>NC_090871.1:17867186-17944686 GCF_036669935.1 Montipora foliosa
CCCGTCTTTACCTCGGGTTTTTGTCCTAACTAAGGCCCTCTCCTTTATTTCTGTAAATAAAATTTCTTCCAGATTTCTTCTTTCATGATCACTTGCTGTTTTTGCTCTTTCCTCAATCCCCAGTTGTTGAGTGGCTAACGAAGACGCATGTTTTCTTGGACTTCGCCGGGGAGCTTTATGGACAAAATTCAGCAATAATTAAGAGTCAATAATTAAATGTAACAGACCAAAGACTAATCTAATGAAATTTTCCACTTAGAGCTGGACCAGTTAATCTTGTGGAGGGGGGTGGGGGTAGAGTGAAAGAATTTGTAAATGACCAACCCGGATAAGAACATAACGAATAGCTTTACTAAGTTAACTACAAATATTAAAAATAATAATCATGCTTTCATAAACTATGATGCATCCGTAGAGAGTTTGTCCACAGCATATATTCCAATATCATTTTTGGGTAATAACCGAGGGTGTATTAATGAAAAACAGCAAAACACGTTTTGCTAGTGAGTGCACTAGTACCGTTAGCACAGGGAAATTACCTGTACTCTGATTCAGGATATATAAGAATGCAAGTGCTTGACTGCATGTCAAACTGTCCAAAGTGGGGATTTAAATGCATGGTTGTTGTTTTTTTTTAGATAAGAACATGCTTTGAAAAGCAGGTAAACCCTTTGTGAGAAAATCTTGAAATGTACATGTAGCCATCGAAATGTGTAAAAATGTAAGAACTGCCTTTGCAACAATACGCCATTGAGAAACAACAGAACAAGTTTTACAAACATTAAAAAATACATCAAATCACAGTTTCATCATTTCTTTGCTGTTTTCCAAATCAAAATGTAAGAAAATGAAACACCTCTTTTGTTAAGCTATGAATGACCGCAAATTCCTGTTGAATAACAATTGATTTGTCATTATTCCTTAATATACTAAAATAACAGCTAGTGCCTATAATTTACGTCCTGTCTGTTCCTCTTTCCTATAAAATGAAACCAGATATCAGGTTAGTCACCTACCTTCATTTAATTGACAGCAGATATCATAACATAAAATTTGGTATATAAACCCTTTAAGTCCCTAAAGGAAGCCCTAAATTTGATGCAAATATAAATTCTGATAATACGCCCTCCCAAATTTAAGGCCATGGACTGTTAAGGACCTTTGTTTTAAGTTGTTTTTAGGTTTTTAGCTTAGTGTGCCAAGCCCTTCTTGAAAATAAATAAGCCAAGAAGTACTCTGTTTCAGAAATTGCAAACGTTTGTTGAAAACTTTTTCACGTCAACTTACTTTAAAGCGACCTCCATTTCTTTCAACTCGGGAAAAGTTGGCAAACGACTAATTAACGACGTAAACAACACCGACAAAGAGACCGCATTCAGACCTACAAACAATAGACGGATCGAAACCGACCAATGACTGTTCACAAACTGTACAACTTTACTGACTGTAAACAAACTAGCACCTACTTAAACCTGATCTGTCTGCTCGTTTCGACACTCTGAAGATGGCATCCACTCAGGACGAGCTATTAGAAGGAACCTTTTATGTCAAGGAGATCCAGAAAAAAAGAACGAGAAAAAGACGCAAACAAATGCTCGTTTCCTGGGAAGGCTTTGATGAGAAACACAACACTTGGGAGCCCGTCGAAAATTTGCCAACAGAGATGGTGGAAGCCTTCCGCAACCGGCAGAAGAAACAGACGAAGCAGCCAAAGAAAGGTCTCAACGATCTGTTATTGAAGGAGATAGACAGGAGGGCGAAGTTTTCAACTAAATCAAGAACGGAAAGAGGAACATTTGCCAAAAACGATGTACACGATTTATCTTGAAAGAACTATGTGAGGTTCTTTTTTGATCCAAACCAGGTTTTAAAAGCACTTGTCAGTGCGGGAAAAGCTATGAGAAGGCTGAATCATTCTTAACCCACTTACAAAGATCGGGTCATTAGGCCTATATATATAAAACAACGGCTTCTTTAGAAGCCACCACATGATACGAAAGATCCGTGACTATAATGCTTTTAGTGGAAAGTCTAAATATTGAAAAAAACATTCCTCAACTGTTGGGAGAATATCAGTTGCCTTTGTGAGTGTCGAATCCATTCTTCTACATTTACGCTATAACATGAAAAAAATGGGCGTGTAACAAAGGAATTTTACGCTACTACTGCTGCAGAATCAGGCATGTAATGGAAGTAAATTATTAACCATGTTGTTCGTACTTCATAAAAATAACAAAAAAAAAAACCAATTGAAAAGAAACCTTTCCAAGCTGATACCTCTGTTGGGTGTCTTTGGTTATGACCCCAATAATGGACTGTGCTTTCAAATTCTTGTTGAGGGATTGCAGCTATTCTACTAGGGTAAACATTTCCCTCCTCCTTCGAATTCTTCAGAATGACAGCATTATCTTCATGGTACATGCAAGTTGTCTTGGTCAGTGGTATCATGTGCGCTGCTTACATTCAGAAAGTAATTTGTTCCTTTAGGTACATATATTGTAGGTCCTGTATGCAGATGGAGTGAGTGGAGGTCTTCTTTCCATTGTTATGCAGATCTTTAAAAAAAATCTCTTTCTGTCCAAATTCCAAAAAAAAAAATCCGTTGCTTTTCAATGCAGAAAAAAATGGTTCACCTTAACAATTTTTTCCTCTCCTTGATACCACAAAGAATCCAGTCATCTGAATGTATGACGGATTTCACCTCTTCCCGAGATGTGTGCTAGGTACCATTTGGCATGGTGGCTCTATAAAATGATCGTGGTACTGGAATTTTTTAATTCTGACAAATGGGAACAGGCTTCAACGCATTAATAGGGGCATAATTAAAAAAATGTTGATACTATCCTTAAAAAATGGTATAATAAATACTAAAAGGATGGAGTATGTCGTAGGCTTCCAAAGCTGGACGTCCACGTACACCCTCATCTTATTTTTTTCCAATAAAAAGAACTGTGACAGATATCTATAGGTTGGGGTGACCAAACTTTCTACCGTGGTCTATCACAACATGGAAGGTTTCTATTCCTTTAACATGTGGTATGCCTTTTTCAGGTAGTTAGTGGTTTCTGGAAAAAAAAGGTCTTGGGTCAATAAATACTACAAGATGAAGGTACAGAGCCGTGGCTAGGTGCTGATCTCTTTCCGACACGGAAACTTTAACCAATGGCCGGAATTTTTTTTTATTATAAAGGACAATTTTAAAAAAAGGTGGTTGGGAAAAATAAAATACTTGAATGGACTTCGTGACCACAGAGCGGGGAAAACTCCTTCCGCGCATGCAACTGAGCCTCAATAATCTTAACATCTGGTATGCCTTTTTCAGCTAGTTAGTGGCTAGTGAAAAAAGGTCTTGGGTCAATAAATACTAAAAGATAGAGTTACAGAGGAGTGGCTAGGTGCTGCTCTCTTTTTTTTCAAAACACAGCGGATACAATTAAATAATTATTTAAAAAAACCACGTTATTTGTAGCCCGAAAAAGTAATGGAAATACTTATCTTAATAATTGCGAAACGCCTTGAATAATTTGAATATCTTGGCTGAAGTTGTCAGTTAAATTATGGTTTTTTGAGGGGCGCATACAGTCTGTTAACATCAGTATCGTTGATGTGATTATTGTACAAGTTTCTGGTTTTTTTTCCCGAACATCCTAAACCTTACAACCACATTGTCTTCGGGTCAGTCAGTATTGGTGATCCGATTATGACTTAGGTGGTGAGCGTCTTCGCATCCATGGGGAACCTCTTCTAGTCACCTTTTGTTCAGTGTACTCTAGTGGCAAATATGCTTCCGTCGCGATTCATCTTTTCACCACTGTCATTTGAGCATCAACAAAATAGTCACAGTCTTCCAGTCCGTCATACATGGGCTGAAGCTTCTTCTGATGTTATTGTTCAATATTCCAGGACTGGTTGTTGTTGCATCTTTTGGTCAATATTTTGAGTTAATACACGCTCCTAACCGACGAGGCAAAATGGTCACCTCCGGCGAGTAAATGAGTTTTTCCACACCACAAAAAAGGGCATAATATATGTAGTCTGCAGCCATTGACTTGGTGACCAACTCTAATTTGCATTACAGATCATGTTGGTTTCTGGCACACTGGACATGGATTCATAGGGGTATCAATCGACATTTACACTACTGGTCTGTAAAAAGCTGCCTCGTGTCCTGCTTTTTTTGATATGTCTTCTTCTTCTTGCGTCGAATTTCCTCTGGTGGGGGAACTTTACCGGCCAAAATGAAACCGTTGGAATCATTGAAACATGCGCGGCGGCGAGTGTTCCATTCCTAGAATCTGCTGAATTCTCTTTTTTTCTATTGTTAGTAAACCAGTGTATTAGCTGGAAAACTAATGGAAATCCCAAATCTTTTTGTTGTTGGGGGGGGAGAGCGGGTCATCCAATGTCTACCAACAGACAACACAGCCTTGCATAGTTGGTGGTCTCTTTAGTGGAGAAGTTGCATCATATGTCTTTTAGGGTAAATTTTCTCTGCGCTAGAAGAGGCGACGAGGGCGCTATCCAGCCCCACAAATGCTGGTCAAGGTATACATGAAGGGGGATCAGGTCTGCTTTCTTGATGCAAACCAGTCTTCTGGTATCTGCCCATGCTCAACAAGTAACTCAATGGTCTTCTCCTGCAAAATTACCTGGCTTTTTTTTCAATTTACCATGAGATTCCCTTCTTTCCATCATCCCTGGACTTTTAGCGCACCTTTATGAACACTATAACATACGCTCCACTTTTCATCTCTTCAAGGGTTAACTTTGATTGCTTCAAGGCTAAGTGCAGGTCGGGGTTTTTGGGTGACGATATTGTGTAGTGAGGAGTTGCCTGCATCCACTGAATCTTGGCAGGAACTAAATCTTCGTCCTAAGAACCATAAGGCTGAAGACATCTTTGAATTCTGCTGCTCTCGGTGAACAACTACCTTGCATAGTTGGCTGTCTCCTTGGAGTGGAATAAGTCAGGTTTTTTGAGGTTGGAGAGAGTTGATAGGCTGAAGCTAGAATGGTAACCATTGATTTCTTTTTTTTACCTCTTCCAAAAAAAAAAGGGAAAAATACCTGGAGTGTGGTGGTAGCTTCCACTTATTCAGACCAACTGGGTGGAAATAACAAAAGGTTTTTTTTATTCTCCACACTTGTACTCAATCATGTCCTTTGATGCCATTCCGTCTTTGTCCAAGTTTCTGACGCGCTATGGACTGTTCGTCTAAATTGGCGTCTTGACGTTCATCCTGGGCTGAAAAAAGTAGCAATTGTTTATTATCAGACAAATTCCGCGTGGATCTTGCCCTTTCTACAAAATATTACTATTTTTGATCATGGAATGCTTAAAAGTCCCCACTCAAAAAAGACGGTCTGATCGTGTGGTGGATGCTCTGCATTTTTTAATCTTTTTTATCACCTCGGTGACTGTGGTCGTTCCAACCCACTGTACTTACGTAAAGTACTGACTGCAGAAGGGTTCTGCAACCATGTTTATGCTCAACCGAAAAAAAAACATTTACCCATAAAAGACACACCCATACCAACAAAAACATCAATGACTGCAGAAGGGTTCTGCAACCATGTTTATGCTCAACAAAAAAAAAACATCAATGACTGCAGAAGGGTTCTGCAACCATGTTTATGCTCAACCAAAAAATCATTTACCCATAAAAGACACACCCATACCAACAAAAACATCAATGACTGCAGAAGGGTTCTGCAACCATGTTTATGCTCAACCAAAAAATCATTTACCCATAAAAGACACACCCATACCAACAAAAACATCAATGACTGCAGAAGGGTTCTGCAACCATGTTTATGCTCAACCAAAAAATCATTTACCCATAAAAGACACACCCATACCAACAAAAACATCAATGACTGCAGAAGGGTTCTGCAAAAATCATTTACCCAAAAAGACACACCCATACCAACAAAAACATCAATGACTGCAGAAGGGTTCTGCAACCATGTTTATGCTCAACCAAAAGCATATAATGAACGTCGTTTGTTCGACTCACATAAATAGACTGCCAAGTAAAACAAAATTATATCCTTGAGTCTTGAACCTATTGGTATGATACTGTTCTTCTGGTTTTTCTTCTGCCTTTGCAAAAGGCTGTTGAACACCCCTTGAACCTTTTTTTGTCTCTTTTGGAGGGGAAGAGATGGTTGTTAGTTTTCTTCTGGTTGGAAAAAACTGTGGCTGACAACATCCTCGATCCGTTCAGTCTCACATCTATAAAAAGCGTGGTACTCTGTAATGTATCTCCTCGGCTACATGGTTGCTGAGAAAATGAACTCTAAAATAGTTAACAATGATAAACTAACTAAACAAACGTATAAATTTACATCTTAGTAGTGAAAATATACATATAAGCTACCTAGATTTTAAATAGATAGTAGAAGTCATCAAACTCCAGTTGGATTCCATGGTGAAACTTCACTCTTTTCGTCGTCCTCTTTGAAACCGTAACCCAAAAAAAAAAAAGATCCTCTTCGGTTTCGTCGTCGTCTTCTTTGAATATGATGACCAACGCCAAGCCATGTTAGAGATCTGGGGCGAATACTGGGACATTGAGGTCAATCGCCCCCGTCCACTCTTCCGCCCATTACGCAAAAGGCGCGGCATGTTAAAGAGCTGGGCCGACTCCTGGTTCATTATTTTCGTTGACTTTTTTGCTGTCTTTGGTATAGTGGTTTTTATGCTGTTTATACCTGCCCCCCCCCCCCCCCTTCCAATAAAAATTATCGAGGTGTATGTCAAGTGCCTCCTCAAACTTGAACCATTTTTTAGGGGAAAGACTTTTGTTTCATGTTTTTTTTTCTTTTTCCACTCATATGTGTCTAAAAAAAAAAAATGGTATGGTGGTTTTTGTGCTGTTTGTCGATTGCTTAGACACACAGTGATGTGACAGCCTCGATTCGGTCATCTACTGCTTCTTCTGTCTTTTTTATACCTAACCCCTGCCCCCTCCAAAAAAAAGGGGGGGGGGAATGTTGATGAAAAAACATAAAAACCCCTTGATCAATAATTTACATAAATGAGGATGGGATGACAAAGTCGATTCTTTTCTATTCAGTCAGGCGTTTGTCCGGTCTGTCCGAACAACAACAACAACAAACAAAGACAATAGGAATCCTTATGGTGAAGTGGTTTCCATATGACATCCACAAACAATTGCTACAAGAAAAAACCTCCATATTTAAAAAAAGACATTGACATAGTGTGGAAAAAAAACTCCTTCACATTTACAAAAAGAAATTAACCATAGTGTGGAAAAAACCCCCACATGGTAGCAATTTAGCAAAAAAAAAAAAAAATCAATTGCTACAAAAAATACCTCCATATTTACAAAAAAAAACTTAACATAGTGTGGGGAAAAAGCCATATGGTAGTAATTTAGAAAAAAACCTACCTATTTACAAAAAAAGAATTTAACATAGTGTGGGGGAAAAAACCTCCTCCATATTTACAAATTCACATCTACTTGTCAGGATTGTGGACTCTTTGACTTTGACACTGAGATCAACATATGACTGTCTGTAACTACCTGTTTTCCCAGCTAGTTTCTTGTATGGGTATCACTAGTTCAACTTTTTTCTTGTTCTTTTTGGTCTGGGTGCTGGTATACCATATTTCTTAACGTTTTTTTCTTGGGCTTAAAATTCCACTTAATCTCCAGTAAAAGGTAGCATTTCCTCCATCAGGGAGGTTCAGATGGTTTAAGTGGGCTTAATACTCCATGGCCCTTGTTACTTAAGCCTTTACACAAAATTTGGAACCGGTCAAAGACTGTTGGGTTGACTAACAATTGATGTTTCACTGCAAGGTGCAGAGCTGATTTTTTTTAAATACCTAAGTCCAAAAAAAAAACAACAACAACAACTGCGAAAAGACTGTGGTACTCACAGTCAGGCGTATAAACTGGTAGGAATTTAGACAATAATGACCAAAACACCTCCTCCATAGTTATAAAAAAAAAAAAGAATTTAACATAGTAGTATACAAAAATATTAATAACCAATGCCTCCTCATGGTGTGATTCAACTGAGAAAGGTGTGACTCTTTCATTTTTTAACTCACGCCCAAGTTTCTTCCAAATTGGACTGACAAAAGGGAAGAAATCTTTCAGGGACAACAATAGTTCAATATTTTGGTGGGTGCTATTGCGTCATATCTTCTCGATTTTTTTTTTTTTTTTTTTAAAGAGCACTTGCCAACACCTTCATTAGCATCATTTGCTTGGCAAAAAAGTCTCAGGCTTCTTCCAAAACATCTAACTCCTTCACATTTACAAAAAGAAATTAACCATAGTGTGGAAAAAACCCCCACATGGTAGTAATTTCCTCCATCAGGGAGGTTCAGATGGTTTAAGTGGGCTTAATACTCCATGGCCCTTGTTACTTAAGCCTTTACACAAAATTTGGAACCGGTCAAAGACTGTTGGGTTGACTAACAATTGATGTTTCACTGCAAGGTGCAGAGCTGATTTTTTTTAAATACCCATGTCCAAAAAAAAAAAAAAAAAAAACAACTGCGAAAAGACTGTGGTACTCACAGTCAGGCGTATAAACTGGTAGGAATTTAGACAATAATGACCAAAACACCTCCTCCATAGTTGTTAAAAAAAAAAAAGAATTTAACATAGTAGTATACAAAAATATTAATAACCAATGCCTCCTCATGGTGTGATTCAACTGAGAAAGGTGTGACTCTTTCATTTTTTAACTCACGCCCAAGTTTCTTCCAAATTGGACTGACAAAAGGGAAGAAATCTTTCAGGGACAACAATAGTTCAATATTTTGGTCTGGGTGCTATTGCGTCATATCTTCTCGATTTTTTTTTTTTTTTAAAGAGCACTTGCCAACACCTTCATTAGCATCATTTGCTTGGCAAAAAGTCTCAGGCTTCTTCCAAAACATCTATCGCAGGGTAAACATTTCGTAGAACTGGTTGTCCACTTCATCTCCATAAAAAAAAAGGTCTTAAGGGAGCAGATCGAGCACAAGGTGGATTTTTTTTTTCCTTAAAAAAAAACCCCATATATTTGCCATGCGAAAGAAGCTAGTCTCTCTGGACTGGTACATACAAGGGGGTGGGTGTGGGGTACAAAACATTTCTCACAATCCATACTTTCTTTCACGACCTTGGTTGAATTTTTCGAGCATGGTGAACATTTCGTGGTGGTATCGCCAAGATATCCCTTTCTGATTTGGTTGTGTGTGATGTTGGTTCCTGGATGCCAAATTTAACATTTCTGATGGATTGTTTTGCTTTTTTTTTTCTCCACAAATTTCACTCCACAGATTTCAACGGGAAAAAAAGGGCGACAGACGGAAGGGTAAGTTGAACGATTCATCATTGAGCTACTCTAGTGCTTTTTCCCCCACACCGACTCTAACACATATTGTGTTTTTTTTTAAATCTCCACAGATCAAGACACACGACGCAAAAGGGGCAATGAATGCGACAACATTTTTTTTAAATTTCAAATAAAGTCATGATGAGTTACAGAGTATGAATGACTCTCTTTATTGTTAACGATCGATAAGGTTCGGGCCACCCACCCCATCATTCACGGCGTTCAGGAACACGGTAAAGGAAGATTCCTCTCGCTGCTCGTCCCGCTTCTTCCACTCCTGCCAACCGGCCTTAAAACTAGACGCAAATCTCGATAGGTCGGCCGGTCAAGCTGCCAGCACCGAGAGGGGATTCGCCAGCTGCTGACACAAATTGTCGCGGTACTCGAGCATGTCGCTGATCAGCGCCTGCTCTTCTTCCTTCATTAAGGTCTTCACCACCCGACGAATCACCTCTTTGACTGGATCTTGCTGTTGCTCCTCCGATTTTTCGACTTCTGAAGGACCTGAGTGAGCAGGAGCCATCTTGAGCTCTGAAGACAACTCTCTATTAAAGAAACCCCCCAAAATACTTGCGCTTTTTTTTTCCCCGCGCTGACGTCAGTGCCACCCTCCGAATTTTGGGAAATCTAAGTTCCTCCCATAATGTCACTCAACAAAAAAAAAGGAGCGAGTGCTCTAGTTTTTTTTTTACGCACTCTAAGCGCTACAGTTCAAAAAAGATGAACGCGATCATTCGCAGAAAAATGTACTTAAAGAAAAACGCCCAACGTATAAGACAAGTCGCACAGGCCTATCGCCGTCGGAACTGGGAGAAGATTCGTGAATGGGACCGTCGTTATCGACAGAACAATCGAGCATTAGTCAAAGCCAGAAACCGAATCTATCAGAAACGTTATAAACAACGACACAAGAAAAAAATCCTAGCGTACCAACGAATCTAGAGAGCTAAGAATAAACAAAAAATCAGCCAATACCGAAAAGAAAAAAGCCGCCTAAAAAAGACGAAAGCTGCTAGTCAACCTCCACTTTCTAAAGACGAATCACGCCCACTGTTTACGTGTCCTTTTGACACCGGCTCCCACCAAATCGAACGCTTAGAGCTCATAACCTCTCTGATGTAAATAAGTTTTTTGGGAGGAAAGAAGCATTGTACTTAATTAACGAGAGGGAAAAAACGACAATAAAAAACCCATTGTAGCGGAGTTTCTGAGGCACTCACACCTCTTCGTAGTTTTTTGGGGAAGGGGCGCGTGTAATTTTTTTTTTCGCTTACCAACACTCGCGAAACCCCCCCGTCACGATGTGCTCCAGGGATTTGAATTTGCTAGGTCGGGAACTGTGTTACGAGCGAGACACGGGAGAGGTGAGCGCTCTGCGCGAGTGTTTGTTTGTTTGACGCGTATGAGCGCAGTTATTTTGTTTTCAAAAAACCCCTCCAGGACGGAAACCGAACCAAAAAACCACCTTTTTTAATTTTATGGAACATAGACAGATACTCAGTCACTGGGATAGACTACCGCCGGAACTGTGACAGAGCATACAATGGATGGCCGATCGGCAACAGGCCTACGACCGACTAAAATGAGGCTGGCATTCCATTCACCTTCACTTCGAACCCTGTTACATCTGTCATCGTTTATTAGTGATTAATGACCAGCATCATACACTCGCCAATTTTCCGCTTATGCACATCTGGAAACCGGCACATCCACATCATATACTCATCCATTTTCACTAGGCCATCAATGGCAACCACCGCAATCCCCACGACTCTATCACCACTATGATGGATCCACCACCCTTAAGCTGAAAGATAAGCATATATATTTCATCTTTCAATAAAAAAACACATTAAACGGATATACGCTAACGCACGAAAGTGTATGGTGGTCTTTTTTATTTCATGGGAGAAGGAGGAAAGAGAGAGACTCGGGCGAATCAAAGTGAGTTGGGCGCGAAAACCAAAAAAAAACCAAATTCCCCCCCTTCCTCCCCCCCCCCGACTCGGAAGGTCAGGGGGCAGCCAAGAAAAAAACCCCCGCGAGCTAGAAAAGGCCAAGGGGGGCGGCAAAGGAAAAACCCCCCGCGAGCTAAAAAACCTTTCGCAAAAGTGTCCAAAACGGGCCATTTTTCGCAAAATAGCAAAGGGGGAACCAAAGGAAAATTTTCAAAAATAGCCGATTTTTTGATCGAAATCCGGAAGGCTAAAAAAATAGGAAATACAAGTCGCCTGATAGCCTAATTAGTATGGATTGAAAGCTAAACTATCCTAGATTTGCGCTATGCAAAAAACCGCATGAAAAAAGACCTATTAGAAGAGAAATAACATTTTTCGCAAAAGTGTCGAAAATGGCCATTTTTCGCAAAATAGCAAAGGGGGGACCAAAGGAAAATTTTCAAAAATGGCCGATTTTTTGATCGAACTTCGGAAGGCTAAAAAAATAGGAAATACAAGTCGCCTGATAGCCTAATTAGTATGGATTGAAAGCTAAACTATCCTAGATTTGCGCTATGCAAAAAACCGCATGAAAAAAGACCTATTAGAAGAGAAATAACATTTTTCGCAAAAGTGTCGAAAATGGCCATTTTTCGCAAAATAGCAAAGGGGGGACCAAAGGAAAATTTTCAAAAATGGCCGATTTTTTGATCGAACTTCGGAAGGCTAAAAAAATAGGAAATACAAGTCGCCTGATAGCCTAATTAGTATGGATTGAAAGCTAAACTATCCTAGATTTGCGCTATGCAAAAAACCGCATGAAAAAAGACCTATTAGAAGAGAAATAACATTTTTCGCAAAAGTGTCGAAAATGGCCATTTTTCGCAAAATAGCAAAGGGGGGACCAAAGGAAAATTTTCAAAAATGGCCGATTTTTTGATCGAACTTCGGAAGGCTAAAAAAATAGGAAATACAAGTCGCCTGATAGCCTAATTAGTATGGATTGAAAGCTAAACTATCCTAGATTTGCGCTATGCAAAAAACCGCATGAAAAAAGACCTATTAGAAGAGAAATAACATTTTTCGCAAAAGTGTCGAAAATGGCCATTTTTCGCAAAATAGCAAAGGGGGGACCAAAGGAAAATTTTCAAAAATGGCCGATTTTTTGATCGAACTTCGGAAGGCTAAAAAAATAGGAAATACAAGTCGCCTGATAGCCTAATTAGTATGGATTGAAAGCTAAACTATCCTAGATTTGCGCTATGCAAAAAACCGCATGAAAAAAGACCTATTAGAAGAGAAATAACATTTTTCGCAAAAGTGTCGAAAATGGCCATTTTTCGCAAAATAGCAAAGGGGGGACCAAAGGAAAATTTTCAAAAATGGCCGATTTTTTGATCGAACTTCGGAAGGCTAAAAAAATAGGAAATACAAGTCGCCTGATAGCCTAATTAGTATGGATTGAAAGCTAAACTATCCTAGATTTGCGCTATGCAAAAAACCGCATGAAAAAAGACCTATTAGAAGAGAAATAACATTTTTCGCAAAAGTGTCGAAAATGGCCATTTTTCGCAAAATAGCAAAGGGGGGACCAAAGGAAAATTTTCAAAAATGGCCGATTTTTTGATCGAACTTCGGAAGGCTAAAAAAATAGGAAATACAAGTCGCCTGATAGCCTAATTAGTATGGATTGAAAGCTAAACTATCCTAGATTTGCGCTATGCAAAAAACCGCATGAAAAAAGACCTATTAGAAGAGAAATAACATTTTTCGCAAAAGTGTCGAAAATGGCCATTTTTCGCAAAATAGCAAAGGGGGGACCAAAGGAAAATTTTCAAAAATGGCCGATTTTTTGATCGAACTTCGGAAGGCTAAAAAAATAGGAAATACAAGTCGCCTGATAGCCTAATTAGTATGGATTGAAAGCTAAACTATCCTAGATTTGCGCTATGCAAAAAACCGCATGAAAAAAGACCTATTAGAAGAGAAATAACATTTTTCGCAAAAGTGTCGAAAATGGCCATTTTTCGCAAAATAGCAAAGGGGGGACCAAAGGAAAATTTTCAAAAATGGCCGATTTTTTGATCGAACTTCGGAAGGCTAAAAAAATAGGAAATACAAGTCGCCTGATAGCCTAATTAGTATGGATTGAAAGCTAAACTATCCTAGATTTGCGCTATGCAAAAAACCGCATGAAAAAAGACCTATTAGAAGAGAAATAACATTTTTCGCAAAAGTGTCGAAAATGGCCATTTTTCGCAAAATAGCAAAGGGGGGACCAAAGGAAAATTTTCAAAAATGGCCGATTTTTTGATCGAACTTCGGAAGGCTAAAAAAATAGGAAATACAAGTCGCCTGATAGCCTAATTAGTATGGATTGAAAGCTAAACTATCCTAGATTTGCGCTATGCAAAAAACCGCATGAAAAAAGACCTATTAGAAGAGAAATAACATTTTTCGCAAAAGTGTCGAAAATGGCCATTTTTCGCAAAATAGCAAAGGGGGGACCAAAGGAAAATTTTCAAAAATGGCCGATTTTTTGATCGAACTTCGGAAGGCTAAAAAAATAGGAAATACAAGTCGCCTGATAGCCTAATTAGTATGGATTGAAAGCTAAACTATCCTAGATTTGCGCTATGCAAAAAACCGCATGAAAAAAGACCTATTAGAAGAGAAATAACATTTTTCGCAAAAGTGTCGAAAATGGCCATTTTTCGCAAAATAGCAAAGGGGGGACCAAAGGAAAATTTTCAAAAATGGCCGATTTTTTGATCGAACTTCGGAAGGCTAAAAAAATAGGAAATACAAGTCGCCTGATAGCCTAATTAGTATGGATTGAAAGCTAAACTATCCTAGATTTGCGCTATGCAAAAAACCGCATGAAAAAAGACCTATTAGAAGAGAAATAACATTTTTCGCAAAAGTGTCGAAAATGGCCATTTTTCGCAAAATAGCAAAGGGGGGACCAAAGGAAAATTTTCAAAAATGGCCGATTTTTTGATCGAACTTCGGAAGGCTAAAAAAATAGGAAATACAAGTCGCCTGATAGCCTAATTAGTATGGATTGAAAGCTAAACTATCCTAGATTTGCGCTATGCAAAAAACCGCATGAAAAAAGACCTATTAGAAGAGAAATAACATTTTTCGCAAAAGTGTCGAAAATGGCCATTTTTCGCAAAATAGCAAAGGGGGGACCAAAGGAAAATTTTCAAAAATGGCCGATTTTTTGATCGAACTTCGGAAGGCTAAAAAAATAGGAAATACAAGTCGCCTGATAGCCTAATTAGTATGGATTGAAAGCTAAACTATCCTAGATTTGCGCTATGCAAAAAACCGCATGAAAAAAGACCTATTAGAAGAGAAATAACATTTTTCGCAAAAGTGTCGAAAATGGCCATTTTTCGCAAAATAGCAAAGGGGGGACCAAAGGAAAATTTTCAAAAATGGCCGATTTTTTGATCGAACTTCGGAAGGCTAAAAAAATAGGAAATACAAGTCGCCTGATAGCCTAATTAGTATGGATTGAAAGCTAAACTATCCTAGATTTGCGCTATGCAAAAAACCGCATGAAAAAAGACCTATTAGAAGAGAAATAACATTTTTCGCAAAAGTGTCGAAAATGGCCATTTTTCGCAAAATAGCAAAGGGGGGACCAAAGGAAAATTTTCAAAAATGGCCGATTTTTTGATCGAACTTCGGAAGGCTAAAAAAATAGGAAATACAAGTCGCCTGATAGCCTAATTAGTATGGATTGAAAGCTAAACTATCCTAGATTTGCGCTATGCAAAAAACCGCATGAAAAAAGACCTATTAGAAGAGAAATAACATTTTTCGCAAAAGTGTCGAAAATGGCCATTTTTCGCAAAATAGCAAAGGGGGGACCAAAGGAAAATTTTCAAAAATGGCCGATTTTTTGATCGAACTTCGGAAGGCTAAAAAAATAGGAAATACAAGTCGCCTGATAGCCTAATTAGTATGGATTGAAAGCTAAACTATCCTAGATTTGCGCTATGCAAAAAACCGCATGAAAAAAGACCTATTAGAAGAGAAATAACATTTTTCGCAAAAGTGTCGAAAATGGCCATTTTTCGCAAAATAGCAAAGGGGGGACCAAAGGAAAATTTTCAAAAATGGCCGATTTTTTGATCGAACTTCGGAAGGCTAAAAAAATAGGAAATACAAGTCGCCTGATAGCCTAATTAGTATGGATTGAAAGCTAAACTATCCTAGATTTGCGCTATGCAAAAAACCGCATGAAAAAAGACCTATTAGAAGAGAAATAACATTTTTCGCAAAAGTGTCGAAAATGGCCATTTTTCGCAAAATAGCAAAGGGGGGACCAAAGGAAAATTTTCAAAAATGGCCGATTTTTTGATCGAACTTCGGAAGGCTAAAAAAATAGGAAATACAAGTCGCCTGATAGCCTAATTAGTATGGATTGAAAGCTAAACTATCCTAGATTTGCGCTATGCAAAAAACCGCATGAAAAAAGACCTATTAGAAGAGAAATAACATTTTTCGCAAAAGTGTCGAAAATGGCCATTTTTCGCAAAATAGCAAAGGGGGGACCAAAGGAAAATTTTCAAAAATGGCCGATTTTTTGATCGAACTTCGGAAGGCTAAAAAAATAGGAAATACAAGTCGCCTGATAGCCTAATTAGTATGGATTGAAAGCTAAACTATCCTAGATTTGCGCTATGCAAAAAACCGCATGAAAAAAGACCTATTAGAAGAGAAATAACATTTTTCGCAAAAGTGTCGAAAATGGCCATTTTTCGCAAAATAGCAAAGGGGGGACCAAAGGAAAATTTTCAAAAATGGCCGATTTTTTGATCGAACTTCGGAAGGCTAAAAAAATAGGAAATACAAGTCGCCTGATAGCCTAATTAGTATGGATTGAAAGCTAAACTATCCTAGATTTGCGCTATGCAAAAAACCGCATGAAAAAAGACCTATTAGAAGAGAAATAACATTTTTCGCAAAAGTGTCGAAAATGGCCATTTTTCGCAAAATAGCAAAGGGGGGACCAAAGGAAAATTTTCAAAAATGGCCGATTTTTTGATCGAACTTCGGAAGGCTAAAAAAATAGGAAATACAAGTCGCCTGATAGCCTAATTAGTATGGATTGAAAGCTAAACTATCCTAGATTTGCGCTATGCAAAAAACCGCATGAAAAAAGACCTATTAGAAGAGAAATAACATTTTTCGCAAAAGTGTCGAAAATGGCCATTTTTCGCAAAATAGCAAAGGGGGGACCAAAGGAAAATTTTCAAAAATGGCCGATTTTTTGATCGAACTTCGGAAGGCTAAAAAAATAGGAAATACAAGTCGCCTGATAGCCTAATTAGTATGGATTGAAAGCTAAACTATCCTAGATTTGCGCTATGCAAAAAACCGCATGAAAAAAGACCTATTAGAAGAGAAATAACATTTTTCGCAAAAGTGTCGAAAATGGCCATTTTTCGCAAAATAGCAAAGGGGGGACCAAAGGAAAATTTTCAAAAATGGCCGATTTTTTGATCGAACTTCGGAAGGCTAAAAAAATAGGAAATACAAGTCGCCTGATAGCCTAATTAGTATGGATTGAAAGCTAAACTATCCTAGATTTGCGCTATGCAAAAAACCGCATGAAAAAAGACCTATTAGAAGAGAAATAACATTTTTCGCAAAAGTGTCGAAAATGGCCATTTTTCGCAAAATAGCAAAGGGGGGACCAAAGGAAAATTTTCAAAAATGGCCGATTTTTTGATCGAACTTCGGAAGGCTAAAAAAATAGGAAATACAAGTCGCCTGATAGCCTAATTAGTATGGATTGAAAGCTAAACTATCCTAGATTTGCGCTATGCAAAAAACCGCATGAAAAAAGACCTATTAGAAGAGAAATAACATTTTTCGCAAAAGTGTCGAAAATGGCCATTTTTCGCAAAATAGCAAAGGGGGGACCAAAGGAAAATTTTCAAAAATGGCCGATTTTTTGATCGAACTTCGGAAGGCTAAAAAAATAGGAAATACAAGTCGCCTGATAGCCTAATTAGTATGGATTGAAAGCTAAACTATCCTAGATTTGCGCTATGCAAAAAACCGCATGAAAAAAGACCTATTAGAAGAGAAATAACATTTTTCGCAAAAGTGTCGAAAATGGCCATTTTTCGCAAAATAGCAAAGGGGGGACCAAAGGAAAATTTTCAAAAATGGCCGATTTTTTGATCGAACTTCGGAAGGCTAAAAAAATAGGAAATACAAGTCGCCTGATAGCCTAATTAGTATGGATTGAAAGCTAAACTATCCTAGATTTGCGCTATGCAAAAAACCGCATGAAAAAAGACCTATTAGAAGAGAAATAACATTTTTCGCAAAAGTGTCGAAAATGGCCATTTTTCGCAAAATAGCAAAGGGGGGACCAAAGGAAAATTTTCAAAAATGGCCGATTTTTTGATCGAACTTCGGAAGGCTAAAAAAATAGGAAATACAAGTCGCCTGATAGCCTAATTAGTATGGATTGAAAGCTAAACTATCCTAGATTTGCGCTATGCAAAAAACCGCATGAAAAAAGACCTATTAGAAGAGAAATAACATTTTTCGCAAAAGTGTCGAAAATGGCCATTTTTCGCAAAATAGCAAAGGGGGGACCAAAGGAAAATTTTCAAAAATGGCCGATTTTTTGATCGAACTTCGGAAGGCTAAAAAAATAGGAAATACAAGTCGCCTGATAGCCTAATTAGTATGGATTGAAAGCTAAACTATCCTAGATTTGCGCTATGCAAAAAACCGCATGAAAAAAGACCTATTAGAAGAGAAATAACATTTTTCGCAAAAGTGTCGAAAATGGCCATTTTTCGCAAAATAGCAAAGGGGGGACCAAAGGAAAATTTTCAAAAATGGCCGATTTTTTGATCGAACTTCGGAAGGCTAAAAAAATAGGAAATACAAGTCGCCTGATAGCCTAATTAGTATGGATTGAAAGCTAAACTATCCTAGATTTGCGCTATGCAAAAAACCGCATGAAAAAAGACCTATTAGAAGAGAAATAACATTTTTCGCAAAAGTGTCGAAAATGGCCATTTTTCGCAAAATAGCAAAGGGGGGACCAAAGGAAAATTTTCAAAAATGGCCGATTTTTTGATCGAACTTCGGAAGGCTAAAAAAATAGGAAATACAAGTCGCCTGATAGCCTAATTAGTATGGATTGAAAGCTAAACTATCCTAGATTTGCGCTATGCAAAAAACCGCATGAAAAAAGACCTATTAGAAGAGAAATAACATTTTTCGCAAAAGTGTCGAAAATGGCCATTTTTCGCAAAATAGCAAAGGGGGGACCAAAGGAAAATTTTCAAAAATGGCCGATTTTTTGATCGAACTTCGGAAGGCTAAAAAAATAGGAAATACAAGTCGCCTGATAGCCTAATTAGTATGGATTGAAAGCTAAACTATCCTAGATTTGCGCTATGCAAAAAACCGCATGAAAAAAGACCTATTAGAAGAGAAATAACATTTTTCGCAAAAGTGTCGAAAATGGCCATTTTTCGCAAAATAGCAAAGGGGGGACCAAAGGAAAATTTTCAAAAATGGCCGATTTTTTGATCGAACTTCGGAAGGCTAAAAAAATAGGAAATACAAGTCGCCTGATAGCCTAATTAGTATGGATTGAAAGCTAAACTATCCTAGATTTGCGCTATGCAAAAAACCGCATGAAAAAAGACCTATTAGAAGAGAAATAACATTTTTCGCAAAAGTGTCGAAAATGGCCATTTTTCGCAAAATAGCAAAGGGGGGACCAAAGGAAAATTTTCAAAAATGGCCGATTTTTTGATCGAACTTCGGAAGGCTAAAAAAATAGGAAATACAAGTCGCCTGATAGCCTAATTAGTATGGATTGAAAGCTAAACTATCCTAGATTTGCGCTATGCAAAAAACCGCATGAAAAAAGACCTATTAGAAGAGAAATAACATTTTTCGCAAAAGTGTCGAAAATGGCCATTTTTCGCAAAATAGCAAAGGGGGGACCAAAGGAAAATTTTCAAAAATGGCCGATTTTTTGATCGAACTTCGGAAGGCTAAAAAAATAGGAAATACAAGTCGCCTGATAGCCTAATTAGTATGGATTGAAAGCTAAACTATCCTAGATTTGCGCTATGCAAAAAACCGCATGAAAAAAGACCTATTAGAAGAGAAATAACATTTTTCGCAAAAGTGTCGAAAATGGCCATTTTTCGCAAAATAGCAAAGGGGGGACCAAAGGAAAATTTTCAAAAATGGCCGATTTTTTGATCGAACTTCGGAAGGCTAAAAAAATAGGAAATACAAGTCGCCTGATAGCCTAATTAGTATGGATTGAAAGCTAAACTATCCTAGATTTGCGCTATGCAAAAAACCGCATGAAAAAAGACCTATTAGAAGAGAAATAACATTTTTCGCAAAAGTGTCGAAAATGGCCATTTTTCGCAAAATAGCAAAGGGGGGACCAAAGGAAAATTTTCAAAAATGGCCGATTTTTTGATCGAACTTCGGAAGGCTAAAAAAATAGGAAATACAAGTCGCCTGATAGCCTAATTAGTATGGATTGAAAGCTAAACTATCCTAGATTTGCGCTATGCAAAAAACCGCATGAAAAAAGACCTATTAGAAGAGAAATAACATTTTTCGCAAAAGTGTCGAAAATGGCCATTTTTCGCAAAATAGCAAAGGGGGGACCAAAGGAAAATTTTCAAAAATGGCCGATTTTTTGATCGAACTTCGGAAGGCTAAAAAAATAGGAAATACAAGTCGCCTGATAGCCTAATTAGTATGGATTGAAAGCTAAACTATCCTAGATTTGCGCTATGCAAAAAACCGCATGAAAAAAGACCTATTAGAAGAGAAATAACATTTTTCGCAAAAGTGTCGAAAATGGCCATTTTTCGCAAAATAGCAAAGGGGGGACCAAAGGAAAATTTTCAAAAATGGCCGATTTTTTGATCGAACTTCGGAAGGCTAAAAAAATAGGAAATACAAGTCGCCTGATAGCCTAATTAGTATGGATTGAAAGCTAAACTATCCTAGATTTGCGCTATGCAAAAAACCGCATGAAAAAAGACCTATTAGAAGAGAAATAACATTTTTCGCAAAAGTGTCGAAAATGGCCATTTTTCGCAAAATAGCAAAGGGGGGACCAAAGGAAAATTTTCAAAAATGGCCGATTTTTTGATCGAACTTCGGAAGGCTAAAAAAATAGGAAATACAAGTCGCCTGATAGCCTAATTAGTATGGATTGAAAGCTAAACTATCCTAGATTTGCGCTATGCAAAAAACCGCATGAAAAAAGACCTATTAGAAGAGAAATAACATTTTTCGCAAAAGTGTCGAAAATGGCCATTTTTCGCAAAATAGCAAAGGGGGGACCAAAGGAAAATTTTCAAAAATGGCCGATTTTTTGATCGAACTTCGGAAGGCTAAAAAAATAGGAAATACAAGTCGCCTGATAGCCTAATTAGTATGGATTGAAAGCTAAACTATCCTAGATTTGCGCTATGCAAAAAACCGCATGAAAAAAGACCTATTAGAAGAGAAATAACATTTTTCGCAAAAGTGTCGAAAATGGCCATTTTTCGCAAAATAGCAAAGGGGGGACCAAAGGAAAATTTTCAAAAATGGCCGATTTTTTGATCGAACTTCGGAAGGCTAAAAAAATAGGAAATACAAGTCGCCTGATAGCCTAATTAGTATGGATTGAAAGCTAAACTATCCTAGATTTGCGCTATGCAAAAAACCGCATGAAAAAAGACCTATTAGAAGAGAAATAACATTTTTCGCAAAAGTGTCGAAAATGGCCATTTTTCGCAAAATAGCAAAGGGGGGACCAAAGGAAAATTTTCAAAAATGGCCGATTTTTTGATCGAACTTCGGAAGGCTAAAAAAATAGGAAATACAAGTCGCCTGATAGCCTAATTAGTATGGATTGAAAGCTAAACTATCCTAGATTTGCGCTATGCAAAAAACCGCATGAAAAAAGACCTATTAGAAGAGAAATAACATTTTTCGCAAAAGTGTCGAAAATGGCCATTTTTCGCAAAATAGCAAAGGGGGGACCAAAGGAAAATTTTCAAAAATGGCCGATTTTTTGATCGAACTTCGGAAGGCTAAAAAAATAGGAAATACAAGTCGCCTGATAGCCTAATTAGTATGGATTGAAAGCTAAACTATCCTAGATTTGCGCTATGCAAAAAACCGCATGAAAAAAGACCTATTAGAAGAGAAATAACATTTTTCGCAAAAGTGTCGAAAATGGCCATTTTTCGCAAAATAGCAAAGGGGGGACCAAAGGAAAATTTTCAAAAATGGCCGATTTTTTGATCGAACTTCGGAAGGCTAAAAAAATAGGAAATACAAGTCGCCTGATAGCCTAATTAGTATGGATTGAAAGCTAAACTATCCTAGATTTGCGCTATGCAAAAAACCGCATGAAAAAAGACCTATTAGAAGAGAAATAACATTTTTCGCAAAAGTGTCGAAAATGGCCATTTTTCGCAAAATAGCAAAGGGGGGACCAAAGGAAAATTTTCAAAAATGGCCGATTTTTTGATCGAACTTCGGAAGGCTAAAAAAATAGGAAATACAAGTCGCCTGATAGCCTAATTAGTATGGATTGAAAGCTAAACTATCCTAGATTTGCGCTATGCAAAAAACCGCATGAAAAAAGACCTATTAGAAGAGAAATAACATTTTTCGCAAAAGTGTCGAAAATGGCCATTTTTCGCAAAATAGCAAAGGGGGGACCAAAGGAAAATTTTCAAAAATGGCCGATTTTTTGATCGAACTTCGGAAGGCTAAAAAAATAGGAAATACAAGTCGCCTGATAGCCTAATTAGTATGGATTGAAAGCTAAACTATCCTAGATTTGCGCTATGCAAAAAACCGCATGAAAAAAGACCTATTAGAAGAGAAATAACATTTTTCGCAAAAGTGTCGAAAATGGCCATTTTTCGCAAAATAGCAAAGGGGGGACCAAAGGAAAATTTTCAAAAATGGCCGATTTTTTGATCGAACTTCGGAAGGCTAAAAAAATAGGAAATACAAGTCGCCTGATAGCCTAATTAGTATGGATTGAAAGCTAAACTATCCTAGATTTGCGCTATGCAAAAAACCGCATGAAAAAAGACCTATTAGAAGAGAAATAACATTTTTCGCAAAAGTGTCGAAAATGGCCATTTTTCGCAAAATAGCAAAGGGGGGACCAAAGGAAAATTTTCAAAAATGGCCGATTTTTTGATCGAACTTCGGAAGGCTAAAAAAATAGGAAATACAAGTCGCCTGATAGCCTAATTAGTATGGATTGAAAGCTAAACTATCCTAGATTTGCGCTATGCAAAAAACCGCATGAAAAAAGACCTATTAGAAGAGAAATAACATTTTTCGCAAAAGTGTCGAAAATGGCCATTTTTCGCAAAATAGCAAAGGGGGGACCAAAGGAAAATTTTCAAAAATGGCCGATTTTTTGATCGAACTTCGGAAGGCTAAAAAAATAGGAAATACAAGTCGCCTGATAGCCTAATTAGTATGGATTGAAAGCTAAACTATCCTAGATTTGCGCTATGCAAAAAACCGCATGAAAAAAGACCTATTAGAAGAGAAATAACATTTTTCGCAAAAGTGTCGAAAATGGCCATTTTTCGCAAAATAGCAAAGGGGGGACCAAAGGAAAATTTTCAAAAATGGCCGATTTTTTGATCGAACTTCGGAAGGCTAAAAAAATAGGAAATACAAGTCGCCTGATAGCCTAATTAGTATGGATTGAAAGCTAAACTATCCTAGATTTGCGCTATGCAAAAAACCGCATGAAAAAAGACCTATTAGAAGAGAAATAACATTTTTCGCAAAAGTGTCGAAAATGGCCATTTTTCGCAAAATAGCAAAGGGGGGACCAAAGGAAAATTTTCAAAAATGGCCGATTTTTTGATCGAACTTCGGAAGGCTAAAAAAATAGGAAATACAAGTCGCCTGATAGCCTAATTAGTATGGATTGAAAGCTAAACTATCCTAGATTTGCGCTATGCAAAAAACCGCATGAAAAAAGACCTATTAGAAGAGAAATAACATTTTTCGCAAAAGTGTCGAAAATGGCCATTTTTCGCAAAATAGCAAAGGGGGGACCAAAGGAAAATTTTCAAAAATGGCCGATTTTTTGATCGAACTTCGGAAGGCTAAAAAAATAGGAAATACAAGTCGCCTGATAGCCTAATTAGTATGGATTGAAAGCTAAACTATCCTAGATTTGCGCTATGCAAAAAACCGCATGAAAAAAGACCTATTAGAAGAGAAATAACATTTTTCGCAAAAGTGTCGAAAATGGCCATTTTTCGCAAAATAGCAAAGGGGGGACCAAAGGAAAATTTTCAAAAATGGCCGATTTTTTGATCGAACTTCGGAAGGCTAAAAAAATAGGAAATACAAGTCGCCTGATAGCCTAATTAGTATGGATTGAAAGCTAAACTATCCTAGATTTGCGCTATGCAAAAAACCGCATGAAAAAAGACCTATTAGAAGAGAAATAACATTTTTCGCAAAAGTGTCGAAAATGGCCATTTTTCGCAAAATAGCAAAGGGGGGACCAAAGGAAAATTTTCAAAAATGGCCGATTTTTTGATCGAACTTCGGAAGGCTAAAAAAATAGGAAATACAAGTCGCCTGATAGCCTAATTAGTATGGATTGAAAGCTAAACTATCCTAGATTTGCGCTATGCAAAAAACCGCATGAAAAAAGACCTATTAGAAGAGAAATAACATTTTTCGCAAAAGTGTCGAAAATGGCCATTTTTCGCAAAATAGCAAAGGGGGGACCAAAGGAAAATTTTCAAAAATGGCCGATTTTTTGATCGAACTTCGGAAGGCTAAAAAAATAGGAAATACAAGTCGCCTGATAGCCTAATTAGTATGGATTGAAAGCTAAACTATCCTAGATTTGCGCTATGCAAAAAACCGCATGAAAAAAGACCTATTAGAAGAGAAATAACATTTTTCGCAAAAGTGTCGAAAATGGCCATTTTTCGCAAAATAGCAAAGGGGGGACCAAAGGAAAATTTTCAAAAATGGCCGATTTTTTGATCGAACTTCGGAAGGCTAAAAAAATAGGAAATACAAGTCGCCTGATAGCCTAATTAGTATGGATTGAAAGCTAAACTATCCTAGATTTGCGCTATGCAAAAAACCGCATGAAAAAAGACCTATTAGAAGAGAAATAACATTTTTCGCAAAAGTGTCGAAAATGGCCATTTTTCGCAAAATAGCAAAGGGGGGACCAAAGGAAAATTTTCAAAAATGGCCGATTTTTTGATCGAACTTCGGAAGGCTAAAAAAATAGGAAATACAAGTCGCCTGATAGCCTAATTAGTATGGATTGAAAGCTAAACTATCCTAGATTTGCGCTATGCAAAAAACCGCATGAAAAAAGACCTATTAGAAGAGAAATAACATTTTTCGCAAAAGTGTCGAAAATGGCCATTTTTCGCAAAATAGCAAAGGGGGGACCAAAGGAAAATTTTCAAAAATGGCCGATTTTTTGATCGAACTTCGGAAGGCTAAAAAAATAGGAAATACAAGTCGCCTGATAGCCTAATTAGTATGGATTGAAAGCTAAACTATCCTAGATTTGCGCTATGCAAAAAACCGCATGAAAAAAGACCTATTAGAAGAGAAATAACATTTTTCGCAAAAGTGTCGAAAATGGCCATTTTTCGCAAAATAGCAAAGGGGGGACCAAAGGAAAATTTTCAAAAATGGCCGATTTTTTGATCGAACTTCGGAAGGCTAAAAAAATAGGAAATACAAGTCGCCTGATAGCCTAATTAGTATGGATTGAAAGCTAAACTATCCTAGATTTGCGCTATGCAAAAAACCGCATGAAAAAAGACCTATTAGAAGAGAAATAACATTTTTCGCAAAAGTGTCGAAAATGGCCATTTTTCGCAAAATAGCAAAGGGGGGACCAAAGGAAAATTTTCAAAAATGGCCGATTTTTTGATCGAACTTCGGAAGGCTAAAAAAATAGGAAATACAAGTCGCCTGATAGCCTAATTAGTATGGATTGAAAGCTAAACTATCCTAGATTTGCGCTATGCAAAAAACCGCATGAAAAAAGACCTATTAGAAGAGAAATAACATTTTTCGCAAAAGTGTCGAAAATGGCCATTTTTCGCAAAATAGCAAAGGGGGGACCAAAGGAAAATTTTCAAAAATGGCCGATTTTTTGATCGAACTTCGGAAGGCTAAAAAAATAGGAAATACAAGTCGCCTGATAGCCTAATTAGTATGGATTGAAAGCTAAACTATCCTAGATTTGCGCTATGCAAAAAACCGCATGAAAAAAGACCTATTAGAAGAGAAATAACATTTTTCGCAAAAGTGTCGAAAATGGCCATTTTTCGCAAAATAGCAAAGGGGGGACCAAAGGAAAATTTTCAAAAATGGCCGATTTTTTGATCGAACTTCGGAAGGCTAAAAAAATAGGAAATACAAGTCGCCTGATAGCCTAATTAGTATGGATTGAAAGCTAAACTATCCTAGATTTGCGCTATGCAAAAAACCGCATGAAAAAAGACCTATTAGAAGAGAAATAACATTTTTCGCAAAAGTGTCGAAAATGGCCATTTTTCGCAAAATAGCAAAGGGGGGACCAAAGGAAAATTTTCAAAAATGGCCGATTTTTTGATCGAACTTCGGAAGGCTAAAAAAATAGGAAATACAAGTCGCCTGATAGCCTAATTAGTATGGATTGAAAGCTAAACTATCCTAGATTTGCGCTATGCAAAAAACCGCATGAAAAAAGACCTATTAGAAGAGAAATAACATTTTTCGCAAAAGTGTCGAAAATGGCCATTTTTCGCAAAATAGCAAAGGGGGGACCAAAGGAAAATTTTCAAAAATGGCCGATTTTTTGATCGAACTTCGGAAGGCTAAAAAAATAGGAAATACAAGTCGCCTGATAGCCTAATTAGTATGGATTGAAAGCTAAACTATCCTAGATTTGCGCTATGCAAAAAACCGCATGAAAAAAGACCTATTAGAAGAGAAATAACATTTTTCGCAAAAGTGTCGAAAATGGCCATTTTTCGCAAAATAGCAAAGGGGGGACCAAAGGAAAATTTTCAAAAATGGCCGATTTTTTGATCGAACTTCGGAAGGCTAAAAAAATAGGAAATACAAGTCGCCTGATAGCCTAATTAGTATGGATTGAAAGCTAAACTATCCTAGATTTGCGCTATGCAAAAAACCGCATGAAAAAAGACCTATTAGAAGAGAAATAACATTTTTCGCAAAAGTGTCGAAAATGGCCATTTTTCGCAAAATAGCAAAGGGGGGACCAAAGGAAAATTTTCAAAAATGGCCGATTTTTTGATCGAACTTCGGAAGGCTAAAAAAATAGGAAATACAAGTCGCCTGATAGCCTAATTAGTATGGATTGAAAGCTAAACTATCCTAGATTTGCGCTATGCAAAAAACCGCATGAAAAAAGACCTATTAGAAGAGAAATAACATTTTTCGCAAAAGTGTCGAAAATGGCCATTTTTCGCAAAATAGCAAAGGGGGGACCAAAGGAAAATTTTCAAAAATGGCCGATTTTTTGATCGAACTTCGGAAGGCTAAAAAAATAGGAAATACAAGTCGCCTGATAGCCTAATTAGTATGGATTGAAAGCTAAACTATCCTAGATTTGCGCTATGCAAAAAACCGCATGAAAAAAGACCTATTAGAAGAGAAATAACATTTTTCGCAAAAGTGTCGAAAATGGCCATTTTTCGCAAAATAGCAAAGGGGGGACCAAAGGAAAATTTTCAAAAATGGCCGATTTTTTGATCGAACTTCGGAAGGCTAAAAAAATAGGAAATACAAGTCGCCTGATAGCCTAATTAGTATGGATTGAAAGCTAAACTATCCTAGATTTGCGCTATGCAAAAAACCGCATGAAAAAAGACCTATTAGAAGAGAAATAACATTTTTCGCAAAAGTGTCGAAAATGGCCATTTTTCGCAAAATAGCAAAGGGGGGACCAAAGGAAAATTTTCAAAAATGGCCGATTTTTTGATCGAACTTCGGAAGGCTAAAAAAATAGGAAATACAAGTCGCCTGATAGCCTAATTAGTATGGATTGAAAGCTAAACTATCCTAGATTTGCGCTATGCAAAAAACCGCATGAAAAAAGACCTATTAGAAGAGAAATAACATTTTTCGCAAAAGTGTCGAAAATGGCCATTTTTCGCAAAATAGCAAAGGGGGGACCAAAGGAAAATTTTCAAAAATGGCCGATTTTTTGATCGAACTTCGGAAGGCTAAAAAAATAGGAAATACAAGTCGCCTGATAGCCTAATTAGTATGGATTGAAAGCTAAACTATCCTAGATTTGCGCTATGCAAAAAACCGCATGAAAAAAGACCTATTAGAAGAGAAATAACATTTTTCGCAAAAGTGTCGAAAATGGCCATTTTTCGCAAAATAGCAAAGGGGGGACCAAAGGAAAATTTTCAAAAATGGCCGATTTTTTGATCGAACTTCGGAAGGCTAAAAAAATAGGAAATACAAGTCGCCTGATAGCCTAATTAGTATGGATTGAAAGCTAAACTATCCTAGATTTGCGCTATGCAAAAAACCGCATGAAAAAAGACCTATTAGAAGAGAAATAACATTTTTCGCAAAAGTGTCGAAAATGGCCATTTTTCGCAAAATAGCAAAGGGGGGACCAAAGGAAAATTTTCAAAAATGGCCGATTTTTTGATCGAACTTCGGAAGGCTAAAAAAATAGGAAATACAAGTCGCCTGATAGCCTAATTAGTATGGATTGAAAGCTAAACTATCCTAGATTTGCGCTATGCAAAAAACCGCATGAAAAAAGACCTATTAGAAGAGAAATAACATTTTTCGCAAAAGTGTCGAAAATGGCCATTTTTCGCAAAATAGCAAAGGGGGGACCAAAGGAAAATTTTCAAAAATGGCCGATTTTTTGATCGAACTTCGGAAGGCTAAAAAAATAGGAAATACAAGTCGCCTGATAGCCTAATTAGTATGGATTGAAAGCTAAACTATCCTAGATTTGCGCTATGCAAAAAACCGCATGAAAAAAGACCTATTAGAAGAGAAATAACATTTTTCGCAAAAGTGTCGAAAATGGCCATTTTTCGCAAAATAGCAAAGGGGGGACCAAAGGAAAATTTTCAAAAATGGCCGATTTTTTGATCGAACTTCGGAAGGCTAAAAAAATAGGAAATACAAGTCGCCTGATAGCCTAATTAGTATGGATTGAAAGCTAAACTATCCTAGATTTGCGCTATGCAAAAAACCGCATGAAAAAAGACCTATTAGAAGAGAAATAACATTTTTCGCAAAAGTGTCGAAAATGGCCATTTTTCGCAAAATAGCAAAGGGGGGACCAAAGGAAAATTTTCAAAAATGGCCGATTTTTTGATCGAACTTCGGAAGGCTAAAAAAATAGGAAATACAAGTCGCCTGATAGCCTAATTAGTATGGATTGAAAGCTAAACTATCCTAGATTTGCGCTATGCAAAAAACCGCATGAAAAAAGACCTATTAGAAGAGAAATAACATTTTTCGCAAAAGTGTCGAAAATGGCCATTTTTCGCAAAATAGCAAAGGGGGGACCAAAGGAAAATTTTCAAAAATGGCCGATTTTTTGATCGAACTTCGGAAGGCTAAAAAAATAGGAAATACAAGTCGCCTGATAGCCTAATTAGTATGGATTGAAAGCTAAACTATCCTAGATTTGCGCTATGCAAAAAACCGCATGAAAAAAGACCTATTAGAAGAGAAATAACATTTTTCGCAAAAGTGTCGAAAATGGCCATTTTTCGCAAAATAGCAAAGGGGGGACCAAAGGAAAATTTTCAAAAATGGCCGATTTTTTGATCGAACTTCGGAAGGCTAAAAAAATAGGAAATACAAGTCGCCTGATAGCCTAATTAGTATGGATTGAAAGCTAAACTATCCTAGATTTGCGCTATGCAAAAAACCGCATGAAAAAAGACCTATTAGAAGAGAAATAACATTTTTCGCAAAAGTGTCGAAAATGGCCATTTTTCGCAAAATAGCAAAGGGGGGACCAAAGGAAAATTTTCAAAAATGGCCGATTTTTTGATCGAACTTCGGAAGGCTAAAAAAATAGGAAATACAAGTCGCCTGATAGCCTAATTAGTATGGATTGAAAGCTAAACTATCCTAGATTTGCGCTATGCAAAAAACCGCATGAAAAAAGACCTATTAGAAGAGAAATAACATTTTTCGCAAAAGTGTCGAAAATGGCCATTTTTCGCAAAATAGCAAAGGGGGGACCAAAGGAAAATTTTCAAAAATGGCCGATTTTTTGATCGAACTTCGGAAGGCTAAAAAAATAGGAAATACAAGTCGCCTGATAGCCTAATTAGTATGGATTGAAAGCTAAACTATCCTAGATTTGCGCTATGCAAAAAACCGCATGAAAAAAGACCTATTAGAAGAGAAATAACATTTTTCGCAAAAGTGTCGAAAATGGCCATTTTTCGCAAAATAGCAAAGGGGGGACCAAAGGAAAATTTTCAAAAATGGCCGATTTTTTGATCGAACTTCGGAAGGCTAAAAAAATAGGAAATACAAGTCGCCTGATAGCCTAATTAGTATGGATTGAAAGCTAAACTATCCTAGATTTGCGCTATGCAAAAAACCGCATGAAAAAAGACCTATTAGAAGAGAAATAACATTTTTCGCAAAAGTGTCGAAAATGGCCATTTTTCGCAAAATAGCAAAGGGGGGACCAAAGGAAAATTTTCAAAAATGGCCGATTTTTTGATCGAACTTCGGAAGGCTAAAAAAATAGGAAATACAAGTCGCCTGATAGCCTAATTAGTATGGATTGAAAGCTAAACTATCCTAGATTTGCGCTATGCAAAAAACCGCATGAAAAAAGACCTATTAGAAGAGAAATAACATTTTTCGCAAAAGTGTCGAAAATGGCCATTTTTCGCAAAATAGCAAAGGGGGGACCAAAGGAAAATTTTCAAAAATGGCCGATTTTTTGATCGAACTTCGGAAGGCTAAAAAAATAGGAAATACAAGTCGCCTGATAGCCTAATTAGTATGGATTGAAAGCTAAACTATCCTAGATTTGCGCTATGCAAAAAACCGCATGAAAAAAGACCTATTAGAAGAGAAATAACATTTTTCGCAAAAGTGTCGAAAATGGCCATTTTTCGCAAAATAGCAAAGGGGGGACCAAAGGAAAATTTTCAAAAATGGCCGATTTTTTGATCGAACTTCGGAAGGCTAAAAAAATAGGAAATACAAGTCGCCTGATAGCCTAATTAGTATGGATTGAAAGCTAAACTATCCTAGATTTGCGCTATGCAAAAAACCGCATGAAAAAAGACCTATTAGAAGAGAAATAACATTTTTCGCAAAAGTGTCGAAAATGGCCATTTTTCGCAAAATAGCAAAGGGGGGACCAAAGGAAAATTTTCAAAAATGGCCGATTTTTTGATCGAACTTCGGAAGGCTAAAAAAATAGGAAATACAAGTCGCCTGATAGCCTAATTAGTATGGATTGAAAGCTAAACTATCCTAGATTTGCGCTATGCAAAAAACCGCATGAAAAAAGACCTATTAGAAGAGAAATAACATTTTTCGCAAAAGTGTCGAAAATGGCCATTTTTCGCAAAATAGCAAAGGGGGGACCAAAGGAAAATTTTCAAAAATGGCCGATTTTTTGATCGAACTTCGGAAGGCTAAAAAAATAGGAAATACAAGTCGCCTGATAGCCTAATTAGTATGGATTGAAAGCTAAACTATCCTAGATTTGCGCTATGCAAAAAACCGCATGAAAAAAGACCTATTAGAAGAGAAATAACATTTTTCGCAAAAGTGTCGAAAATGGCCATTTTTCGCAAAATAGCAAAGGGGGGACCAAAGGAAAATTTTCAAAAATGGCCGATTTTTTGATCGAACTTCGGAAGGCTAAAAAAATAGGAAATACAAGTCGCCTGATAGCCTAATTAGTATGGATTGAAAGCTAAACTATCCTAGATTTGCGCTATGCAAAAAACCGCATGAAAAAAGACCTATTAGAAGAGAAATAACATTTTTCGCAAAAGTGTCGAAAATGGCCATTTTTCGCAAAATAGCAAAGGGGGGACCAAAGGAAAATTTTCAAAAATGGCCGATTTTTTGATCGAACTTCGGAAGGCTAAAAAAATAGGAAATACAAGTCGCCTGATAGCCTAATTAGTATGGATTGAAAGCTAAACTATCCTAGATTTGCGCTATGCAAAAAACCGCATGAAAAAAGACCTATTAGAAGAGAAATAACATTTTTCGCAAAAGTGTCGAAAATGGCCATTTTTCGCAAAATAGCAAAGGGGGGACCAAAGGAAAATTTTCAAAAATGGCCGATTTTTTGATCGAACTTCGGAAGGCTAAAAAAATAGGAAATACAAGTCGCCTGATAGCCTAATTAGTATGGATTGAAAGCTAAACTATCCTAGATTTGCGCTATGCAAAAAACCGCATGAAAAAAGACCTATTAGAAGAGAAATAACATTTTTCGCAAAAGTGTCGAAAATGGCCATTTTTCGCAAAATAGCAAAGGGGGGACCAAAGGAAAATTTTCAAAAATGGCCGATTTTTTGATCGAACTTCGGAAGGCTAAAAAAATAGGAAATACAAGTCGCCTGATAGCCTAATTAGTATGGATTGAAAGCTAAACTATCCTAGATTTGCGCTATGCAAAAAACCGCATGAAAAAAGACCTATTAGAAGAGAAATAACATTTTTCGCAAAAGTGTCGAAAATGGCCATTTTTCGCAAAATAGCAAAGGGGGGACCAAAGGAAAATTTTCAAAAATGGCCGATTTTTTGATCGAACTTCGGAAGGCTAAAAAAATAGGAAATACAAGTCGCCTGATAGCCTAATTAGTATGGATTGAAAGCTAAACTATCCTAGATTTGCGCTATGCAAAAAACCGCATGAAAAAAGACCTATTAGAAGAGAAATAACATTTTTCGCAAAAGTGTCGAAAATGGCCATTTTTCGCAAAATAGCAAAGGGGGGACCAAAGGAAAATTTTCAAAAATGGCCGATTTTTTGATCGAACTTCGGAAGGCTAAAAAAATAGGAAATACAAGTCGCCTGATAGCCTAATTAGTATGGATTGAAAGCTAAACTATCCTAGATTTGCGCTATGCAAAAAACCGCATGAAAAAAGACCTATTAGAAGAGAAATAACATTTTTCGCAAAAGTGTCGAAAATGGCCATTTTTCGCAAAATAGCAAAGGGGGGACCAAAGGAAAATTTTCAAAAATGGCCGATTTTTTGATCGAACTTCGGAAGGCTAAAAAAATAGGAAATACAAGTCGCCTGATAGCCTAATTAGTATGGATTGAAAGCTAAACTATCCTAGATTTGCGCTATGCAAAAAACCGCATGAAAAAAGACCTATTAGAAGAGAAATAACATTTTTCGCAAAAGTGTCGAAAATGGCCATTTTTCGCAAAATAGCAAAGGGGGGACCAAAGGAAAATTTTCAAAAATGGCCGATTTTTTGATCGAACTTCGGAAGGCTAAAAAAATAGGAAATACAAGTCGCCTGATAGCCTAATTAGTATGGATTGAAAGCTAAACTATCCTAGATTTGCGCTATGCAAAAAACCGCATGAAAAAAGACCTATTAGAAGAGAAATAACATTTTTCGCAAAAGTGTCGAAAATGGCCATTTTTCGCAAAATAGCAAAGGGGGGACCAAAGGAAAATTTTCAAAAATGGCCGATTTTTTGATCGAACTTCGGAAGGCTAAAAAAATAGGAAATACAAGTCGCCTGATAGCCTAATTAGTATGGATTGAAAGCTAAACTATCCTAGATTTGCGCTATGCAAAAAACCGCATGAAAAAAGACCTATTAGAAGAGAAATAACATTTTTCGCAAAAGTGTCGAAAATGGCCATTTTTCGCAAAATAGCAAAGGGGGGACCAAAGGAAAATTTTCAAAAATGGCCGATTTTTTGATCGAACTTCGGAAGGCTAAAAAAATAGGAAATACAAGTCGCCTGATAGCCTAATTAGTATGGATTGAAAGCTAAACTATCCTAGATTTGCGCTATGCAAAAAACCGCATGAAAAAAGACCTATTAGAAGAGAAATAACATTTTTCGCAAAAGTGTCGAAAATGGCCATTTTTCGCAAAATAGCAAAGGGGGGACCAAAGGAAAATTTTCAAAAATGGCCGATTTTTTGATCGAACTTCGGAAGGCTAAAAAAATAGGAAATACAAGTCGCCTGATAGCCTAATTAGTATGGATTGAAAGCTAAACTATCCTAGATTTGCGCTATGCAAAAAACCGCATGAAAAAAGACCTATTAGAAGAGAAATAACATTTTTCGCAAAAGTGTCGAAAATGGCCATTTTTCGCAAAATAGCAAAGGGGGGACCAAAGGAAAATTTTCAAAAATGGCCGATTTTTTGATCGAACTTCGGAAGGCTAAAAAAATAGGAAATACAAGTCGCCTGATAGCCTAATTAGTATGGATTGAAAGCTAAACTATCCTAGATTTGCGCTATGCAAAAAACCGCATGAAAAAAGACCTATTAGAAGAGAAATAACATTTTTCGCAAAAGTGTCGAAAATGGCCATTTTTCGCAAAATAGCAAAGGGGGGACCAAAGGAAAATTTTCAAAAATGGCCGATTTTTTGATCGAACTTCGGAAGGCTAAAAAAATAGGAAATACAAGTCGCCTGATAGCCTAATTAGTATGGATTGAAAGCTAAACTATCCTAGATTTGCGCTATGCAAAAAACCGCATGAAAAAAGACCTATTAGAAGAGAAATAACATTTTTCGCAAAAGTGTCGAAAATGGCCATTTTTCGCAAAATAGCAAAGGGGGGACCAAAGGAAAATTTTCAAAAATGGCCGATTTTTTGATCGAACTTCGGAAGGCTAAAAAAATAGGAAATACAAGTCGCCTGATAGCCTAATTAGTATGGATTGAAAGCTAAACTATCCTAGATTTGCGCTATGCAAAAAACCGCATGAAAAAAGACCTATTAGAAGAGAAATAACATTTTTCGCAAAAGTGTCGAAAATGGCCATTTTTCGCAAAATAGCAAAGGGGGGACCAAAGGAAAATTTTCAAAAATGGCCGATTTTTTGATCGAACTTCGGAAGGCTAAAAAAATAGGAAATACAAGTCGCCTGATAGCCTAATTAGTATGGATTGAAAGCTAAACTATCCTAGATTTGCGCTATGCAAAAAACCGCATGAAAAAAGACCTATTAGAAGAGAAATAACATTTTTCGCAAAAGTGTCGAAAATGGCCATTTTTCGCAAAATAGCAAAGGGGGGACCAAAGGAAAATTTTCAAAAATGGCCGATTTTTTGATCGAACTTCGGAAGGCTAAAAAAATAGGAAATACAAGTCGCCTGATAGCCTAATTAGTATGGATTGAAAGCTAAACTATCCTAGATTTGCGCTATGCAAAAAACCGCATGAAAAAAGACCTATTAGAAGAGAAATAACATTTTTCGCAAAAGTGTCGAAAATGGCCATTTTTCGCAAAATAGCAAAGGGGGGACCAAAGGAAAATTTTCAAAAATGGCCGATTTTTTGATCGAACTTCGGAAGGCTAAAAAAATAGGAAATACAAGTCGCCTGATAGCCTAATTAGTATGGATTGAAAGCTAAACTATCCTAGATTTGCGCTATGCAAAAAACCGCATGAAAAAAGACCTATTAGAAGAGAAATAACATTTTTCGCAAAAGTGTCGAAAATGGCCATTTTTCGCAAAATAGCAAAGGGGGGACCAAAGGAAAATTTTCAAAAATGGCCGATTTTTTGATCGAACTTCGGAAGGCTAAAAAAATAGGAAATACAAGTCGCCTGATAGCCTAATTAGTATGGATTGAAAGCTAAACTATCCTAGATTTGCGCTATGCAAAAAACCGCATGAAAAAAGACCTATTAGAAGAGAAATAACATTTTTCGCAAAAGTGTCGAAAATGGCCATTTTTCGCAAAATAGCAAAGGGGGGACCAAAGGAAAATTTTCAAAAATGGCCGATTTTTTGATCGAACTTCGGAAGGCTAAAAAAATAGGAAATACAAGTCGCCTGATAGCCTAATTAGTATGGATTGAAAGCTAAACTATCCTAGATTTGCGCTATGCAAAAAACCGCATGAAAAAAGACCTATTAGAAGAGAAATAACATTTTTCGCAAAAGTGTCGAAAATGGCCATTTTTCGCAAAATAGCAAAGGGGGGACCAAAGGAAAATTTTCAAAAATGGCCGATTTTTTGATCGAACTTCGGAAGGCTAAAAAAATAGGAAATACAAGTCGCCTGATAGCCTAATTAGTATGGATTGAAAGCTAAACTATCCTAGATTTGCGCTATGCAAAAAACCGCATGAAAAAAGACCTATTAGAAGAGAAATAACATTTTTCGCAAAAGTGTCGAAAATGGCCATTTTTCGCAAAATAGCAAAGGGGGGACCAAAGGAAAATTTTCAAAAATGGCCGATTTTTTGATCGAACTTCGGAAGGCTAAAAAAATAGGAAATACAAGTCGCCTGATAGCCTAATTAGTATGGATTGAAAGCTAAACTATCCTAGATTTGCGCTATGCAAAAAACCGCATGAAAAAAGACCTATTAGAAGAGAAATAACATTTTTCGCAAAAGTGTCGAAAATGGCCATTTTTCGCAAAATAGCAAAGGGGGGACCAAAGGAAAATTTTCAAAAATGGCCGATTTTTTGATCGAACTTCGGAAGGCTAAAAAAATAGGAAATACAAGTCGCCTGATAGCCTAATTAGTATGGATTGAAAGCTAAACTATCCTAGATTTGCGCTATGCAAAAAACCGCATGAAAAAAGACCTATTAGAAGAGAAATAACATTTTTCGCAAAAGTGTCGAAAATGGCCATTTTTCGCAAAATAGCAAAGGGGGGACCAAAGGAAAATTTTCAAAAATGGCCGATTTTTTGATCGAACTTCGGAAGGCTAAAAAAATAGGAAATACAAGTCGCCTGATAGCCTAATTAGTATGGATTGAAAGCTAAACTATCCTAGATTTGCGCTATGCAAAAAACCGCATGAAAAAAGACCTATTAGAAGAGAAATAACATTTTTCGCAAAAGTGTCGAAAATGGCCATTTTTCGCAAAATAGCAAAGGGGGGACCAAAGGAAAATTTTCAAAAATGGCCGATTTTTTGATCGAACTTCGGAAGGCTAAAAAAATAGGAAATACAAGTCGCCTGATAGCCTAATTAGTATGGATTGAAAGCTAAACTATCCTAGATTTGCGCTATGCAAAAAACCGCATGAAAAAAGACCTATTAGAAGAGAAATAACATTTTTCGCAAAAGTGTCGAAAATGGCCATTTTTCGCAAAATAGCAAAGGGGGGACCAAAGGAAAATTTTCAAAAATGGCCGATTTTTTGATCGAACTTCGGAAGGCTAAAAAAATAGGAAATACAAGTCGCCTGATAGCCTAATTAGTATGGATTGAAAGCTAAACTATCCTAGATTTGCGCTATGCAAAAAACCGCATGAAAAAAGACCTATTAGAAGAGAAATAACATTTTTCGCAAAAGTGTCGAAAATGGCCATTTTTCGCAAAATAGCAAAGGGGGGACCAAAGGAAAATTTTCAAAAATGGCCGATTTTTTGATCGAACTTCGGAAGGCTAAAAAAATAGGAAATACAAGTCGCCTGATAGCCTAATTAGTATGGATTGAAAGCTAAACTATCCTAGATTTGCGCTATGCAAAAAACCGCATGAAAAAAGACCTATTAGAAGAGAAATAACATTTTTCGCAAAAGTGTCGAAAATGGCCATTTTTCGCAAAATAGCAAAGGGGGGACCAAAGGAAAATTTTCAAAAATGGCCGATTTTTTGATCGAACTTCGGAAGGCTAAAAAAATAGGAAATACAAGTCGCCTGATAGCCTAATTAGTATGGATTGAAAGCTAAACTATCCTAGATTTGCGCTATGCAAAAAACCGCATGAAAAAAGACCTATTAGAAGAGAAATAACATTTTTCGCAAAAGTGTCGAAAATGGCCATTTTTCGCAAAATAGCAAAGGGGGGACCAAAGGAAAATTTTCAAAAATGGCCGATTTTTTGATCGAACTTCGGAAGGCTAAAAAAATAGGAAATACAAGTCGCCTGATAGCCTAATTAGTATGGATTGAAAGCTAAACTATCCTAGATTTGCGCTATGCAAAAAACCGCATGAAAAAAGACCTATTAGAAGAGAAATAACATTTTTCGCAAAAGTGTCGAAAATGGCCATTTTTCGCAAAATAGCAAAGGGGGGACCAAAGGAAAATTTTCAAAAATGGCCGATTTTTTGATCGAACTTCGGAAGGCTAAAAAAATAGGAAATACAAGTCGCCTGATAGCCTAATTAGTATGGATTGAAAGCTAAACTATCCTAGATTTGCGCTATGCAAAAAACCGCATGAAAAAAGACCTATTAGAAGAGAAATAACATTTTTCGCAAAAGTGTCGAAAATGGCCATTTTTCGCAAAATAGCAAAGGGGGGACCAAAGGAAAATTTTCAAAAATGGCCGATTTTTTGATCGAACTTCGGAAGGCTAAAAAAATAGGAAATACAAGTCGCCTGATAGCCTAATTAGTATGGATTGAAAGCTAAACTATCCTAGATTTGCGCTATGCAAAAAACCGCATGAAAAAAGACCTATTAGAAGAGAAATAACATTTTTCGCAAAAGTGTCGAAAATGGCCATTTTTCGCAAAATAGCAAAGGGGGGACCAAAGGAAAATTTTCAAAAATGGCCGATTTTTTGATCGAACTTCGGAAGGCTAAAAAAATAGGAAATACAAGTCGCCTGATAGCCTAATTAGTATGGATTGAAAGCTAAACTATCCTAGATTTGCGCTATGCAAAAAACCGCATGAAAAAAGACCTATTAGAAGAGAAATAACATTTTTCGCAAAAGTGTCGAAAATGGCCATTTTCGCAAAATAGCAAAGGGGGGACCAAAGGAAAATTTTCAAAAATGGCCGATTTTTTGATCGAACTTCGGAAGGCTAAAAAAATAGGAAATACAAGTCGCCTGATAGCCTAATTAGTATGGATTGAAAGCTAAACTATCCTAGATTTGCGCTATGCAAAAAACCGCATGAAAAAAGACCTATTAGAAGAGAAATAACATTTTTCGCAAAAGTGTCGAAAATGGCCATTTTTCGCAAAATAGCAAAGGGGGGACCAAAGGAAAATTTTCAAAAATGGCCGATTTTTTGATCGAACTTCGGAAGGCTAAAAAAATAGGAAATACAAGTCGCCTGATAGCCTAATTAGTATGGATTGAAAGCTAAACTATCCTAGATTTGCGCTATGCAAAAAACCGCATGAAAAAAGACCTATTAGAAGAGAAATAACATTTTTCGCAAAAGTGTCGAAAATGGCCATTTTTCGCAAAATAGCAAAGGGGGGACCAAAGGAAAATTTTCAAAAATGGCCGATTTTTTGATCGAACTTCGGAAGGCTAAAAAAATAGGAAATACAAGTCGCCTGATAGCCTAATTAGTATGGATTGAAAGCTAAACTATCCTAGATTTGCGCTATGCAAAAAACCGCATGAAAAAAGACCTATTAGAAGAGAAATAACATTTTTCGCAAAAGTGTCGAAAATGGCCATTTTTCGCAAAATAGCAAAGGGGGGACCAAAGGAAAATTTTCAAAAATGGCCGATTTTTTGATCGAACTTCGGAAGGCTAAAAAAATAGGAAATACAAGTCGCCTGATAGCCTAATTAGTATGGATTACAGTCCAATACAAGTCGTCTACAGACGATACAGACCTAATCTTTGAAAGTATGGGAAGTTTTGTTTTTAAGATTTTTAGTGGGCTTGAAAGGCATTGTGGGTAATTTGTTCAGAATTGTAAGCTGAAGGTTGGCGGTATTTTGAAGAGGTTTTTTTATAAGTGCTCAGCTGTCCAGTCCTATGAATGAAAAACGTAGCTGGCTTCATTTGTTTTGAATGGAAACTTAGAGAAATGTCACTAATAGGACTTGGAATATCTTCAGAACGGTAAGAGAGATAACCTCACCGGAACGCTTCATTTTTTTTTTTACGAACCACGTTTGGCGTACCATTTACGGTAAGATCATCTCTCACCTTTGGTTTCTTTCAAAGGCTTTCCTTTACCCACCATTCCAGCTTTATGATGCCAGACTGGGAGCTTCTGAAGAGACAACCCGCACTTATATTTCGAATTCTTAAATACGTATCCTACCTGCTGTATCAGAGGGCGCGTCACGAAGAAACAATACTTTTCCTTCCCAAACTGCCTTTGGGGTGGGGAGTTTGTTTAAGTTATTACAGAATTGTTTTGTTTGTTTTGTCCTTCGCTCTTTGTATATGTCAAGCGGATCCTTTTCAAGTTTGCCCTGATGTCTTACATGATTGTTTTGTTTGCTATCATTTATTTAGCCACGTTTGAGACCCTTTCGGGGAAAAGTCACGCAACTCTGCACTGTCTCTCATCTTCTGAACTATTATACTTTTATAGTATCGTGCAAAATTCTTGCAAAAGAAACGTCTCTTTTTCGGTGAAGACACTTGGGCGAAGTAGGGGACTTTAGTTTGTACGGAGGTAAGCAAAGGACTCCCGAGTTTAAGGTTTTTACGGGGAGAAATCAATATCGCAGCATTTACCTCGAGCCCGTGTGATTGTGCTGCACTTATAATTCTAATTGGGAGAGCAGTGTGATGTAATCTCACTGTCATGATAACCGTGACCCACTCAAGCCTGGATTTCTTCAGGCTTCTGTCAGAATTGCTTAACTTGCTGGTTAATTGTGGTGAATTGTAACTCCCATGTATTCAATTTCCACACTTCAAATATATGAGCATTTATGATATATATTCTGTATCATTCCTGCTTTTGACATTTCTTTTAATTTCAAATCGTTTAACTTATAACTAAGTTAAGGTATTTACTAGGCAATTGGATGTCATACCTGTTGGCGAGAATGTGCTTATTGTTCACTCTTAAAGTGCTGCTATGGTCAAAAAATCACTTCTTTTTTTCCTTGAGATTTTGAAAGTGTGATTGCTCAACATTTCACTGCAAAATTTTAAGCTGATTCTTATCCAAAGGCTATTTACTTTCAGTGTAAGTTTTGGATTTCAGGGTCCACCACTATACTCACGTTCCAAACTCACCGATTGGATTTCAGAGGGTTGGATCTAGGGAAAAGTGATGTTGTTTACTCACTAGCTAGCTTAGCTAACATGACCTGTGAACACAGCTTATTACACGTACATGTATGTATGCAAAACATGAGTTTAAAAGTCTGAAAGCTTGAAACGCCTGTGCTGCATATTAACCCTTTGAACCGGGCAGACAGACTTACTATTTTACTCAGTCTAATGCCAGGCGATTTTACTCTTCAATGGGGATCCCCCAGGAGTCAATCGTTTAATGTCCCCATTTAACGCAGTTGCGTACACACACATTGCATTCTCAAACTATTGAGTCTTCGATGTCATTTTCTCCTCGATCCAGGTCTCTCAAGATTTTAAAGATAGTAGTGGCGGACCATTAAACAGGAAAATTCCAGTCAAAATAAACAGCTGTCTTTTTGAAATTAATTAATAAGGCTTAAAACTTGGATCAGTTACTGTTTAGTTAACATGGTTTTGAAATCCAAAGAAAATAAAAATTGTTTTTTGGTCATAGTAGAAGCACTTTAGACTCGCATTATTTTTTACCCTCTCTCAACAGATATGGATTTACACTTGGTTGGAAGATATGATTGCCCTGCGTATCTTACACTGTAAAGACATAACTCAATCTGATTGTTTCACTGCCTTGCCTTGTATACAAATGTACCACTGCTTATGTATATGTGCATTAACTCACTGGTAAGAGTAAGGTTTGTTTCTTTTATGCATCATAGGAATTTCAATTTATGCCAACTTTGAACAATAGTTTTTGCTTTTTTAACTGCAAATTGAAAGCACCTATGATATTTTCCATTTTTTAATCTCATTACAATTTCATGGTTGTGTAGAAAATGATAGTAGTACTGTATTTATAAATGTAGTAGCAATTTGCCACAATAATTAATGTCGTCAAATATTAATTTTAATGTACACTTTGAGTTCCTAATCTTTGCAAATATAACTGGGTTGATCTAAGTCAGTTCTACTTAACTTGCAGTGACTCAGTCACAATATCAGAAAGTGCTAAAATAATCTTGTTTTCAGTCTTTTTACATGCAAGTGGCACAGAACAAAGATCATTCTTTAAATTCATCCATAATCATACAGATAAAGATAATACATGTAATAGCATCAGATTCCCTTGTTTTTTAAATGGCTCCTTTCCTCACATGTTCACTTTAAATACTTGGTTACTCAAGTTTTAATTTGTTTTTGTGGTAGTGCACTTGTACTAAGTGCTTGATCACAATGTGCTTGATCATCATGGCAAAATTTAGTTAAAAGTGTCAATTACTCCAAATGCAATTGCAAGTGTCGTTTCTTCAATTCCTTTATAAATTATATGCAATTCACATGCTTAGTAATACGTTAATTATTTATGTTAAAATTACTTCACTAACTCCAACATTATTTCTTGTCCATAACAATATTGATTCTGTTACTGATGTACACACAATTATCCAGGCAAACTTTGCTGTGATTTGTGTTGCCTGCAGCATGCCATGTGTTTTGTCCAATCTGTAGTTATCGTACTATGTACAGTATTGGCAAGTTTTCCTGGGTGGTTTGACACTGGTTTCAGTGACACTAGCAGTTATCACCATGCAGGCTGGCTGATCATTATCAAAGTCTATGCACATTTGGCACTGTGTCACTACTAGCAGTCTCTTACAAGTATTATACCACAGCAAACTGATGAAATGCACAAACTTTGTTGCTTTGAAAACTAAATCCATTTTTCAATAAAACTGGCAGCAACATTGGAATTTGCTACCAATGTGCTTGGGTTTGACTTCCATAAAGTCAACAAGCCTACAGGTATGTTATGATTTTTATTTCCACTTTGGTTTGTCCTACTCTTAGGAGATACAGCTCCTTCGATTTCAATATTGGAGGAGCATTAGCTGTAGTATCTCAGAGATCATGGGCGTGAATCCCACTGTTCACACTTAGCTGTTCAATCCCATTTCACTCCCTTTTGGAGCAGTTCGTGTAATGGCTGTAGCAGTGAGGAGAAGTTGGGTATGAAAGTACCATGATAGTAGTTCAGCAGTCCTACATGTAAATAGGAGCACATTTCTGCCTCATTCTTTGGGCTTGGCACTTCATTAACATGGCTGCAATCTTCTCCTCTGAAGGGTTGCGGACCCTCTCCGTCCACTTGGTAGCCTAGGAACTCTACACAGTTGACACCATAAACTTTGATCATTTACAGTGTAGGTACTATACCAGGCTTTTCCAGCCTGGATAACATCTTATCTAATAATAACTTGCAATTAATAAGTATAAGTACAACTGCAGCACCCAGGCCTAGGTCAGTTAACATTTTCATTCAACTCCTGAACCTCTATTCCTACTGTGTAAGGTAGCAAAGCATTGAAGTTCTTTTGTGCATTATTGACCACTCCCTTGGCCTTGGAAAGTATTGAAACGATTTGAGCCACTTCTTCCACCGTGTTGCTAACACCGACGAATTACCTTAAGTTGCAATCAAACAGAGCTTAACAATGTATTAAACAGAGTTAACTGAATAGAGTGTAATGTGAAGTGCTTGATTTCTATCCCATATGAACCATGTGAGCGTTAGCCCTACTGATGGAAATGGGCCCACACAAGGACAGAGAAAAACTCTGACCAGGGTGGGAATTGAACCCACGATCTTCGGGTTAGATCTCCGCCGCTCTACCGACTGAGCCTACATTGTACATTATTATTAACTACAATCGATGTGAATCTATTCATCTATTGATGTACACACACTTCACATGTTATCCAGGTGAACTTTGCTGTCATTCATGATGCTTGCAGTGTGTTTTCTCCAATCTGTGATGGTCAGATTATGTACTGTTTTGTCAAGTTATGCTGGGTGGTTTCATCAAGAGATGCAGTTACCACCAGGCTTACGTATCATTATCAAAGTCCATGCACATTGACACTATGTCGCTAGAAGCAGTCACTTGTGATATCACAGGAAACTGGCAATTAATGCACAAAAGTTGTTGCTTTCATTGAAAACCAAACCCATCTTTCAAGAGAATTTGCAGGAACGTACATGTAAAACTCTTCCCTGCCACCAGTGTCCTTGGGTTTGATTCTCGTAAACTCGACAAGTCTAGTTTTTTTAATTAAGAGTTTGGCTAATGTGATAGTTTCTCCTGTGTTAGGATTTTTATTTCCACATTGGTTTGCCCTGCTCTTGCCAGATACGGCTCCTTCAATCTCAATATTGGAGGAGTGTTAGCTATAGCTGTATCATCTATCATCTTGGAGATCATGGGTGGGAATCCAACTGGGAGCCTGAAATGTTTTAATTGGCAATTGCTCAACATATAACTTAGACCATCATTCCTTAATTTTCACCATAGCCATCAAACTGATTTTAGTATCAGATTGTCTAGTTTATCCTTTTTCTTACACATTCACTTACTCACCTCCTCAACTTGAATTTGAAGTTGTTTCTGTTTCAGGAAGATCTTAAGTTATTAAAGAGACAATTCCTCTACACTGTACTACAGTACAAAGCAACACCTCCATCACTCGGGAATCTTAAGCCCTTGGTATGTTATCAGGCGTTTTGGTTTGGTGGCATTGTAACTGAAGCTAAATCTGAGTGACCCCAGCTTGAACACAGACCGTCCTCTGACACCAGCCATGAAATCTCAGACAGCGACCCGGTTATGGTTCCTGTAACATCTTAACAGTCACAATACAGAGAGCTGCTGAACTGTATTCAGCCTGTATTCAACAAAGTTGACCACTGCAATTGTGTGCAATGACCTGTTAGATTGTATGGAGCATGACCTGGGATTGGTTGATGATCATGGCTATGTGGGCCTCGGGAAGCGCGAAAGTGACACAAGCACCAAGTGGAGCGCACTAGACTCCCCACCCAGCTTGGGGTCACGTGGCTGGCATCATTTGGCCATCTATCCTTACTCTATATTATTTTGTTTTATGAAACAGGATATGAAGAGAGGTGTTGCTTTCCCACTCACAGCTAAATAACATCTACCTGTGGTGCTGTGCTTAGACATCAAACATGGCCTGTACAGCGTCAGCCAGAGGCGCATTTGCATGCTTTCAGCACAAATTATCATGAGTTGCAGGGAGGTTTCAATGAGCAATGCAATTAAGACCAGGCTGATTATCAAAGTTTATGCCCACTGTATCTTACATGAGGCCGCCCTTCAAATATCACAGCAAGCTGGCAAAAAGCATCGCTTCCATTGATTTAAAAACCAAACCCTGTAAATGCACAAAAACAAAAACAACACACCCATGCACTCTACCTATTGTTGTGAAAATCTGTAATGATCAGATTTAATGCTAATCCCAGATTAAAAATTAACCTTGGAGTTATATTTCTCTACTCTCACATGTTGTTCAACGCTGATATTCAGCAAAACTTTGCATTGGCAGAAGTCAACCTTGAAAGAAAAAAATAAGCAAAAGAAACTATCAACTAAAAGTTGAAAACATGAAACAAAAGTTTACGCTAATCCTGGATTAAGTTAATCGGCTTTTGAACAACCAGGCCCAGTATATTATTATGTGATTATGTCTTTTACAGGGAGGGAGGTTTCAATGAGCGACGCAATTAAGACCAGGCTGATTATCAAAGTTTATGCCCACTGTATCTTACATGAGGCCGCCCTTCAAATATCACAGCAAGCTGGCAAAAAGCATCGCTTCCATTGATTTAAAAACCAGACCCTGTGAATGCACAAAAACAAAAACAACACACACATGCACTCTACCTTTTGTTGTGAAAATCTGTAATGATCAGGGCCCGATTGTTCAAAAGCCGATAAACGCTAATCCCAGATTAAAAATTAACCTTGGAGTTGTATTTCTCTACTATCAAATGTTGTTCAACGCTGATATTCAGCAAAACTTTGCATTGGCAGAAGTCAACCTTGAAAGAGAAAAATAGGCAAAAGAAACTATCAACTTTAGAAAAGTTGAAAACATGAAACAAAAGTGCACGCTAATCCTGGATTAAGTTAATGGGCTTTCGAACAACCATGTGATTATGTGTTTTACAGGGAAATTAAGAAATTAAATTAAACTAAATCCTGAAAAAAAAGAAGTTACTTTATGTACAGTACCGCCTGAAAGTATTGACCCCTTGGGACGAGGCAATACCTCGTCTTTGCTGCAGGTGGTGGTCGCGCGCCACCGAGGTATGCAAATTTTTTTCCCTCGGTAAAACCGAGGTGCAATTTGCCGCGACAGAAAAGACGAGGCTTGCTGTGGGAAAGAACAATCATGATCTGCTGCATGTGTGAAATAAGCGGAAGACTGTCAAGTTTTAGATCTCATGGTGTGAAGAATCGATTCTTAAAGCAAGAAATCATAAATCAAAATGAGAAAGTGCGCGATTTCCATAAGGACTCAAATTTTATTATCTTTACATAATGTAAAACCGAAGACTTCTGTACTGTAAAGATACAAAGATACTGTTATTTAACTACAGTGTAAGCGACAGCTGTGTTATCCAACCAACGAAACACTCGTTGTTATCCAAGCTATAATACCTTATGTGTGCGTGAGAAATTCGTTTTGTTTCGAAAAAGGTTCGATTGTGTGTGTTTTCGTCCAAGGCTGACCTTATTTTATTTGGAGACTTGAAATTCAAACTTGTGCGATTGTCTTCGTTTTATAATCGCCATTTTGGTGAGAGGCAAGTACGGTATTTTTTTTTCAGGCTTCTTAAATAATTGGCAATTGCTCAACATGTAACTTAGACCATAATTCCTTTATTTTCACCATAGTCATCAAACTGATTTTAGTGTCAGATTGTCTAGTTTTATCTTTTTTCTTACACATTCACTTACTCACCTCCTCAACTTGAATTTGAAGTTGTTTCTGTGTCAGGAAGATCTTTAGTTATTAAAGAGACAATTCCTCTACAATATACTAGAAAGCAGCACCTCCATCACTTGAAAATCTTAAGCCCTTGGTATGTTATCATGCGTTTTGGTTTGGTGACAGTGTAGCTGAAGCTAAATCTGAGTGACCCCAGCTTGAACACAGACCATCCTCTGACACCAGCCATGAAATCTCAGACAGCGACCCGGTTATGGTTCCTGTAACATCCTAAAAGTCCCAATACAGAGAGCTGCTGAACTGTATTCAGCCTGTATTCAACAAAGTTGACTACTGCAATTGTGTGCAATGACCTGTTAGATTGTATGGAGCATGACCTGGGATTGGTTGGCAATCACGGCTATGGGGGCCTCGGGAAGTGCGAAAGTGACACAAGCACCAAGTGGAGCGCACTAGACTCTCCACCCAGCTTGGGGTCACCTGACTGGCATCATTTGGCCATCTACATGTATCCTTACTCTATATTATTTTGTTTTATGAAACAGGATATGATGAGAGGTGTTGGTTTCCCACTCACAGCTAATTAACATCTACCTGTGTTGCTGTGCTCTGACATCAAACATGGCCTGTACAGGGGCAGCCAGAGGCGCATTCGTATACTTTCAGCACAAATTATCATGAGCTGCGTCCTTTTGCAATTCAGTCCTAATACTGCAAGTAAAGGGTGATTAGCACTGCCAATTATTACATAAGCCTACATTGTACATTATTATTAACGTAACAATCGATGTGAATCTATTCATCTATTGATGTACACACATTTCACGTGTTATCCAGGTGAACTTTGAAGTCACTCATGATGCTTGCAGTGCGTTTTGTCCAATCTGTGATGGTCAGATTATGTACCATTTTGTCAAGTTTTGCTGGGTGGTTTCATCAAGAGATACAGTTACCACCAGGCTTACGTATCATTATCAAAGTCCATGCACATTGACACTATGTCGCTAGTAGCAGTCGCTTGTGATATCACAGGAAACTGGCAATTACTTAATGCACAAAAGTTGTTGCTTTCATTGAAAACCAAACCCATCTTTCAAGAGAATTTGCAGGAACGTACATGTAAAACTCTTGTCTGCCACCAGTGTGCTTGGGTTTGATTCTCATAAACTCAACAAGTCTAGTTTTTTTAATTAAGAGTTTGGCTAATGTGATAGTTTTTCCCTGTGTTAGGATTTTTATTTCCACATTGGTTTGCCCTGCTCTTGCCAGATATGGCTCCTTCAATCTCAATATTGGAGGAGTGTTAGCTATAGCTGTATCATCTATCATCTTGGAGATCATGGGTGGGAATCCAACTGGGAGCCTGAAATGTTTTTTTTTTTTTTCAGGCTTCTTTAATTGGCAATTGCTCAACATGTAACTTAGACCATCATTCCTTAATTTTCACCATAGTCATCAAACTGATTTTAGTGTCAGATTGTCTAGTTTTATCCTTTTTCTTACACATTCATTTACTCACCTCCTGAACTTGAATTTGAAGTTGTTTCTGTGTCAGGAAGATCTTTAGTTATTAAAGAGACAATTCCTCTACACTATACTAGAAAGCAGCACCTCCATCACTCGGAAATCTTAAGCCCTTGGTATGTTATCATGCGTTTTGGTTTGGTGGCAGTGTAGCTGAAGCTAAATCTGAGTGACCCCAGCTTGAACACAGACCGTCCTCTGACACCAGCCATGAAATCTCAGACAGCGACCCGGTTATGGTTTCTGTAACATCCTAACAGTCACAATAGAGAGAGCTGCTGAACTGTATTCAGCCTGTATTCAACAAAGTTGACCACTGCAATTGTGTGCAATGACCTGTTAGATTGTATGGAGCGTGACCTGGGATTGGTTGACGATCACGGCTCTGTGGGCCTCGGGAAGCGCGAAAGTGACACAAGCACCAAGTGGAGCGCACTAGACTCTCCACCCAGCTTGGGGTCACGTGGTTGACATCATTTGGCCATCTATCCTTACTCTATATTATTTTATTTTATGAAACAGGATATGATGAGAGGTGTTGCTTTCCCACTCACAGCTAATTAACATCTACCTGTGTTGCTGTGCTCCGACATCAAACATGGCCTGTACGGGGGCAGCCAGAGGCGCATTCGCATACTTTCAGCACAAATTATCATGAGCTGCGTCCTTTTGCAATTCAGTCCTAATACTGCAAGTAAAGGGTGATTAGCACTGCCAATTATTATTACGTAAGCCTACATTGTACATTATTATTAACTAATATCGATGTGAATCTATTCATCTATTGATGTACACACACTTCACGTGTTATCCAGGCGAACTTTGCTGTCATTCATGATGCTTGGAGTGTGTTTTGTCCAATGTGTGATGGTCAGATTACGTACTGCTTTGTCAAGTTTGCTGGGTGGTTTCATCAAGAGATGCAGTTACCACCACGCTTACGTATCATTATCAAAGTCCATGCACATTGACACTATGTCGCTAGTAGCAGTCGCTTGTGATATCACAGGAAACTGGCAATTAATGCACAAAAGTTGTTGCTTTCATTGAAAACCAAACCCATCTTTCAAGAGAATTTGCAGGAACGTACATGTAAAACTCTTGCCTGCCACCAGTGTGCTTGGGTTTGATTCTCATAAACTCAACAAGTCTAGTTTTTTTTAATGAACACTTTGGCTAATGTGATAGTTTCTCCCTGTGTTAGGATTTTTATTTCCACATTGGTTTGTCCTGCTCTTGCTAGATACAGCTCCTTCAATCTCAATATTGGAGGAGTGTTAGCTATAGCTGTATCATCTATCATCTTGGAGATCATGGGTGGGAATCCAACTGGGGCCGGGAATTTTTTTTCAGGCTTCTTAAATAATTGGCAATTGCTCAACATGTAACTTAGACCATCATTCCTTAATTTTCACCATAGTCACCAAACTGATTTTAGTATCAGATTGTCTAGTTTATCCTTTTTCTTACACATTCACTTACTCACCTCCTGAACTTGAATTTGAAGTTGTTTCTGTGTCAGGAAGATCTTAAGTTATTAAAGAGACAATTCCTCTACACTGTACTACAGTACAAAGCAACACCTCCATCACTCGAGAATCTTAAGCCCTTGGTATGTTATCAGGCGTTTTGGTTTGGTGGCATTGTAACTGAAGCTAAATCTGAGTGACCCCAGCTTGAACACAGACCGTCCTCTGACACCAGCCATGAAATCTCAGACAGCGACCCGGTTCTGGTTCCTGTAACATCCTAAAAGTCGCAATACAGAGAGCTGCTGAACTGTATTCAGCCTGTATTCAACAAAGTTGACTACTGCAATTGTGTGCAATGACCTGTTAGATTGTATGGAGCATGACCTGGGATTGGTTGATGATCATGGCTATGTGGGCCTCGGGAAGCGCGAAAGTGACACAAGCACCAAGTGGAGCGCACGAGACTCCCCACCCAGCTTGGGGTCACGTGGCTGACATCATTTGGCCATCTATCCTTACTCTATATTATTTTGTTTTATGAAACAGGATATGATGAGAGGTGTTGCTTTCCCACTCACAGCTAAATAACATCTGCCTGTGGTGCTGTCCTCAGACATCAAACATGGCCTGTACAGCGTCAGCCAGAGGCGCATGTGCATGCTTTCACCACAAATTATCATGAGTTGCAGGGAGGTTTCAATGAGCAATGCAATTAAGACCAGGCTGATTATCAAAGTTTATGCCCACTGTATCTTACATGAGGCCGCCCTTCAAATATCACAGCAAGCTGGCAAAAAGCATCGCTTCCATTGATTTAAAAACCAAACCCTGTAAATGCACAAAAACAAAAACAACACACCCATGCACTCTACCTATTGTTGTGGAAATCTGTTATGATCAGATTTAATGCTAATCCCAGATTAAAAATTAACCTTGGAGTTATATTTCTCTACTCTCACATGTTGTTCAACGCTGATATTCAGCAAAACTTTGCATTGGCAGAAGTCAACCTTGAAAGAGAAAAATAAGCAAAAGAAACTATCAACTAAAAGTTGAAAACATGAAACAAAAGTTTACGCTAATCCTGGATTAAGTTAATCGCCTTTCGAACAACCAGGCTCAGTATATTATGTGATTATGTGTTTTACAGGGAGGGAGGTTTCAATGAGCGACGCAATTAAGACCAGGCTGATTATCAAAGTTTATGCCCACTGTATCTTACATGAGGCCGCCCTTCAAATATCACAGCAAGCTGGCAAAAAGCATCGCTTCCATTGATTTAAAAACCAAACCCTGTGAATGCACAAAAACAAAAACAACACACACATGCACTCTACCTTTTGTTGTGAAAATCTGTAATGATCAGGGCCCGATTGTTCAAAAGCCGATAAACGCTAATCGCAGATTAAAAATTAACCTTGGAGTTATATTTCTCTACTATCAAATGTTGTTCAACGCTGATATTCAGCAAAAATTTGCATTAGCAGAAGTCAACCTTGAAAGAGAAAAATAAGCAAAAGAAACTATCAACTTTAGAAAAGTTGAAAACATGAAACAAAAGTTTACGCTAATCCTGGATTAAGTTAATGGGCTTTCGAACAACCATGTGATTATGTGTTTTACAGGGAAATTAAGAAATTAAATTAAACTAAATCCTGGAAAAAAAGAAGTTACTTTATGTACAGTACCGCCTGAAAGTATTGACCCCTCGGGACGAGGCAATACCTCGTCTTTGCTGCAGGTGGTGGTCGCGCGCCACCGAGGTATGCAAATTTTTTTCCCTCGGTAAAACCGAGGTGCAATTTGCCGCGCGAAATTTGCCGCGACAGAAAAGACGAGGCTTGCTGCCGGAAAGAACAATCATGATCTGCTGCATGTGTGAAATAAGCGGAAGACTGTCAAGTTTTAGATCTCATGGTGTGAAGAATCGATTCTTAAAGCAAGAAATCATAATCAAAATGAGAAAGTGCGCGATTTCCATAAGGACTCAAATTATATTATCTTTACATAATGTAAAACCGAAGACTTCTGTACTGTAAAGATACAAAGATACTGTTATTTAACTACAGTGTAAGCGACAGCTGTGTTATCCAACCAACGAAACACTCGTCGTTATCCAAGCTATAATACGCTATGTGTGCGTGAGAAATTTGTTTAGTTTCGAAAAAGGTTCGATTGTGTCTGTTTTCGTCCAAGGCTGACCTTATTTTATTTGGAGACTTGAAATTCAAACTTGTGCGATTGTCTTCGTTTTATTATCGCCATTTTGGTGAGAGGCAAGTACGGTATTTTTTTTTTCAGGCTTCTTTAATTGCAATTGCTCAACATGTAACTTAGACCATCATTCCTTAATTTTCACCATAGTCATCAAACTGATTTTAGTATCAGATTGTCTAGTTTTATCCTTTTTCTTACACATTCACTTACTCACCTCCTCAACTTGAATTTGAAGTTGTTTCTGTGTCAGGAAGATCTTTAGTTATTAAAGAGACAATTCCTCTACAATATACTAGAAAGCAGCACCTCCATCACTCGGAAATCTTAAGCCCTTGGTATGTTATCATGCGTTTCGGTTTGGTGGCAGTGTAGCTGAAGCTAAATCTGAGTGACCCCAGCTTGAACACAGACCGTCCTCTGACACCAGCCATGAAATCTCAGACAGCGACCCGGTTATGGTTCCTGTAACATCCTAACAGGCACAATACAGAGAGCTGCTGAACTGTATTCAGCCTGTATTCAACAAAGTTGACCACTGCAATTGTGTGCAATGACCTGTTAGATTGTATGGAGCATGACCTGGGATTGGTTGATGATCATAGCCATGTGGGCCTGGGGAAGCGCGAAAGTGACACAAGCACCAAGTGGAGCGCACTAGACTCTCCACCCAGCTTGGGGTCACGTGGCTGGCATCATTTGGCTATCTATCCTAATACTCTTTATTATTTTGTTTTATGAAACAAGATGTGAAGAGAGGTGATGCTTTCCCACTCACAGCTTGTTAACATCTACCTGTGTTGCTGTGCTCCGACATCAAACATCATGGCCTGTACAGCGGCAGCCAGAGGCGCTTTCGCCTGCTTTGAGCACAAATTGTCATGAGCTGCATCTTTTTGCAATTCAGTCCTAATACTGCAAGTTAAGGGTGATTAGCACTGCCAATTATTATAATAATTACATAAGGCTATAATTATTGTTATTAACTACAATCGATGTGAGTCTATTCATCTATTGATGTACACACACTTCACGTGTTATCCAGGCGAACTTTGCTGTCATTCATGATGCTTGCAGTGTGTTTTGTTCAATCTTTGATGGTCAGATTATGTACTGTTTTGTCAAGTTTTGCTGGGTGGTTTCATCAAGAGATGCAGTTATCACCAGGCTGATCATTATCAAAGTCCATGCACATTGACACTATGTCGCTAGTAGCAGTCGCTGGGGATATCACAGGAAACTGGCAATTAATGCACAATTATTGCTTTCATTGAAAACCAAACCCATCTTTCAAGTGTACACACACTTCACGTGTGTTTTATGAAATAGGTGCTATGAAGAGAGGTTTTGCTTTCGCACTGACCGTAGTATCCAACTTTAATTTCAATCGTTGTGACTCAGGGGTGTCTGAGTCCCTGGTCATTATGCTGTGTCGCTCAGTAGCAAGACGATTTGTAATATCACAGCTTTTTTGGTTAATGGTCCGGCTAAGAAGCAGGCAGAAAAAAGCCCCGCGGCAATAGCGTCGGTTAGTTAAAATGTGCCAACATTTTTAATCAAATTAAGTTCGGCTGTTCCCATTGGTGTAAGCAGCTAAAAGCGCGAAATTTGAAATTTCAATGAAAAATGTAATCGACTTGCCGTCTAAAAAATTAGATTCTGTTTCGTAGAACAAATCATTATGCCTTCAAAAAAAAATTTGTAAAATATCGTCAAGATTCTATGCGCCATTTGCCGATTGGCGATGGCGCATAGAACATGCCCAAATTTGGCCGAGAGAGAGATCATCAGGGCATGGGGAAGAAGAAATCCAAAAAAAAAGCTTTTTTTTCATTTTTTTTCTTTTCATCTTTTTTCGACATTTTCCGATATTAGCCAATCAGATGCCTCGATTGGTCTGCTCACTCCATTTCTTTTAAGCCAAAACAACCCTGAAAAACCCACACACTTGGTGATAAACTAACTCAAGCCAAGAAAATTATTAACTTCAAAGTGTCCAGCTTGTGAGTCAGAGCAGATTAGTACTTCGGGATTTCCTATGTTCAATTTATTTGTGCTGTCTGTCTCCAGCCAGCATATCCATGCCATTACATTCCGTTTGACCGTTAACTCGCTTTCCCCCGTACAAAGGCGTATTTTGTTACAATATTTCTCAATTTGGGAAAACAGTTGGTTGAAACAATGGTGAAGGAAGCCTGTCTCGAAAAAACAACACGCAGATTCATTAATACTCTAAAGCTATATTAAAACAAAACGAATAAAAAAACGGACCGTTTAAGAGTGGGAATTTGTTAGTTAAACATGCTTACCTTGCACAAAAATGCAGTAAATGTTCTCTTCTTTCGGGCGATCTTATTTGCGAACAGAAAGATCTTGGAGGCCTTTACAACGAAAATGAAAAAAAAAGTGAAGGAAGGTTTCGTGCAATGGGTGTGTATCGAAGCAGATGACGGCAACGAAGATGCCTTTCAGCTGGAGTCGGATCGGAAAATAGAGCTAAGCTTTTTGTGGCGGAAAATTTCCCTCTCAATGGTCTTCATTTGTCTCGTAGTATTTGTCCTGTACCATCCTCGGAGACCCAGGGGGCAGATCGCGGAGACAAGGGCAAGTCTAACGGGCCAAAGAAAATGGCGACAAAGAAAAGCATAGTAGGCGCGAATCCAAACACGCAGGGGTAGTTCTCAATTCTGATTGGTGCCAGAAATTCTTTGTGTTTTTCTGCCCATCAGAGGTCAGCATGCCGTGAAGTCGTTTCGTGTCTTCTTACACGGACATAACTTGATCGCCATACTCGCCTGGTTTTGCAAGGTTTTGCTCGAGGAGAAAGTCTCAATCACAGCACAAAAATGTACTGGAAATCGTTCGGAATATCGGCGGAGAAGTACGCTGGACCTTTCGCAGGTATCGTTACAGTAGCGTATTTCCAAGTGTGTGCGAGGTTTTTGTAAAGATGTCCTCCCCGATTCACCTAAAATAGCTGTGATTAATTTTGATCTGACAATTGAATTATTTTTATTCTGCCCCCTTTTCCTAGTCGAGGTATTTCTAGATTTCTTGCATCAATTGCTGTGGCTGAAACTTTGTTAATCTCGAGAGCAAACGTTTGCTTCTGAATGCTGCCAAAGTAACAGCTGATGTGTTCTTTAATAGCCTTGCAAAGGGCAATACCCAGGCTGTGCAAAATGTGCTGGCAATTCCTTGAGATAATTTTTACTTGGATAATGGACAATAATCTGAATTAAAGACAGTTGCAAAGAACATAGGAAAGAGACTGTGAATATTTTATGAGCACCGTAAGTTGGGTTGTCATTAATGTTTTAAAGCAACAGTAATTTTGCTCTAACGAAATTCTTGTTTGCTATTTCATATTTCATACAAAAGTGTGCTGTGTGTTAGACAGTAATAACAAACAACAGAGTCCTGAGGTTTCTAAAACAATGCTGAAAGAAATCTTCTCCAATAATAAAATGAGTTTGGATCCAGGTAGTACATAATATTCTGAGTTGTACCTCTGCAAATATAAAATCTTAACCTTGATATTTCTCTTTACAGCAAAGATCCCAAAAATGTGACAACTTTTAATAATTAATTCACATTCTTTCAATATTTTTTATTAGTTTATCAGCTTTAGTGGACACATCAGAAAAAGTAGCACAATATTTCAGTTTAGGGAAACAAAATAGAACTGCAAAAAATGAACCATTATTAACTGATTTGATGTACTATTTGATATTTCCCACAGAAAGAAGGAAACAGCATACTCTTTCTATAGTACAAGTACAGTACCCTGGACACAGTTGAACAATAATAATAATATATTATTATTGTTGTTCAACTGTGTCCAGCGGCTTGGGTTTTGAAATCAGCATAAATATCATACTCAGGCAAAATGCAAAATGTCACTGCTACATAATCTAGATAGACAAATCAAATCTTTGAAGAGCAAAGAGCACTCTACAGATGACAGAAATGTGGTCACAGATAAAAAGATAAATTATTTTCTCAGTTTAAGGAAGGAAGCTTGAAAGGATTTTCCACTCTTAATAGTCGTGTGTCCAATGGAAAAAGATTACTCCAATCCTTACAAAAGGGGAAAACAGCTTCATACCTGTGTAATACTATTGTGAGGCAATGTTTTAAAGGGTGTTTGCTGGGTCCCAAACTGTGTTGGTATGGTAATGGTACAGTGCTACTCAAAGACCCTCTAAAACTTGGTTTTTGAAAAGTATCTCGAAAACCAATTCAGTGAGCAGTATTTTGTTTTTTTTTTAGATTTCAAAATCATATCATAATTCCCTGACCCAGTACATGATGTGAGAAAGCACTAAACTGAAGTAGAGTTCAAAATATTTATGAAAAAGCTGAAAGATGAAAAAAACTCCACTGCATAATTTTTTGAAAATTCCCTTTAAGAATGCAAAATAACGCTTCTCACTTGTTTCCAAATCAGGGAAGGACACTGGACGAACTTTTGAGATAAACCTGAAAAAATCTAACAAACTCTATTTCCGGTTGTATAATCTTGATTTATCCTTATCCTTGGTTATGATCGACTCCCCATTTGCGGTTACACACTTGTAAATTACCCAAGGGGAAGGTAAGCGTTGGCCTTAGGGAAACTTTTCAAAAAAAAGTGATGCAGTGGAGTTTTTTCATCTTTCAGCTTTTTCATAAATATTTTGAACTCTACTTCAGTTTAGTGCTGCTTTCTCACATCATGTACTGGGTCAGGGAATTATGATATGGTTTTGAAATCTAAAAAAAAAAAATAAATACTGCTCACTGAATTGGTTTTAAAGAGATACTTTTCAAAAAAACAAAAGTTTTAGAGGGCCTTTGAGTAGCACTGTTTAGTGGAAAAAACTAATAAATCTCATCTTGTCTTATCTTAAAGCGTTGGCCTGTTTTGGTGGGAAACTTACCTTTAAGATAAGACAAGATGAGAGATTTATTAGTTTTTCCACTAAATGGGATCTACATCTGAACGACAAACTTTTCTTTCTTTGGCTTATTTTCGGTAATTGTCACGATCGGCGCTTCTCTTAAACTGTCCACCTCAATTAAGTTCAGCGATTCATCGCTTCATTTTAAGAAAGGCAACAAAGACGTCGACTTCAGTTACGCTTTCTCTAGTCCTTGCAACTCTCCAATTTATAATTTAGACGTCGACTTGCTGCTGGCCAGAAAAGGCGTGCTTGGGTATTTCCACGTCCGCAGTTGTTTACACAGTTCATCACAGCATGTATTTTCCTCGCGTTCGGCAATCTTGTGATTGGTTGAGCCGCTTTGGGGTTTTGTTAACCATAAGACTTACATCTGGAACTGTCATGGGCAATCTTTTTTCTTTTTTTGACGTATCCATGGAAATTTTCCCACAGGAAATTTTCCTTTGGGCAGATCGGTTACACATAAAAAATTGCTTCCCCGTGGGAAAAAAGCCACTTACCCAAGGGCAAAATGGCTAGTGTAACCGCAGCTAGGGATAATTAAACAATTAGACCCGTAGCCCGCAAGGGCTACGGGTCAATAGCGCATGAGGGGAAGCCGAATGGGCTAGTGAACCGTGGCCCTTGAGGGCGAAGGGTCTAATTGTTTTAGTATCACCTAACTTGTCGGACGGAAAAAGGCAATAATAAAGTTTAGCAAATGCAAGTTAAAGAAATATTTATTTGGGAAATAAAACGAAAGAAAGCGTCACGCTTTTCGCTACTTGAGGACTATTAATAATAGTCCCCAGTAGCGTAACCAATCAAAATGCAGGATTTGCATTAGTCCACTAGTTGGGTGATAGTAATTAAAACTTATCACATGGCCCATTTTTTTTCACGGCTGATGGTTATTTTTTTTGCATTTTCACGCCTAACGGTTAACTTTTTTGGCGGTTCACGGCTAACGGTTAACCCTATTGAGACGCGGCCCATACTAATATGTGAAAGATTGTAAAAGAAATGACTAAGTAAGTAGGCCTCTCGATTTCACCCTTACGACTCTCATTTCAATATGAATTCTCGTGTTTTTTTTTAGCCACATTGTCATAGTCAATAGGGAGTTTAGGCTCTGTTAAATGGAACTGGGGTAACCCGGTAGGTGGAGTCGGAAAATAGCTCGCGTTCATATGCACTCTTACCACCCCGGGGTCCTGGGTGACCTTTCTCGAGGCTGCTTCGTGGTCGCTAAGTATGTAAACAGGCAAAACGGCAGGTGGAGGGCGCATTTTGGCGGTTAATGTTTTTTTTTTTTTCTCTCTCATTAGCTACTCTTGCTCAACTTTTCAGTGCTGTGGCTTCTTATTATCACTTTTAATGCTGCAAGGCCTTGGCAAAAGGCAATATATTGCGACACAAGCCGACCCTGGCTTGGCGGGTTACCCCACCTTCAAGCGTTTACATGGCAAAACGCGACCCCGGCTGGGCGGGTTACCCGGTCTAGACCGTGCAACCCGCCTCGGCGGGTTACCTCACCTATCATGTAAACGCGAGGCTGAAAAGATAAGGGTTTATTATGGACAGGCGGGTTATCCCACCAAGGCGGGTTATCCCCACCTCCATGTAAAGACAACGGCAACATCAAGGAACACGTCACTCCAAAATATAACTCAGCGATATCGCAAGTATTTTGCGATTATTCTGGCTTGCAACGATGCGGTTACAAATAAAACCGCGTCGTGTAAAACGCTGCCATAGTATCTTACGGTCCTTGTTTTTTTCCAGTTCAATTCACAGATGAACTGAAGAAAAAAGAACGCGCTTCGTATCTTACAATAGACCTTATTCACGACGGCCGCCATGTTGATTTGCTATTATCATGCAAATTAGCCACACACTTCTGAGGGGGCAAACAACGCAAGTTCGAGAGGTTATAACGATCATCTTAGCCACACAGATGATTTGTTTCACGTTCATCGAATGTTTATCATCTAAGTAGTAAAATAGAATGATTGCACAAGTTACTTCGATGTTTTTTCAGCGAAAAAATGAGCAGATAACAAAGTAAAAGTCAAAATGTCAAAGGTAATCAAAAGATATAAAATTATTATAAAAGGCACTTAATTCTGAATTCTAAAGTGTACTTTGAGCAATGTTATTTCAATATTTCGACGAACCGATTTTCCGCAATCTGCCTTTTTCCCAATGTTTGCCCCCCAGCATAACACATGGCTAGTTTGCATGACAATTTGAAAACCAACATGGCAGCTATCGTGAATAAGGCCTATTGAGAGCTTAAGCACGCGGCGATTCGGCAACCGGAAGTGAGATGTTTTCCTATTTAACCTGTATTGACACTACCTTATTTATATTGTCAATAATTATTTTAAGTACTTCCGGATACGCTCTTGGCTTAAAAACGTCGCGTGCTTAAGCTCCTAATGCCGCCCAGCGAGGAATGAAAAACAGTTATGTGGGTTTGGGCGATCCAAGCCTCATGTAGATTTTATCGCGCGTCTTATCCAGGTCAGTTGGGTGCTGTGTAGCTTGTAGTTTCATGTTATTCACGTTTAATAAAAGCTTACTGACCCGATAGGATGGCCGATGGACACAGCGCCCCCGTGGATATTTACTCTCTCAGGATCCAATTCCATTAGCTGTGAAGAGTTAAAAAAAAAAATTCTTGTTAAAAGGTGACACTTTGCTTTCATGGACCGAGTTCCTTCCAGATGGCTATTAAAGTTCTCGATATTTATCTTCTTTTTGATGTCTGAAATGATTGATGTTTTCTTATCCTCGAAGATACTTTGTGTCGGTTTAACCAAGGCAGTTGGCAAAATTAACGCGCACCAGCGAGATGTCCGAAAAGTTTAATAGTAAATACGAAACAGTCAACACTCAGAAAGGGGCCGAGCACCAAGCAGATGAAGAAATGTACTGACGGCACCAACAGGGCTCTGTAGTACTGGCGATAAGAAAGGCACCAAAACTGTCCTTGGTTCGTATTACAACGATAGACAATGTTGGCTTGCTCCTTGAACAAGTACATTTAACGAAGACAACGGAGGACTAGCGAATAAATAACATGCTATTTCTGACAGTTGTAGCCTGCGAAATTGGCAGAAATGGATATTTGCCGGCACGGACCAGAGGACTGGGTCCGGTTGTCTGGTGGGGATTATGGGTAATTTGTCGTAGAAATAGTGATCCGTTAGGGATTTGAATCAGTCTATTGTAGGTTCAGCTTTCTTCGCCTACTTTTTTGTTAAATTTTCCCCTTAGCCTTCATAGGGTAGTTGCATAGGGTTTGGAGAATACGTTCCCTCATTCCCGAAGGGTTTTGGGTTTTCGTATCCGGCAGGTGCCCAGTGTACTTTTCCTTTAACAAGATTTTAGGAGGTCAGAACCATTAAGTATGCTAACGTATTGTTATGCTGGAGCGGAGTTTGTATGCATATGGTAAGCAAAATAAACCGGCTTGTGGCGCTTGCTGTCCTACATGCCCATGTATCTACACAGTTGTGTTGTGATTGAGTTAGTCGTGTTGTGTCTGATTGGATAGTGGAGTCAAAATAGTCACTCTCAGTTAAGCCGTATTTGCAACTTAACCAACTTAACATACCTTTATATTTGCCAAAACTACAGCACTGAAAGCCTCGTTTATTTCCCACATGTCAATATCCTCCTTTTTCAGACCAGTCTGTTGCAACACCTGAGGTAACCAACGTACATGTAATTAACGCCAATTTGGGCGAGATGTAATTAACTGTAAGCTCAAACCGACCAGCCTGAGCTCTTAGAGTGCTACTATGATGAAAAAATCACTTCCCTTTTTTCGTCAGATTTTGAAAGTGTTTGCTTAACACCTGCCTGGCAAAGTCTTGATGTTACCAAAGCATTCCCTCGTATTCCATTAAGTTATATTTGTATCATTACTTTCTATAACTTTAACCAATCCGACGACCTTTGTAGTCTACAGAGCTGTTTATTTGTATGACCTGTTTGTTTTACGAAAACAGAAGTCACATGCTGCTAGAGTTTTTTCATTCTCTTGCGGATTAACCTGGAAGTTTTAGATTCTTAATTTAGCGAAAGCACAGCCAAAGCTCGTGTTATTTTAGGGAATTCCACGCAGACGCTAGAATTAAATGGCGTAGGACTGTTGCGTTTTTTATACGGAAATTTTAAGAATCATTTTTTGAATTATTTTACTTCAGGATTCAAATTGTTCTTGAATATCTTGCCAAGATATCGTGATTTTGTTTGCCGACATTTAATAATTCCGTTCATATCTCTATTGTTTATAATGTGGCTTTGCGGTTTTGAAGTACGGTCAAACTTTGAATCCTTGTACTTGAACAGTTATGCTGAATTGCTTCGTTAACGATATTACTATTTCCTCTGGCAAAATTCGTGTTAAAGCGATCGTTTTATTAAGTTGGAAATCGTTTAAGAATGGATTAGCTTAAATTTAAGTACTGCATAAGGTTCCTACGTTTGTCAGCGTACTTCACGGAATTCATTTAGTGAACATGATGTCAACTAAAAATGATTTCTGCATTGTGCGGATTTTTTACCGTTATATTGGACACTAGGAGGAAAGTTATAAATAAACAAATTGGGGAGCATTTATGGACAATACTCTTAAAAGCATCTGGTCCTTTGATTTCCTGAACCCGTTTTGCATATTGATTTTTTATAGTCTTTCTCCGGAATTGTCTGAACAAAATCATGTGGGATTCTCTCTTGATCTTCTAAACCTTTTCAGTCAACGTGAAATCGCTCGTTCCCAGTTGCCTTGATAGTTCGATTGGCAGAGCTGTGCGCCGGTATTGGAGAGGTCATGGCCGGTTCAAATCCCGTTCAGGGCTTTCTTACCGCCAAGTTACTGTTACTATCTAAGTCACATTTAAACCTGCAATGAAAATATGAACATGCTTCTTTCGGCAGTTAAAATATACGTTTTTCTACTCAAAACATAGTCGGGAAGCAGTCCAAGGAGGTCGTTGAAACGTGTACATTTATAACAAAAATGAATACAATAAATAAATGAACTAATCATTAAAACTAATTTAAAAATTGTAACTCCACGTGTCAGACACATTATGGTTTATATTTTAGAAGGTTAGCTATACAGTCAATTGAGAATATATATCGCAACCTCACAGGTGTAGGGAAGAGGACACTCGCCTCTCACCAATGTGGACAAGATTCCGCATCTTAGTTGTTGCCCTATGAAGCTTGGGCTGGTTCTTGTTACTTTTTCACAAAACCAAAATGTAGCTTATCATTGCCTGAGTGGGCCGTATGGGAGAATACACTAAGGTATAATACTGCGCCGTGTTCTTCCTTAAATAAAATGTTCTTTCTTTCTTTCTTTCTTTTTTCTTTCGTTCTTTCAGTCTTTCTTGGAAGTGTACCAAAAATGTAAAGCGCACGTGCGGGGCCTGTTGTATTGTGTGGCATCCTCTCGTGATCAGCGTTCGTGTTTTTTTCTTCACCGAAACAGATGAAGACCTTTGCATGAGAGCTCAGTTCCTGAGGATTACTGTTGCGCAGTAGGAATAAACCGATTATTTGGTCTTATAAAGAGTACACATTGCGATGGTTAAGCGTTTATATCTATGGTTTTGTTCTTTAATTCTAACGCGCAGAAAAACAGCATTCTATGAACGGATTGTGCGATAAAAATAAAATGCAATGACAAGTGCGCAATAGGGAAGCTATCTGTTAACAAACATTGCTTTTGTTGGTCAAATGTGGCAACCACAGGAACAAAAGACCCTTTGTTTTGACAGCCAATGAGACTCTGGTTGGCACATTTATGACAATAGGTGACGTCAACGATATTTTCCCTATATGTGAATGCGCCTTATTTGATAGCGCGCCAAGTAGTTTTTTTTTTAAGTTTTGTCCAAGGTCGGAATTGTGAAATGAAAATCGTTGCGTTCAATGAAAACTAAAATTTGTTGAGTGCCTTTTGTTCCATGCTGAAGTGATGATGTGAAGTCACTTGACACTTATTACGAAGAGCACTTGTTGTCACTTTAACGTGGGTAGACTGGAAACTGTTTCTCAAGAATATTGGGGATTTAATATTTAACCTCATTGCATCGTATTGCTTGATAACTTTTGGATTCTAGGGAGAATTTCCGACAATCCACTGTATTTGTTTTATATGTGCGTTAACCTGGATTGGCAATGACCAGTGTCGCTAATTGCTTCGTTGACTGATCTCCATACTCAAGTCTTTCTACTGTATTATTTTTAGAATTACCCCCTGGGGTCAAATTGATAATAACAAGGAATTCATTAAGTGTGGTCAAAGTATTGTTTCAAGCTTCTCACCCTTTTTTAAAATCGCTGAATCACCAACACCTTTCCGCGGGCGTTTGTTACTGAACTTTCGCCGTTGGACTGCAAGCCTATATGTGAGGGTGGCGCTTACTAGTACAAACCATAGCCGCATTCACTAAAGGTTTAGTCAAAAATTAATGTCTCCAAATTTATGCAATGTCACTCAGTATTGATACCGAATAAATTTTGGTGAGGTGAGAGTCATAAGCAAAGTTAACTGAGAAGCTGAAAGCCCTTTCGCTGCCACATTTTTTTCTCTCCCCCTCCCTCTTTTGCTAACGAGTATTTTCCAACTTAAGGCGGCTCACGTGGTCTCAGATCTTCCTATCTCCAGGGACCCGTTTCTCGAAAGTCCCGAAAACTTTTCGGGCCCGGAAAGCGATTTGTGAATCTGCCAAACACTTGTTCAGGAAAGCCGATCTTTTAAGATATTTTCAAGGTAACAAAAAACAAACTAAATGTGAAGTTTGACGACTTAAATCCCCTCCATTCTTGAGAAACAGAGGGAGTTGTGACACCCGAAAATGGCCCGTAAAGTTTCGGGACTTTCGAGAAACGGGCCCCGGGTCAGAATCCATCGCTTCAAGTGAAATCTGAAGTTTGTTTAGTTGGTTATGCAACGGACTATCACGCGGGAGGTCGCGGGTTCGAGCCTCGTCCTAATCAATCTTATGGGGCTCAGAATAACTGAGGAGAAAGTGCTGCCTTTGTCATTTCATCTGCTAATGGTTAGCTTTAAAGCCTTCTGGATATATATGGACCATAAACAGAAGGCCTCGCCTGACAACCTTTCTCCGTGGACTCGATAACCCTTACACTGTTCGCATAGGTTTCAACAGTAACAATCTTGCGATTGGTCTTATTTCTCCACAGTGCTCAAAGCCGAGATGACCTGGCAATCAGCTCTACACCCAAGAAAACCAAAAAGGATAAAGGTTTATTTAACTTATTTAGAAGTACTAGCGATCAGGACTTGACCGCCGAAATGAAAAACGGAACTTTATTGGGCAAGAAGCATAAGGACAAATTGCCCCCTTCCAAGGAGTTGATGGGGAATGGTTTTCACCACAGCGTACCTGTGGAGGGGGTAATGGAAAAGGAGAAACGGAAGAAACGAAAGAGAAAAGAAAGGAGAGAGGTGAAAAGGGAGAGGACAAGGCTGGAAAGAAAGAGAAGATAAGTAAGAAAGATCGAGAGGAGGATAAAGAGAGAAAAGAAAAGAGGGAAAAACGGAAAGAGAAAGAAGAGGAAAAGGACAGGAAACTCAAGCGACGGGATGAAATGGAGGGAAGTGAAGCTGATTGTAGTATTTGTCAGGAAAGATTAAGAAAATCTAGGGAAAAATCTCACAAAGAATCGAGACATAGAGACAAAGAACATAGGTCAAAACACGAACATAAACGGTCAAGAGATTATGAGGAGGAAGATGTAAAGGACAGAGGACATAAATATTTGGATAAAAACGACGATGAGAAAGAATATAGGAAAAAGAAACACCACCATGAAAGAGAGAGGGAAAGAGAAAAATCAAGAAAAGAAAAACGTCATCATCATGAACGTCATCATCACAAACGGAGAACTGAAGACCATTGCCCTGGAAATGAGGTAAGAGAAATATAATTTCTTCGTTAGCAATTGTTACTCAGTCAGAACCCTCCAAAACACCTGTCTCCTACTTAGAATGAACCTACAGCCAATTGAAACCATTTGAGACACTTTATTTTCCTCTAAGAAAAAAACAGTTCTATTGATCTCTCTTCCTCTTGAACAATGTTGGGTCTCTGTGGCCAATCACTTGTGAAAACTGTTGTGCAAGATATGGTCTTTAATATCGTTTAAGGGGAAGTGGGGGTGGGGGGTGGAGGGAACCCAAGGCTGTAGTAGTGGGTGGGAATTTGACATCTCTTGGAAGTAACTGACCAATGGCGTGTCCCCAGACGTCTTATCCAGGGATTGAAGTTTCATGAATTTCAAGCAGACATCTATGCACGATAATCCAGTCGATGTACCTTGGATCAAACGGGTGATCTCAGCGATTGGTATGATTTGGGAGCTGAGCAGGGCTGGCGCAGTGGTGAAAGCACTCGCCTCCCACCAATGTGGCCCGGGATCGATTCCCGGACTCGATGCCATATGTGGGTTGAGTTTGTGGGTTCTCTACTCCGCTCCCGAAGGTTTTCGCTGTGTACTCCCATTTTCCCCTCTCTTCAAAAACCAACATTTGATTTGATTAGTTGAAATTTCAGTTGATTTGTAGTGTCCCCAATTAGTAGAGTAGTCGTTCTTGGCAAAATAAGCTCGAGACTTAAATGAAGTCATTATTATTATTTATTATTATTATTATTATTATTATTATTTATTATTATTATTATTATTATTATTATTATTATTATTTGAGATGAAGAATATGAAAACTTGAGCCACGTAGAGTACTTTTGAATTGTTTCGTACCATAGTACGACTGCGAATATCCCGGTGTTCACTGGTAGAGCATCCGAACCAGACAGATGAGACACACAATCGCATAATATATGTTCATGTTGCAGATGATTTAGCAAGGTCTTGAATTGCCATCTTTTTCTTTTATTTAATTCTCGTGATGTTGCAGCCCTAAAGAAAGTATTTAATGTTAATTATATGACTCTAAGCGCGAAAATGTTCGCTGTATTTTCTTGTTAGGTGGACTGTGGACCCTTTCCATGTAACGAGGCTAATTGCATGACGTGTAAAGAGTCATTAAATCGTTTTGAAGCTTGGCAAGAACGTTGCACAATTGAGATAGAATCCACGCGGCGTAGGCTAGAACACAGGCTGCACCGATTGGAAAAGAAACTGGAAGAGCAGCAATCAGAGGAGAAACAGATCAAAGACAGAGAATATGACCGTGTGCTGGGACGCGTCACTGATGAATGTCGAGAAGTTAGCAAAAGTGTAAGAGACTCTAGCGGTGATGTTAAGGAAGAAATCCGCGGATTAATCAGGGGAGGATTAAGCAAGTTGGAGCTTAAACTTGGACAGATTTCCACAGGATATAACATACCCTTTATGGAATTCCAGGACAGGTGTAATCCCGAGTTGGGCAGAAACTGTTCTGCTGACCGAGGTATTCGCCGTGCAATGAGGAGCAGAAGTTCTCCACATCTGGGAAGGGCGCCGTGTGAGGACTGCGCAAGCGCATTGGAACACAATGGGTTGATGCCCCGTATGTAAATACCATTTTCATTCTCACATACAACTAGAACCGAATAGAAATAAATGTACATTTAAAGTGCGGGTTATAAACGAAAGGCAGATTGAAGTCATCCTCGCACTTTAACTGGCTTTCGTCTATAAGTCTTAGCTGCCTTTCGTCTATAGCCCGCACTTCAAATAAACATTTAGTTCATTTCTCGAGTCCTCAGTTCAGTCCTCAAGCCCAACAAATTGACTTGCTTCCAACTGAGTGGCTTCATATCTCAGTTGGTAGAGCATTGACCGGTATCGTAGAGGTCATAGGTTCGAATCCCGTTGAAGCCAAGGGGTTTCAATAAAGTTCGAAGCAGTTTGGCATGCAAAGTATTCCCGCGGACATTATTAAGTTGCAGAGGTGTGTTTTCCTGCATTCTGTAGCCCAAAGCAATATTCTTTACCCACAGAAAAACCACACCTTTTTTAGACAATTTAATGATTTGATACCAATATCCACAAGAAAATTAATTACAAAACGTGACACAAAAAAGCACTTTTCTCAGCTGGAGGCAATTCGGCTCGCGAATAAAAATAATCGTCGATCGACCGCGATCTTTTCTGGGACACGCAACATTGGGACATTTCAGGTGGTCTTTTATGGATCGTAATTCTTTTCGCAATGCCTTATGGGGCGATTCGTTCTGAGTTGAATGTGGTTTGGGAAATTGAACGCAGCGTATGAAATTGAGACATTTTGACAACAGAAGGCAGATCGAGAAAAGGACAAGACTGTATTTTTTAAATCAATTTTTGTAGTTTAAAAAAGCCAGTCTTTTGAGATGTTGAAAGCAGCCGGGCAAAGTCACGTCCACAGCCGGTCAGTTCAGTTTGCCCGGTGCCCGGCGCTTAATGAAACCCCTGGAACTTACAACCCACCTGCATTTTTCAGTTGTCTATAAGAGACAATTAGAAACCGGAGATAAGCGCCGGCCTGATGGACCTTCTAGGCTCGTTGCAGACTTTTTTATGAGAGACAATTGCTTCAATTGTCCAGTTAAGTGCGAAGATAACTTCTGCCTTACAACTTCTACCATTAGTAACCGGATCAACTGAGTTCTAATTAACGATTAGATTATGAGCTTGAGATTTCTATGAGGTGATAGTTGATTCGGCCTTCGGCCTCATAGAAATCGAGAGCGAATAATCTAATTGTTTTAGTGGAATTCTTACTAAAATTTACTTCAAATAACGGTTTCCAGTTATTTCTTGACGTATTATTAAACCTTGCGCCTGAAAAAGATCGCTCGGATTGAATTGCCATTTAAAATCTAAGTTGTGCGCGCGAGCGCATCAGCTTTTTCAATAATTTCAACTTTTTTGAAAGTCAAGAAACCGTAAATGTCCTTCGTTTACACTTCTCAGAAATTTAATTACCCATTTGCATCCAAATTTTCCTCCAAAACTTTGGAAAAACGAAAAAAAACGTCGTTATTTCCAAGACGATTTCCAACCACTGCACACTAATGGCTGATAGTGTTCAATGGCTCAGCCAATCAGATTACAGCATTTGCATTAGTATACTAGTAGAATTCTACTAAATGTAAATTGACCAAGCTAACGTTTTAAATTTTAGCCTTTCACGTCAGAGGGAATATGGTCAGCTCTCTGGTGTCCCCATGTTGGTCGGCCTTCTTTGTGTATAAACTTAGTTGATTCAACCATATTTCCCTGCTTAAAACCCCCACCGATGCAAGTTGGCAACACCACAGCTTCTTAAGAAACCAACCCCATTTGCTGCTGTAAACAGCTTGATGAAAAGAAAAGATCCCTTGGAAAGATAGCCGCCGTAGATTAAAGTTAGAACTGACAGCAAAAGAACTGAAAGAGCCAACCAGCGATCGTAAGAAATGCAATGCAGGTTTCTATTACCGAGCACCGGTGGCTCAATTGGTTGAGCACCGGGCTGCTATGCGAGAGGTCTTGAGTTCGACTGCGGCCGGACCAACACTCAGGGTCTTAAAATAACTGAGCAGAAAGTGCTGTCTTTGTAATAACATCCGCAAATGGTTAGACTTTCAAGGGTCCACCCAGCTTATTTAACACACAATCCTTCCCTATGCTGGGAACTTGACAAGTTTATGTTGCTCTAAGGTCGGGAAGGTAGCAACCGCACAGTGACGAACTGATTTTGAAGCCCCCTCGTTGATTTCAATTGCCATTCATATTACCATCGCATATGACGTTTTGGATGTTCAGAGACTGAGTGTAAACTGAGATTCTAAGGAATGAGATGATAGAAGTTCCCAAGAGTTGGGGAAATTGAACACAACTCTGTGCCCCAAGGTAAAAAAAATTGCCTTCAATTTACTGGAAAAATGTCAAACTCTGCCAGTCGGTTTGCGAGATCTCACTCCGAGGAGACCACCCTACTACAAGGACCTTGAATCGTGCATAACGTACTAACACTTTTTTGTTTTTTCCAGTCTACTTACTTAATATTTTTTCATCCACCTTTTTAACAGCTGTTCCCACCACCCCTCTGAACGTAAGCACATCTCTCACAAGTGGAACAAGTTCTGCTGTCAGTTCCCGCGCAAATATCAGTGACACGGGTTCCATGGAAACAGTCATAGCAGCGAGGCCCGTACTCGAGGAAGAAGTCTTAAGAGTGGTGCCGGAAACAATCTTAGAAGCAAAGCCTGTTGTGGAGGAATCCGTTCACAACTTGTGCGACACCTACGCTGCTTCACAGGTACTGTTAAAAAGGAAATGTAGGAAAGCGAAATGGCATTCATTAAAGCCCAGTTTTTTTATGGCAAAGCACGGTGCGGGAGCTGCTAAGAAAAATGCAAAATCCAACATAGGTGTAAGTTTTGATAGGTCGAGTCGCCCAGGGATGGATCGGAACAGGAATCGGATGCAGGATGCAAAATATCGTTCGTCACCATGTCTTGATACTCATTTTCAAAGCGAGGCTTCTCCATTGAGCAATGCATTCTGGTCGAAAGCACAATGCATTATGGTCAAAAACCAGGAAAGCCAAATCATCGAGATTGTTTTGGCTTTACTAATAAAAAGACTCGACAACCATGCGCCAGTTGTTGGAAACTGGGGATGTGGAAGGCACCATCCACGTTAGTAAATCATTGACCAGGGAAAACCGCTGTAAGCAGCGTTTCTCCGTGGGATAGTAATTGATGCAGTGGATGGTGGACACTTCCCAACGTCTTACGTACATCGTATATTCTGCTCCCGTCTGACCTTGTAGCTCAGTCGGTAGAGCAGCTGTGATCTAACCCGAAGGTCGTGGGTTCAATTCCCACCCTGGTCAGAGTTTTTCTCTGTCCTTGAGTGGGCCCATTTCCATTAGTAGGGCTAACGCTCACATGGCTCATATGGGTAGAAAAAAGCACTTCACAACACCCTCTTACAGTTAATTCTGTTGAAATATAAGCGCTACACGGCCAACGTTTGCGTAAACGTAACCACTTGTACTTTCCAATACTGTACTTCGTTTGTGTATAAACCAAATTAGAATAATGTCTTTCTGTATTTGATAATTTTTTTGTCTTTAGTTGTGTAAGGCTTTTTTCTAATATTCTTTTCACCTTTTTGATTCCTGTACTAGAGGGAATGGATTTATTTTATTGTCGATTTCGCGAATGTCATTGACTTGATTTATCACATACCACAATGATTTGATGCTAGTCTAAGTTTCTATTAAAGTTAAGCCCATTCGATGGGATTAGTTTTTGGATGGGAAACAACTGCGAAGTCTCTGTAACGAAGGCCTCTAATATTTCTTTTTACTTCTTTTTCTTCTCTTTCTTCACTTGATTTCATTGTCGTGTTTGGTTGTTAAAGTCTACTTTCTAGTCTTCTTTTCACGTTTTTCATTCCTGTATTGGGAGGAATGGCGATGGAATCATTTAGCAGACATGTTGACTCTCAAAGCCCGCCAGTGCTCTGGGCCACAATGCCACGTGTATTTTTGCTGAATTAATTTTCTTTCACGATTTATTTTGCTGCTAAGGTTGACCATTGCTTTCAAAATCAAAATTTCTGACTTTTAGACGCCGTTATAATATTAAAGCTGCTTTATCATTTATCAGCGTCCGCATCTCGTGCTGTATATTCTTTTAATGTTGCTTGTATTTTGCTCTCATTCAGTGTCCTGAGAAAGAAATTCTTGCCGATTTCGGTGCTCATTTGTTGAAATGAGGGAAGCATATTATGTGAAGTGAACTGTGAACTTAGCTCATAACCCTCGCGGGTTGAATTTAGCTTCGACTGGACTCAGAAAAATGAGTAGTTGAACTCGATTCACCCCGGAGAACGTCTCGGCTTCTCAGCCCGTGCATGTTGTTGTGATTTCGTGTTCGTGTTCGTTTGATCCACGAAATCGGAATGTCGCGAAATATTAGATACAGAAAACGATTTTCCCAGAAGTAGACTTGTCATTTAATGCTATTTGCTAGACTATATATATACAATATTTCTTCCCTTTGCACATTTGTACCTGATCAAATTTATCGCAGTTAATTTCGATTTTTTCTAGGAGGTGATGCGAACTGTGAAATCACTACCGCAAATTCTGTCTACTTCTGTTTCATCACAATGTCTCATCCACGGTATCCATGAATGAACTAAAAAAAGCAAAAGTCTTGCTTCATGTGGTCAAAACTGAACTCTGAAATTAAAGTTGGCCGCCATTTTCGAAATCATACGGGATTCTTATCAAGCGGTTAATCTACTATCCCTGGGGTTTGCACATTTGTGACTACGAAGCTACGAAGAAAAAAAAATTTAAAAAAGAAAATGGGCCCGAATTGTCACGGTGGCTGCCTGCGGCATCTCAAAGAATAAAGTTGTTTTAAGCCTACAAAAAAAGGATTTTCGCTTTGTATGAGAGTGGTTCGACGCCGTCGGCCGCGGTGCTGACCGAGAGAATCGAAGCCCATTAACAGCTTTAAATACGTGATTGACCACTTTATTGAATACCGTGTCCCATGTGCATAAACGCGTCAATTTCAAAAAACGCTCCGAGCGACCTCAGGCAAAGTATCTCTGGTTTCCCTTCAGCACGCATAAATCTTTCGCCTTTTACTAAAGATTTCCGTGGAGGAGAACAACTGAATGAGTCTGTAGACTAATTTTTCATCGCCCTGCCTTGTGGCGGGGCTCATCATAAAGCAATTTAACAACTTTGATGCTATCGTGCAACCGAACGCTGTAATCAGGTCTCTCGTGTCCGGGCGCTTTGATTCTGTCGGTTAGGAACGAGCATGGGCTACTTTTCATGAGTAAGTGCGCAAATCAAAGGCTTTTGATTCTTCATTGCAACCTCTGAAATTTAAATAAAAAAATCTCTTTAAGAAGTAATAAAAGAGACGTTCGCCGTGAACTGTCGGCTCCAACAATCGAAGAAGCATATTGACACTTCTGAACACACATGCGTGATTGAGCGCTCGTAGATACGGCATCCCACATGAGTTACCGCGCCAAGTTCAATTGAATGGTCAATGCAATAACTTACCTAGTTAGCTCTGGTTCTCTTTCAATACGTATAAATCTTTCGCCTTTTACTAAAGATTTCCGTGGAGGAGAACAACTGAATGAGTCTCAAGACTAATTTCTTGTCGCCCTGCCTTTCGGCGGGGCTCTTCATGAAACAAGGAAAGAACTTTGAAGCGAATGCGAAACGAAGCGTTGTTGTCAGATGTCTCGTGTACACACAATGTTTATAAGAATAAAAATATAAAACTTAATATAGCGCACATGATCCTATAGTTCTAAGGCGATGCACATCAAGTTTACAAGATCCACTAAAAAAGAAAGCAACTAAAATATTATCCTAAAAAAAGAAAACTAAAAATCAGGTCCAACATCACAGAGGAAATGAAGCTAATAAAAAGACTCGCGAAACAAGTAAGTCTTAAGATCACGTTTAAAAGAACAAAGGTCAGTTGCAAGTCTCAAATCATCGGGTAGGCTATTCCAAAGTGCTCGTGCACACACGGAAAATATCTGACGCCATACTTAGTATTGGACCTAGGAACCTTCAGTAGACCCCTAGATGAAGACCGAAGTGGATGCGATGTTACATATCTATCCAGTAATGGATAGTAGCGGTCAGTAACTCAATCCAGATTCGATCAAGGAATTGCGCAAGTCACAGGCTTTTGATATTTTATTGCAACATCGGAAATTTAAGTCAAGAAATCTCGTTTAAAAACTATAAAACAAATTCTCCCGCTGTGAATGCGTGTGGTTCGATGCCGTCTGCCTCATCGCCTACCGAAACAATCAACGAATTTCATTGACAGTCATGAACACGCATGCGTGAATGAGCACTCTTTTCAGTATTAATTAGATACGGCATCCCACCTGTGTTACCGCGTCATGCTGAAAGTAATTGTCAATGCATAACTTTACTTTGTTAGCTCTGGTTTTCCTTCCACACGCATAAATCTTTCGCCTTTTACTAAAGATTTCCGTGGAGGAGAACAACTGAATGAGTCTGAAGACCAATTTCTTGTCGCCCTGCCTTGTGGCGGGGCTCCTCATGAATTAAAGGAATAACTTTGACGCGAACGTGGAATGAAACGCTGTATTCAGATATCTCGTGTCCAGAAACCGTGATTCCGTCGGTCAGTAACGAGCCTGAGATAGTTTATATGAAGGAAGTGCGCAAATTACAGGCTTTTGATACTTCATTGCGGTCTCAGGAATTTAAGTTAAGAAAGCTCTATAAAATCTACAAAAAGAGACTTTCGTCGTAAACTCGCGCAGCTCGAAGCCGTCGGCTCCAACAATCGAAGAAGTACATTGACACTTCTGAACACGCATGCGTGATTGAACGCTCGTAGATACTGCATCCCACCTGTGTTACCGCGCCAAGCTGAATGGAATGGTCAATGCAATTTACCACTTCTTTAGCTCTGGTTTTCCTTCAACACGCACAAATCTTTCGCCTTTTACTAAAGATTTCCGTGGAGGAGAACAACTGAATGAGTCTGTAGACTAAATTTTTCGTCGCCCTGCCTTGTGGCAGGGCTCAGCATCAAACAGAAAGAACTTTGTCGAAATTGCGAAACAAAGCGCTGTTGTCAGATCTCTCGTGTGCACACATGGTGTTTCTTTCGGTCAGTGACTCAATCTAGTTTCGATCAAGGAATTGCGCAAATCACAGGCTTTTGATACTTCATTGCAACATCGGAAATTTAAGTCAAGAATTCTCGTTTAAAAACTATAAAACAAAGTCTCCCCCTGTGAATGCGCATGGTTCGATGCCGTCTGCCTCATCGCCTACCGAAACAATCAACGAATTTCATTGACATTCTTGAACACGCATGCGTGAATGAGCACTCTTTTCAGTACTAATTAGATACGGCATCCCACCTGTGTTATCGCGTCATGCTGAAAGTAATTGTCAATGCATACGTTTACTTTGTTAGTTCTGGTTTTCCTTCAACACGCATAAATCTTTCGCCTTTTACTAAAGATTTCCGTGGAGGAGAACAACTGAATGAGTCTGAAGACCAATTTCTTGTCGCGCTGCCTTGTGGCGGGGCTCCTCATGAATTAAAGGAATAACTTTGACGCGAACGTGGAATGAAACGCTGTATTCAGATATCTGGTGTCCAGAAACCATGATTCCGTCGGTCAGTAACGAGCCTGAGATAGTTTATATGAAGGAAGTGCGCAAATTACAGGCTTTTGATACTTCATTGCAGTCTGAGGAATTTAAGTTAAGAAAGCTCTATAAAATCTACAGAAAGAGACTTTCGTCGTAAACTTGCGCGGCTCGAAGCCGTCGGCTCCAACAATCGAAGAAATGCATTGACATTCCCGAACACGCATGCGTGATTGAGTGCTCGTCGATACGGCAACCTACCTGGCTTACCGCGCCAAGCTGAATGGAATGGTCAATGCAATCAATAATCTTGTTAGCTCTGGTTTTCCTTCAACTCGTATAAATCTTTCGCCTTTTACTAAAGATTTCCGTGGAGGAGAACAACTGAATGAGTCTTTAGACTAATTTTTCGTCTCCTTGCCTTGTGGCGGGGCTCGTAATAAAGCAATTCAACAACTATGATGCTAAATAAATAAATATTGCTAGTGCTAATCACCCTTACTTGCAGTCGAGGACTGAATTGCGAAGGGCGCGGCTCACGACATCGGGCTGAAAGCATACAAAGGCGCCTCTGGCTGCCGCTATACAGTCCATGTTTGATGTCGGAGGACAGCACCACAGCTAGATGTTAATTAGCTGTGAGTCGATTTTGATGAGGGAGGAAAACCGAAGTCCCCGGAGAAAAACCCTCGAGTCAGGTTGAGATCGACTGAAACTCAGCCCACATGCTGGCCGAGGCCAGAATTGAATCCCGGCTCATAGTGGTGGGAGGCCCGATAGATAACCACTAAGCCACCCTGAGAGATCTGAGATCTGACTCATCTGTAGTCAGATCTCTCGCGTCCGGACGCCTTGATTCTGTCGATTAGTAACGAGCCAGGGCTACTTTTTTACGAGGAGGGGCGCAAATAACTGGCTTTTTATTCTTCGTTGCAACCTCTGAAATTTAAATAAAAAAATCTCGTTAAAAACTACAAAAAGAGACTTTCGCCGTAAACTCGCGCGGCTCGAAGCCGTCGGCTCCAACAATCGAAGAAGCATATTGACACTTCTGTCTGATCACGCATGCGTGATTGAGCGCTCGTAGATACGGCATCCCACCAGTGTTGCCGCGCCAAGCTGAATAGAATCGTCAATGCAATCATTTACCTCGTTAGCTCTAGTTTTCCTTCAACACGCATAAATCTTTCGCCTTTTACTAAAGATTTCCGTGGAGGAGAACAACTGAATGAGTCTCTAAACTAAATTTTTCGTCGCCCTGCCTTGTGGCGGGGCTGGTCAAGAACGAAAGGAACGAACAACGAAACGCTGGAAGTCGAAAATATGATCATGTTACGCCTGAACTGAAACGCCTTAAGTGGCTTCCAGTATCCAGTCAGATTTACTATCGAAATACCATTTTGGCTTTTAAATGGATGAATTGTCGTGCCCCTGAATACCTGAGCACTATTTTCATCAAACGTTCTGATGTAAATAGATATACAACCAGGAGTTGCCAATTTTTAAATATCCCTCTTTTAAAAACTGCCTCTGGACAGAGAACTTTTTATTACCGAACTGTTAGCATATGGAATTCCTTGGAATCTAATTTGAAACTTTGTAGCAACGAAATAATCTTTAAGAAGCGTTTAAGGAACAAACTGCTAAGGGATTTTTTAGGAAGTGATTGACCGGACGTCGTGATTCCGAATTTCGGTCAGAACGAACTCGATCTCGTTTTGATCGAACTGCGCAAATGACGTGCTTTTATTCTTATATAATTTTTATTAAAAAACGTTTGTTAAGGGCTGCAGAAAAGAACTGTTGTTATGAATGCACGTGGTTCAAAGCTGTCGGCTTCAGTGCCAACCGGAAGAATCGAAGAAGTCATTTGACAATCCTTTACCACGTGAAATCTGGTTTTCCTTTAACGTGTAGCACTCCTTCGCGATTGACAAAAGATTTCTTTAGGGAACAGTCCTATTCAGCCTTGTGGCGGTTCTCAACCAAGATAGTCTCAAAAACAACTTGGACGGCGTCAGTTCGCTTAAAAGATCGACACACGATCTCCGAAGTAAACTACGAGCAATCCCTCTAGTCGAGCGTGAGAAGAAGACAGGCACGAGAATAAAATGGCCGCTCGAAATGTGGATACGAGTAGGAGCGAACGACCCATTTTTCCACGTGCCTGTTCGAATAAATAACTCGGTTTTTAATCCGGTTTTTTTCTCGTTCATTTTTGTTAGAAATAGCCGAAGGAAATTGTACAGCTTCGGATATTCATTTTTTACATGTGTGTGTTTCAGATTACAAGATAATAACTAGGCACATAATAATAATACGATCACTGATGGTCGTGGGTTCAAATCCCATGCGGGCCTCGGCTTTTTCCGAGTTTCCATTTGATGCATAATATTTTTCATGAACTTCGTAAGAACGCATTTAACATAGGTCTGGATGCTTTTCACAATATACAAAATCTAAAAAGCAATTTTACATCCTCCTAAGAGAGACAACCGAGGTGGCATCCCTGATCTTGGTAGACAAAGCTTTGAGGCAAAATGTGATTTAAATGCGAAGCCTTTCAATATCATCTGTATACCTGTAGTTATTTTACCGATCACTTCAGTTCGATAGGTTGTAGTGATTTTCCTCACATCCAGTGGAATTTCGATTAACACTTCCTGACCACATCATCAGTTCTGATTAAAATGCGTGAGAGTTACTTGGTCGTACTTGAACTTCCCACTACGATCAAGTAATCTATGTGTAAGTTTTGATAGGTCGAGTCGCCCAGGGATGGATCTGAACAGGAATTAGGAGGCTTAAAAAGTAAAAGGCAATTTGGCCCAGTGGTTAGGGCGCTTGCCTTGAGATCCGGAGATCCCGGGTTCAAGACCCGCTCTGACCACTCGTTGAATTTGTTCCTGGTAGTCCCTGGTTCAACTTCCTAGCTGCTCTTGTAAATACAAGGAAAGGTTACGTTTATACAAACGTTGGCCGTGTAGCACTTATATTTCAAACAGAGTTAACTGAATAGAGTGTAATGTGAAGTGCTAGATTTCTATCCCATATGAACCATGTGAGCGTTAGCCCTACTGATGGAAATGGTGGGCCCACACAAGGACAGAGAAAAACTCTGACCAGGGTGGGAATTGAACCCACGACCTTCGGGTTAGATCTCCGCCGCTCTACCGACTGAGCTACAAGGTCAGACGGGAGCAGGCCGTGGGAACTGAATTCCCACCCTGGTCAGAGTTTTTTTCTGTCCTTGTGTGGGCCCATTTCCATCAGTAGGGCTAACGCTCACATGGTTCATATGGGATAGAAATCTAGCACTTCACATTACACTCTATTCAGTTAGCTCTTGTAAATAGCCAACTGGTTTGCCTCCGGCCAGTTGGGATTCTTAACAGTTGTTGTTGTTGTGTTTTGTTGTTTCGTTGATTGTGTTTCATTGGCCCTGAAAAGCCCCTATGGGGAGCGGTCAATTAAGTATGTATTGTATTGTATTGTCGACAATCGATCGCCGCCGTGTTTTGTGACTCCTGTTCAAAGCGAGGCTTCTACATGGAGCAATGCAATCTGGTTGAAAGCGCAATGCAATACTCTGAAAAACTAGTAAAGCCAAATCATTGCCTGATTTCAAGCCGAAGGGGACTAGGTACGAGTCTATAAATTATGGGATTAGCAACTATTCACTACTTGCAAAAATACCATAATACACCTCTTTAACCCCTCAAAAATCTGCATAGGCATTGTTTTCGACTGGTCTTGGGACATTTTTATGTCCCAGGAGAAATTGCAAACAATGGTTATGCAAAAGTTTTGGGGGGGTAATAGAGGTGTATTATGGGATTGTGCAAGTAGTGAATTGATCTCCATAATCAA
>NC_090871.1:17954686-17967186 GCF_036669935.1 Montipora foliosa
TTGGGCGAGATGTAAGCTCAAACCGACCAGCCTGAGCTCTTAGAGTGCTACTATGATCAAATAATCACTTCCCTCTTTTCGTCAGATTTTGAAGGTGTGTTTGCTTAACACCTGCCTGGCAAAATCTTGAGCTTTGATTTTTTATCCAAAGGCTGTTTTACTTTGAGTGTAAGGTTTGTCCGCTATTACTCTCGTTAAAACTAACCGACTGCACATCAGAGGGTTGGATCTAGGGAAAAGTGACGCCATTCACTCAACGGCTTAAAATTTCAGCCTGTAAACACGAGCTTAAAAATCTGGAAGCCCGAAGCTCCCGTGCTGCATATTAATTCAGTCGTGTACAAACGCACTGTAGTCTTTGACGTCATTTTCTCCTCGATCCAGCTCTCCCAAGATTTTAAAGTTAATAATGGCGGACCATTAAGTAGGAAAAATTTAATGTCCCTTTGAAATTAAGGCTTAAAACTTGGGTCACTTAGTGTTCAGTTAACATAGTTTTGAAATCCAAAGGATAAGAGATTTGATTTTTTGATCATAGTACCACTTTAAGTAAATCAAGACCTAAACTCTTTGAGACCCTTGGAAACTCGTGTTTTTTTTTTCGCCCGAAACGCTTTGAATTGGCAAATACAAACAAGGACAAACGAGTGGCGAAATTAGAAAGTACATTGATATCTTCATTTTTAGTCTGTGAATAATATTACTTAAGAGAGGAATTAACACTGTGCCGTTGGCGCAAAATATATTACCTTAGGCATAGCGGCTGCTGGAGCAATAGAAAAATCGATCGGTGCTACAGAGGCATCAGCAAAACCTGGTTAAAAAAAATTAAATTCGTTCAGTTCAGTTTTTGAGCTGTCCGTGCAGCTTGATAGAAACAGGAAGAGCACTGCACCGGTATCGGAAAGGACAAGGGTTCAAACCCCATTCAAGGCTGAATTTATCAGGCTTTCGTTGCGCTTTTGCTAAAGTGGTGTTCATAACTGCGAAGACATTCAATCTAAAAACAATTCCGGCCTTCCGCAGTTCCAATGTGTGTGTGTGTGTGTGTTCTTAACACAGAAGTCCAAGTTGCCAAATGTTTAAGGCGCCGAATTTGCATTTTGATGTTTTGGGTTCAAATCAATCTCTTCCTATTAACTGAATTTATCCAAAGAATAAGTCCCAGATAAAAACCCGTCAAGTTTTGATCATAAGAAAACTGTTGCCTCCTTCGAGTTGGGTTTCATGCTAAACTATCTCTCAAATGTAAGTGATTAGAGTGTAATGTGAAGTGCTAGATTTCTATCCCATATGAAACGTGTGAGCGTTAGCCCTACTGATGGAAATGGGCTAACACAAGGACAGAGAAAACCTGAGCTACAAGGTCAGACGGGAGAAAGCCGTTGGAACTGAAGATGTTAAAGTCACGGCAATGAACATGTAAATGTACAAGGAAGAATTACGTTTTTGCAAACGTTGGCCGTGTAGCACTTATATTTGAACAGACTTAACTGATTAGAGTGTAATGTGAAGTGAATGGACGATTTTGGCTCCGTCTCGCAATACAGCTCCTAAAGACTCCAACAACTGAGATAAGCAGGGCCAGTTTATTTGACACTGTCATATTTATTCGAAGCTCGTCTAGCTTTAATTTTTAAACATCAGGGTAAAATAGATTCGACTTACGGTCAAGTCGCCCAAAGGTCATCTCGCCCGAAACCAGAAAAATGTCGCCCGAGATCCCGAGTTCTGTTTCGGGCAAGATTACTTTCGAGCGACTTGACCAGTTAACATAGACCGTCTCTCCCCCTTTTTCAGAGATTCGATACCTGTAAAACTATTTTGAGACGAGCATCTTGAAAATCTAAGTTCATGTTGTTTTCCAGAAGATGATCAGCGACCGAAAAAGTTGTTTTTCTTTTAAATTTAAAGCTGACAAACAAGTGCATTGGATCCAACTTACCGATTATAGATGCAAGTGGCTTCACTCCTAACCTGTCAGCTGCCTGCTTGGTCATGAGCACAACAGCTGCTGCTCCGTCGTTCAATGTACTGGCATTGGCTGCTGTTACTGTGCCTGACGAGTGAAAGAACAGTCATGTCACTGATGACAAAAAGTTTGCTTCTAAGGTAAGGCAATTTAAAGGCAAAACGTACCATTTTCCTTTTGAAAGACAGGCTTGAGCGAAGAGAATTTCTCAAAAGAAACTCTCTTGTATTCTTCATCTTCACTAACTACCACATCTGGTTTGCCTAAAGGAAAGTTTAAACATTCTTTCAAGAAAATTTAATCTGTCACAAAGAAGATACAATGTATGCTTGCAGACAATAACTCTGCTCAGTCATTTTGGTCTTCTGCCCTTTTCGAACCAATTTTATGTTTTTTCTTTTCAATTTTCAACTGCAGGGTTACAATTTTCTCGAAAGACCAGAAAACAACTGCTCGAATGACCCCCTCGTTATTTAATACACTAATAACATTAATTTATTATTAGTATATTACAGAGTCATTACAGCAAAATAAAAAATAATTATTATATTATTTTTGTGTTTGTGTTTTATTTTATTAGGATACATGTACAAGGGGATTGTGGTAGCCCAAAGAGCCCTAGAAGATTCAGGGTTTGAGAAGTCCTCTGTTAATTGATAGGGTTATTTTTGTAGCTTTTTAGTGGTTGACTAGAATGTTAAAAACTGTAACAAGAGAGAAACTGAACAGACCAGTGAACAAACCTTTTCTTTGAGGAATTGTCACCGGGACAACTTCACTATTAAACTTGCCCTCCTGCAAAAATTAATAAAAAAAATTGTTCATTATTCAATTGGCGCAAAGAAATATTTTTTCAATTTCGTTTTCATTGCACACCACTAAATGAAACAAAAACAGCCCTACATTATCCCACACGTTAAACAGTTTAACTCCTCCTGAACCAGTGTGTACTGATGAGTAAAATCACCTGGCATTAGACAGAGTAAAATTTGCAAGTGTCGCTTTTAGGAGAGAAAAGGTTCTAAGGAAGTATAAAAACTAGATCTACATTTTTCACCACCTACATATTTTACTGACAAAAACTGCTTTGAAAACACAGAGTACATAACTTACTGACACATAAGTGACATCTTCAGGAAAAAAGACAAAAGCACTGATAACTTCTCAAATGAAAAAAAATAAGGTTAGGTGGACTTCACCTTTATGTGCACGTTTAACACAAATAGTAAAAAATGTCAACAGGCAGGTCATCTAACCTGCCAAGCTGCTGCTGATTTCTTGTACGAACCAATAGCATATTCATCCTGTTCCTCGCGGCTTATTTCAAGCTTGGCTGCTGTATTTTCTGCACAGTTACCCTGTCAGTGAACAAAACAAATTTAATGACCTTAGACAAGTCAACAAAACCAATTATTTTTATACAAACATCCAAGTGTACTGGACTTCAACATAAAGAAAAGAAGAAAAAAGGAGTTAAACATTCAAGCAAGAGTCCCAGAGAAGGCCTGACTGGAAAATACACAGTGCATTCCCACCTTAAAATAAGACACTTGAATTAAAAAAAAAAAGATCTGTGACAGGAACAGTCTCACAAGGTGCTGGAGAATTCTATTTTATATGTAGTGTTAGAACCTTAACCCAATGCATTGAAACTCCTCCTAACGGCAGACAATTTTACTCCCCCTAGTATGCCTGAGGGGCGAATGGCTATAATAATTATGCTATAATAAAATACTTGTGTGGGTTGAAAAAAGCCATACTTTGGGTGTCAGACAATTTCTTTTGCAGTAGTACTGCTTGAACTAGGCACCAATGGGGGAAAGCTCATGTTTGTTTATCTGGCCAAATTAATTTTAATACCCTTCTGGCAGACCAGCGACAAAAAGGCCGCCAACTGCAACATTAAGGAGCTCACCAAAGTTAATAGGGACTTAAAGATAGTACACGACGGTAGACTGGGACGGTTAGATGAGTGTCATGTCACGCAAAATCCCCGTGACATTTGACCGTCGTGCTTCTAGGACAGTATGTTTTCCCCGGGTTTCTCGTCGTGGAATCTACGGTGAAAACGGTAGGAATTCATCCATACTTATTCGCACTATTTCAGTCTTTTCCTTTATTATGCATTGAAAACTGATCACCCAATGGGTTAAATGTGCATTTGGTTGTGTTTGTCTTGATTTATCCATCGCTGAAATGAAAAAATCTAGCGAAAATTCTGAGTTCATTCAAAGACATCACTCGGCCACATCGCGGCGCATAACCAAAATTTGCTTGTTCTCAATGTAGCATTATCCATAATCCACCATGACACAGGAGGAAAGCAGAAAGAAAGCTAAAAGAGATAATTGTAGCCGCATTTTTTGTTTATGAACCAATTCCCCTTAGCGGATTTACACTCGCTAGAATCCAAGGAATCTAAACAAAATGGTTCAAATTCCCAGTAAGGAAAAAGAGGATTCACTGATTCGTATTCATGGTATAAAATAAGAAATTCCTCCTCGCTAATTGAACCTTCTGCAAAAGAAATTACAAGAGAATTTCTCACCTCTTCAAAAGACATGTTTATTCCACCGTCCTACGGTCGTGTTGGCTGAATCTTAAGTTAAAAATTTTCGCGCCTTTCTACCGTACTCGTCCAAAGTCTCCCATATACACAACCAACCGACCCAGCCTACCGTTGTCCACTATCTTAAAGTCCCTAATACAAACTTGATTACTAATGATGATATAATATGGTGCAACCTACCATCCCTTACCATGTGAATCTGATTGTACACATCCCACAGACCATCTTTAACGATTGCATCCTGAAATAAGTGTTGGAAGAGAAGAAAATAATATTGAAAAAGAACTGTCATGGTTCATTGAAAAAATTAATATTAGATAGGGTAGTCTCTGTTACAGTGGCTTCAGACTTGGTCATCGCGCTTATTAATTAACGCTACTTGTCAATGAGCAGTAACGAAAGGAAAGCCTGAAAAATTCAGGCTTGATTGGGATTCGAACCCAGCACCTGCGATATTTCTTTTTAGTATATATACTAAAACAGTGGATAGCATGGAAGGAAGACTCTGATTGGGTACTCAAATTCCGAATATCCTTTGCTATTCACCTCTTTGCTACCATATTAATTTGTAACACAATTTGTCTAATGATCCATTGCTACAGTAACTGTTACTGTTCTGCAAAGGAGCATAAATTTACGTTTCTGCTTTACCATAAAGTAAACTGTAGTAAGCTTAATAGCCCATTTCCGAGTTGCTGCATGCCTCAGTTTCAAAGCGAGTCCTGGTGCACAACAATTCAAATGGAAATGAGTTGCAAATTGTTATGCAAATCAAACTCATTTCCCTTACAATAGTTGAGCACCAAGACTCACTTCGAAACCAAGACAAACAGCAACTCGGAAATGGCCCATTGACCTCTGTACCTTACTGATTGTGTCAACTGTTTGTTTGTGTGCTTTGCATCCGAACAACACAGTCACGCTTTCCCACCTCCTTTTATGGGAACCAAAAATATTTTTTGGCAACACGTGCAGCCAACTTGCCATCCAATTAAATACAGTAGGTTGTGGCTTGCTATACAGTACGTTCACATTAATTTTCGTCTGATAAATCATCAGTTTGTTCTGACCGTGAAGTGAGTCTTCTTCTCCTCCCACCCTCTCACATGATCTAATTGGGCTATCCCCTTTGTATTACCATCCGTAGTTCTGAAACGGTGGCACATCCCCTACTTGTAGCGATACCTCATTGTCTTATTTATTCTTTTGTCATTTGTATTAAAAAAGGTTTGGGGATAAGTGTTGCGCCAACCCTTCCGTCCCACATTGAAGTGATGCCAGGGTTTCCCTAGCTTGGGTGAGAATCGGTGGCACATGCATCCACTTCCCCTTGCTGGCCCAACCTTCTAGGAGCTTGGTATAGGTACACACCGCTCAGGGTAGCTGGGCTCCGTGCGCGGCCAGTATGTCACTCGCTGACACTCGATCCTAGCGCCAGTGACTGGCCTCGCGGTGGCAGGCGGCACTCGGGTCCTGGACGACACTGTGTGTGATATTAATTAAATGTTCCTCTGTTTGTTCAACACAGCAAAAGAGCCTTTTCAGGATATTAAACCATTGACTCCTGAGAGCGAGACTTAACAGATATTTTACCTTCTCTGTCTAATGCCAGACAGTTTTACATATACTCATCAAATGGGGCCATGCTGGGGCTTCTGGGCCCCGTTGTTCAAAAGCAGATTAACTTAATCCTGGGTTAGCGTAAACTTTTGTTTCATGTTTTTAACTTTTTGGTGAAAGTTTCGTTTGCTTATTTTTGTTTTTCAAGATTGACTTCTACTTTAACTTTTTTTTTTTTCGAATATCAGCGTTGAACGGCATTTGGGAGTAGAGAAACAAACTCCTTGGTTAATTTTTAATCTGGGATTAGCGTTAATCGGCTTTTTAACAACCGGGCCCTGAGGAGTGAATGGGTTAAGCAGACATTCAACTACAGAGCTGCTTGCCATGCTCCCTATTTTCATTCGTTGGTACGTTAAAATGATTCTTACTTCCATCATATGTCCTCCATACTTTGGGGCATCTCGTCCAACAATAAAGGGAACATTAGACATGCTCTCCATCCCGCCAGCAACCATCACTTCCTGAAAAGGCCAGAAAGATATCCAGTTAGTTGATTTAAACACAAGCCACTACAAAGGAGTAGCAACTTAAATATGTGTGGATCATTTTATCAGTCTACAATAAATGTTTACTGTGAGCTACTGTAGGTGAAAAAGCAGGGTCAGCAAGACATTATTATAAAGGACAGTATTGTCAGACACATTTACACGTATTTCCACGGAAAAAATGTTTCAGAGGTTTGCCTTTATTTTGCTGTGACTGTTGCATGGCCACTGTTTTGGGTGATCATTGAATTTAAGCAGAACAGTCCTTTCCCAAATTATGAGTGTTAAGTCATGATAGTCTTAGTTTTTGGCAATTCCTTTACATGCACAAAAGAACATAGTCTGAATGAAAGGAAACATTATATCAAGTGTTTTTAAAGTTGGATTTGTAAGGCAAAAGGAGTTTTATGAAAGCTCAATTTTATCAAAGCTTTCAGCTGTGAAAAAAAATGTTTGCCTGTCCATGTAGCATTCTCAATTCCAGATGACAAAATCATAAGCAAGCCATCTGGACTCAACGAATGCAACAATCTATATCATCAAATATAGAAACTGTTCTAGTGATAACCCAAGTTTCAATTTGAGTAACAGTACTTAAAATTCTTAGAACCCCTTAATGTTTATACACGTATGAAAAAAACATTGGTTTGGGTAAAACACAGTCTTGCACAGGAACTGTAAAACCTATGATTTTTTATTACAGTACTAAAAAGTCTGCATGTTACTGGTCAGATGCTTTTCAGTTCATTTTTTTTAGAATCTCGTACCTCCAAGGAGCTCTCTCAATTTTATAGTAAGTTTTAAACCATTTTCATTAGTCTTGTGCTATTGAAATGTACTGTTGAAAAATTAATAATGACAGAGTAGGCCTTAAGCAATAACAAAATTTTACATGCATGCACATGTATGCATTCACCACTTCAAAATACTGTACAGAATGTGCATGTTTACAAAATGTGAACAAGAATATAATATTATTTATGCACTATGTCCACTGAATAAAGCTAAAACTTGGCTATCAATGCTGAACTCTGTTTGCGAGGCAAAAATTAATACACTGACAACAACAATGTGGGAAAAATATTAGTGATTGATATTCACTATTAAATGGACTGTTTATATGAGGCAAGCAAGCTCAGTTGGGCAGGTTGGCCCAGTAAATGGGCTGAAGTGTTAATACATGTATGGATGATTCCAGCCCGGTTTACCGGGATGAAATCAGGAATTTGTTTATGTGCCTTGTACATGTAACTGACAAAGTCACGCAAGGGATAACTGGTGAATTTTCCCGTTTTGGTTCAAAATGAAGGTTCATTTTAGCTCTAGCAAGTACAGAATGACATTTTAAAACAAAAGATGCAAAAGTAATCCTGTGATAATGCAAATGTGCTTTGAAAGCAATTAACCCTTGCATCATGGCTTGCAGAGATCTTAATTTTTATTGGCACTGAGCTCAGACCAGGATCTCGGCAAGCGGGCCAGCCCACCTTCTAACATAAACAAACCAAGATTTTGCCAAAGAAAATTAAGGCACTCGGCAGATCTCGGCAAAGTGCGCCAGCCCTCTGCCACCTAAGAATTGATCAGTAACTGGCTCATTATTTAAGTTATATTAAAAGGCTTCAAAAGGGAGAGTTACTTGCAGTTAACTTAAACAAGTTCTGTTACCTTCTGAAGTCAATTTGTAAATAGCATGACGCACAAACCCGTAGATAGTTAGTAATAGTGTTTTGTTGTCTCAGTAGGCACTTCTGCCTATTAATTCTTTGATTAAGATCTTTGATTAAGATATTTTGCATTGATTTCTAGAATACAGTATATACCGTAATTGATTTGTGATTGACATTAAATTTTAGATTTTTAACCTTGTGATCCTAGTAGTTTGCCAGTCAGATAATATGCTTTTTCTGTGTTCATGTTGTTTGATATGAACAGATACATGTACTAAATTGCTTACCCATTGCCAATCTGTACTGAGATATTTATATGAATCGACTGGATATCATCACAGAAGTATGTGAGCTTAATTTTGTGAACTTTACAAAATTATATACATGTAGTTCAGTTTCGTAAACTGCATAATGACAGTTTTCCCAAAATATGTACTGTAATGTACTTTCTCTAAGACCGAATAAGATCACAATTACATGATTAGCCGTGACAGTTGATTATTCAGAGCCTGTTACCCAAAACAATTATTATTAGAACAAAAGTGTAAACAATGATGTCAGGAAAGATTCCTTATAATATTTATGTTCATGCAATAAGAAGTTGTTGAGACCTGACTTCCGCAAGCAAGACTTTGAGCAGCCAACATAATTGACTTCATTCCAGAAGCACAGACTTTGTTTATCGTTGTACAGGGTGTGGATACAGGTAAACCTGTAGGAAGCAAACACATGAAATATTTTTCAGGTTCTCCTTTCATTCCAAGGGTTTCTATAAAATTTGAAGTTGGTGGCTCGTTTGAGTAGAGTACCGTAACCAACTGTGTCAAAATAAATTTTAATCTTAGGTTTGAAAGCATCTGTCTTTACGTAATAACTTCAATACACCCTTTGTATGACAGCCATGTCACAAGACCTTGTTTATCACAAGAAGTGATCGTGGTACAAAGTAGATGCCAGAAATGGAAAGAGCGCGATGAAATTAGTAACTAAAGTAGAATGTCAATTTTGAGGCCACTTACACCTAAGTGCGTGATTTTACAGTGGTTTGAAAGTTTGAAAAAATGTTAAAGAATTCTGTGCCATCCAGCAGCTGTTTTCCGTATAAATATCAGTTAATTTTTTAAGCAGTAAAATCACTGTAAAATCTCTCCCCTAAATGTCAGTTGCCTCAAAATTGACATTCTTACTAAAAATTATAGTTTGCTGCATGCAGCTGGTGCTTGGTCATTGAGCACTGGTACATACCTGCTCCAAGTGCAGCCTGTCTTGTTGGAGCTTGACCCTCTCCAGCAGTGCAGACATTTCCCATATAGACCTCCTGCACATCCTCAGCAGCTATACCTGTAAGAAGATGAAACCATAAATTAAACAATTTCATTTATCTTTTGAGTACTTTCAATACTATTCTCAGTTTTTCAGAGGGCTGTATTCTACAGTACAGCTCAATTCACTTTACAGTGGCTTTTCAACTCAACTTGTTTGTTGGCCTGTACTGCGTGCTGATAAAGTTATGTTAAGGGGGGGGTCACTCAACTACAGAAGGACAATAGCTGCTAAGGAAGCTTTCGAGTCAGGAGCCCAACAAAAATCTTGCGCGGATGGTTCTTTTTTTGAAGTAATTTTTTCAATGGAAATCTGACATCGCTTCAATCAAAAGGCACCTGTGCAACTACTCCCAGTCCTCTGCCATGCGTTTCATTCAAACAAAAGAGGAAACTCTCAGCAAATGAAAGGATTCAAGGCGGTTTTTTCACCAGATGGGAACAGTCATAAGGTATATACCAGTTTTTGGTAAGTCATCTGTGGCGCGTTTACATCTTTCGTATTATTATAACTAAGGCAGACCACTTTACTTTGGGGAGGACGGGGGGGGGGGGGGGGGGGAAGGGGTTAAGTGATTCTGGGCTCTTGGAAAAATGACTCCGCCTACTAACTTTTAATATTACGAGCCCAAACCTGGAAAATTTTCTTAGGCAGCAACATTGCTTAAGGATCTCTAAAAGCCTAAGGTCTACATGAAGCTGATCTCAACAAGTAGCAAGATTGCAGAGTAGGACTGGTGTAAGTTATTTTTTCAAGTGCAAGTGTATGTGCCATACTGTAATTCTGCCATCATGTAATGTAACCAATACCTGCTTTCTCAACAGCAGCTTTTACAGCAATGGCTCCTAATCTAGGTGCAGGAACATTGCACAGTGAACTTCTAAATGATCCTATTGGTGTTCGCACAGCACTGGCAATCACAACTTCCTTTAGCAATGAAACAGAAAGCACCATTAGCTCACCATTATACCAACAATGTTGCTAGTCTACAAATAGTAATATTGGATACTCTTTGTCTAGTACTGCAGAGAGAATTTATGGTCTTTTTATGCTTACTACTTCCTTCAAACCTTAGAGTGATGTTGAGCCAAGTTTATGTGGCAAGAACTTTTTTTGACATTGTTGGTGTATGTTGAAAGTCCAGTCTTCTAGTCACTGATGCATAATAATTAATAGACTCCGGAAAGGTTTATGAGCTAAAATGCAGATGGAGTGTCCTGTAACACATTTGTTACGAAATTAGAATACTGGCTACTTTTACTTTAACTCGTTCTTTTAGGAACGATCGTTGGAGCCAAAGGGTTAAGTGTATGAAAGTGGGGACAGGGGTCAGGGGAAACACCGTCATAATCCCCTGGCTAAAGAACTTGCGATGAATAACAAGCAGATTGCTTGGTTTCACCCAGTAAAGTAAAGTAAAATCCTTTATTTAAAAACACGATTAGTGGTTAAGCATTACATGCTTGAGGGGTTGTGTAACTAATTAATTATCTAATTATCTAATTACCTACTGAAAAATGAATGAAATATAGGAAATTAATTTACTTTATCGCAAATCTGATTTCCCAAAACATTGTACTAGATTATTTTTGCCTTTGAATAAAAATCATTAAAATATTCTGAAACACAGTTCCACAGTACAGCTCCTCTGTAACAAACAGAATTTTTCATGAAATAAGTGGAAAATTGTGGAAGGATGGTCTTATTATGTCCTCTTAAGTTATGCGGACTATTGCGCCATACAACTAAATCCGAAATCATTGTGGGCATATTATCACTGGCTATGTTATAGATTAACTGAATAGAGTGTATTGGTATTGTGGAATGCTAGATTTCTATCCCATATGAACCATGTGAGCGTTAGCCCTACTGATGGAAATGGGCCCACACAAGGACAGAGAAAAACTCTGACCAGGGTGGGAATTGAACCCACGACCTTCGGGTTCGATGTCCGCCGCTCTACCGACTGAGCTACAAGGTCAGACGGGAGCAGGCCGTGGGGACTCAAGATGTTAAAGTTACGGCAATGAACATGTACACGTACAAGGAAAGGTTACGGTTTTTTATATACAAACGTTGGCCGTGTAGCACTTATATTTTAAACAGAGTTAACTGAATAGAGTGTAATGTGAAGTGCTAGATTTCTATCCTATATGAACCATGTGAGCGTTAGCCCTACTGATGCTGTGACTTTAACATCTTTGAAAGGGTAAGTAAGTCTTTCATTTAGGTATTTAAAAGGGCCTTTCCTTAAAAATTTCCAATGCAAGGTATACGAAAGGGGTACCTTTTCTGCCAAAAATGGTATATAAAAGGTAAGGGGTCGGACCTCGGGGCGGAGCCTCCCCATATTAATTTTCTTTTTGCACCCTCCCCCCCCGGGTCGTAGCGCTGTACGAGTGTAAGCAATCATTGACCAAAAAATTGAGTGCGTCCGATTTTTGGGAGAGCAATTCAATGTGAAAACGATGCTTTACAGAGTTATTTTTACTGTAAGCTGTGGTCGTTATTGAGTTGTTTTAATGCTATGACCTTGAAAACGACTGGAGCATAGATGCCAAGTTGTAGGGAGAGGCTCGCTGGAGATTTAATGGAGCGCCTAATCCGAGCGAACGCTTGGAGAGAGAGAGCGTCACATGTCACGCTAGACATGCGTAAAAACAAGTCGATCCCAGGTCACTTCGGGTAAACAAACACGAGCAGTGAGAAGAAAAGGGGTCCGAGGTCTAGAATTTCTTGATTTCTCGTCAATTTGCCGCTGATTTCTCGTCGATTTGACGATTTCTCAGATCATGAACAGTTTTACGTTTGTAGAACAATAATTTTATATGATATATGTATTACAAAATTTGTTAACC
>NC_090871.1:17972186-17982186 GCF_036669935.1 Montipora foliosa
AATAGGACATAAGTCCCCTACTAGGTTTAAGCACCAACCTAACCCTCTCCTAAAATATTAACTTACCGGCAATACAGTATAAAAGACTAAATAGGCTGCTTAACATTTTCAAACGTGCTGCAATTTATGACATCAAAGTTGACTTAATGAGTAAGCTTGCCATGCACTTCAAGCTGTAGCACTGATTACGTGTTCAGTACCAGGTTACAATTTTTATTCTTTCTGCATACAATTTAGACACCTGAGGGATCTTTCAATTCCCGTTATCTGGTGCAAGGGGAGTTTGTAGTGTCTTGCTTTCTCACTTTCCATCATGCACAGATTTCAGATCAGTGATCTGCTACAGTTTTGTATTTTCGTTCCGTTTACGTGATTTTAATTCTTCACTTCATTGCGGTATGGAAAGGGGATGGTCCGGGTTAAATTTTGGCAAATTGACAAAGTTCCACTGACTTCAATACAATGAGCTGCTATCATGGTTATCAATGATAAATGTCGCTTTCAATGAAATGTACTGCAGCATTACTATCCATTAGATACACTAGTAATAAATTATTGTGTGCATGCAAGAAGTGAAGTGAGGCAGATGTGAAGGAAACCATATGCATGCAGATAAAATCTGTGCTACGAGAAACATGACAGTGTTACACAAAAAAAGGGAATATTGGTTAAAGTGTCTATCATGCACCTCAACAAATTTTTTCCAATTTATTTATTCTATCAAATGGTCCCAAATACATTGTGTTGTTTTAAGAATTAACCTTTTGATTGAAATTTCACTTTCTTATTGGCTTTGAAAGATGGGAAAAGTGGTCTTGACTTACTTTGAGCCATAACCGAGCAATGAAGGAGAATGGGTTTGATAACTGGTTGACGTCACAGACTGCTTTGCTTTGAGATAGTTGACGTTGAATATACAGCGATGCAAATTGATTTGTGACCTCTCCCCAGTATGGAACACATTCCCTTTCATTGCTCGGTTATTTATAAAAGTGTGACCACCTTTCCTTTCTTTCAAAGCCAATAAAAAAGTGAAATTCCAATCAAAAGGTTCTAAAAAGAACACAATGTACTTGGGACGATTTGGGAGAATGAATAAAGTGGAAAAGTTTGTTAGAGTGATACACACTTTCAGCAGAGTTATCATGAATCTAACCTCCTTTTGCAACTTTTCCCAAACCTAATCTCTTTCTGTTTTTTCTATCTTAACTTTTAGTTAAAAAACATAACCAAACAGTGCAAAATGTAGAGGATCGAATCACTAGCGTGCTGTGTCCTGGTCTTGGTACAGCTGTCGGTAGAATGCCTGTCAAACGATGTGCTTTTCAAATGAGGCAGGCTTATGAAATCTATGCTCTCAAACAAGAAAATCCAGTTATGGAACCAAAAGACCTGAGCACTGTGTGGGAGCATCATGAAGCAATGTTACAATATTCTTAAGTTATAGACTTGCAGTAAACTTAATGTTGTGACTAAAAGTAAGTAATCCAAAGAAATACAAAAACATCCAACATTGAAAAGTTGTGAATAAGGTTGATTTAAATGTGAAAGACAAAAAACAGAGCTATTAAAATAAGAATTCTTGTAGGTGGGAATATTACAAGTGTTGGATTTCTTTTAGTGGTTATGATTCAGAAAATAATTTAAAAGTGGAATTCCTTCACAACAACAGTAAATATCCTTACATCATATTTCTTTCTAGAAGAAAGATCCAGGAATTATTTATTTGTGTATTGGGGACTTTTGCACATATCCCAAAATGGGGCAAACATAATGTGTTTGTGCCCTTGTGGTAGATCAATAATTTGGGTATCACAAGTAAGAGGCAGTAGCCAAGCCATTGCATTGCCATAAAATTTGGAAAATAATATCCCATACAAATTAGACATAAATATAGCATGGGTCTTTGGAAGCAAGTACTGGTAGTGGATAAGTACATGTAATTTTTATCCAACCAGCTTTTCCACATTAATTTGTTATAATTATAATTATTATAAATTATTCATGAAGTATTTAGCCAGTTGCCACTCCTTATAATGGGTGCCACTGGCAAAACAATCTAGACTTGTAAATGGCTGTTAAATCATGAACATAGACCTTATTCATAAAATAATGGTAGTCAATTTCAGAACTCTTTTGTCCAAATGCAAATTAGCCTACCAAGTCTCAATACCATACAGTGAATTGAAAAGAATGCTTGCTCTTAAATGAGGCTTGGTAGGCTAATTTGGACATCAGCAAAAGAATAATAAAACAGTTGCTATTTATCAATAAGGTCTATAACCACTTGGGAATGCAGAAAGACACTATAGTCACTATAGCAATAGCAAAGATATCTGTTTACAAACATTGCTTTTGTTATTCAAATGTGCTAACCACAGGAACAAAAGACCCTTTGTTTCAACAGCCAATGAGGCTCTGGTTGGCACATTAATGACAATAGGTGACGTCAACGATATCTTCCCTATAAGGCTAGGCTTAGTTGATTCTACTCAGTCCACTGTGGAGAAATTTAATTTACAATTCAAATACCCAACTTTTTGGCACTCCTGTCAAGTCTTCATCACCCCAGATGAAGAAAGGTTTCCTTAAATTATTTACGTTTATCGTGTGGGCGCGAGAAGATTAAATACATCGTTGTTTGTAACTTGCTTGTTGGTGATTGGCTGTTATTTTGTTGATATACAAAAGAAAGGGCGTCTCTCAATGTTATGAATACCACAGGTATCGCGGGCCGTTTGCACAACGAATTTCCGACTTTTCGCCTACCTAAATGCAAGTATGGTCGAAGGACAAGGCAATAAGCAAAATGCTAAAGAAATGCAAAACGCGTCGTAGTTCAAGAAGCTTAGATGCAGAGGGACTGTTAAACATTTTGCAGATGATAAAGTATGTTTTGACTTATTATTTTTAAATAATTTAAGGTGCGTTTTGATTTTCTTCGACAACGCAAGTGACTGTTACTTGATAAAATAATTCAAAATCGTCTAGTTGTGATGCATTTGAAGCTACAGTTCTGCAAAATATAAGAGGAAGAAATTGCTGCAGTGGAGAGGTCTCAGACACGCCGCAACATGAAAACCCCTGGGCAAATACCTTCCGAAAATCGTGCACTTATCAAATGCCTTTGGAGCTGGGAAGACATTCTTTGTAACTAAACGGATTTCTTCGTCCTGAGCGAAAGTTTCCAAGACAGATAACAATAAATTTTTTTCTTTATTGAACTTAATGCAACGCTTTCCACTTAAAGAAATAAAGAAGTCTCGCGATGTGGCCGATTACCCTCCTCTCGTACCCTATCGTAAGAAGCGGTTTCCTCCATTCAAAACTCCGCTCTGTTCTTTTCGAAGACCGCGCGCTTCGTTCGAAAACCATAGACTGATGTCAGCTTAAAAATACGTTAGAATACCGGTCTGTGGAGATGCAAAGTTGTTGTCATTTTCGTCTGGTTCGAAAAACGTTTCTTCGGAAAATGTCTGCGAAAAGGTGAGCTAACTTTTTTTTTCCTTTTTGCTTCAACAAAAAGAAGATATTTATAGGCTTATTGATTTCCTAGTTATCTTTTCAAAATTCTCTTTCTTTACACGCTGTATTTTGCGTCGAAACTGTAAGAGGAAGCAAAAACGTTTTTCAAATAAGAAATCTATTTTTATATCTGGTCATATCTGACATTTTTAATCATGTTCTGTCATGCAATCCTCCTTTTTTGCGCAAAACGCAGAAAAACGCAGAAAAAACGTAAAATGCAGACTGTGCAGACCGTCTGTAAAATGAAAATTCGGTTAGCCTGATTAGGCCTAAATAAGATTCAGGTTAGCCTGTTTACGGTTAGCTCGCAATAATAGAGAGGGTAACCCCATATTTTACCCCTGGTGTGCCGTAGTCTGCAGCCAGCGTTTTGGCGTGACCGTTTTTTGCGTGACTGATTTTATTTACAGCAGACAAGAGGCAACGTTAACAAGTGCGGCAACCTATCATCCAGTCATCCAAGTTTTAGGAATAGCTATGTCAGACGTCAGACATGTTAACAAGATTCCTACTATCAGAGGAACAGATATTATGAGAGATCCACGCTTGAACAAGGTAGGAGTTAAGATAGACGGCGATTCTCTGAGTTTAGCCCACGCTTGATCGATCAACCGGCTTGGCTGTTTTTCATGAGCTTCACTCGAGGTGAAATAAATTTGACATTTATAATGGACTGCAGTTGATTTTCTGCATCAGTGTAAAATTTCCTGGGAGACTGTGCTACTAAATTTCATTTTGACGACATAATTATTTGCCTCAGTGGTATTAATAAATTTTCTACGTGAATCATTTGCATAGTGTGGTCAACGAAATAACACGTGAATTCTACGTTTGTTCCACCTGTAAAGTTCATTTTGGTTTCGGCTTTTAATTCGTATATAATTCTCGTGTATGTATGTGCTACAAAACTCGAATAAGCTATAATTTTAATTTCTTGTGCAAATATCGCGTGATCGGAACCTATAGTATTTGTAAGCGGCATATTTGGACAAGTGACATTCTTTGATAGATGCGGATGGGGAGCAGTTTGCATAAAAAATGTTTTTGATATACTTCCGACTAGAACTTCTTTTAGGAAAATTTTTAAAACTTTATTTTGTTGACTGCTTCTTGTTGTAAGATCCTTGAAGCTCGTACCTTAAACGCGTGAAACATGTGTTTGCACATGTGCTCATCACGAGATATCATCATCATCATCATCTTCGCTCCATTTGCAAAATCAAAATTTTTAAATTCCTGAAGTATTTCTAGCAAGGCAACTCCATGAATTTTTTCCCATTATTTTTGTAAAATGTGCTGGCCATCATCTCCTGAACGGCCCCTCATTAACGTGTAAAATTGTCTGGCATTAGACAGATCAAAATCTTTCAAGTCTCTCTCCCAGGAATCAATGAGTTAAGGCACCAAATTAAAAATAGTTACTACTCCAAAAATGTTTAAACATTCAAAGTTAGTCAAAACTGGTAAAACTATCGAGAAGACAAAAAACCATTTGTACATGGACAGTGGGCGCCTCCTTGACTTTTAGTAGTTTTTTGAAATCACCATCTGAATTGCGAGCACTTCAGGTAAAGCATTTTTATGTTCTTGCTTTTGGCTTAAAGTGCCACTATGACAAACAAATCACTTCCTTTTTACTTCAGATTTTAACAGTGTGTTCGCTTAACACCTTGCTGGCAAAATTTTGAGACATTACTCATGTTCAAAACTGACCGATTGAAGTCATTTTCTTTGAAAGCCTAAAACTCCCGTGCTGCATATAAATTCAGCCGCATACACACGCATTGCATTCTTAAACCAGTGAGTCTTTCAATACTTTAAAATTAGTAATGGTGGTCATTTGAATTGGAAAATTCCAGTTAAAATAAACAGGTGTCTTTTTTAAATCAAGGTTTTTACACATGGGTCACTTAGAGTAAAATTGACTCACTTGACATAGTTTTGAAATCCACAGAAAAAGAATTTTTTTTTGGTCATAGTAGCACTTTAATTGAGGATGGTGCCTACTATCGTTATTGCACATACGTTCTGCGCATCTCGAGATCCTAGGGTTTCCTATTGGTGATGCTTACTAATTTAGGGATATTTTTGCGTGGTTTAAAACTATCCAGAGAAAGTAGATCTTATTAAGTACTTTTGGTATCCAAAAAGAAAATTTGGGGTATAAACCATGCACTTTTGAGAGATAATTGAAGGGCTGGATGCATAAACCTAGTAAGTGACAATTTCGGTCGATTTTTAGTTTTACTCAAAACTAGCCCAAATTTTGCAAGTTGACTGGAAATGAACTTAAGAACATTGCCCTGGTATTTTTTCAAATCCGATTTGAGCTTTATTTTTGAGAAATAAGCTATGCAAAAACACTATCAGCTTCGCATTTGAAAACAATGGAATTATGCAGAGAAAGTAGATCTTAGTACGTACTATTGGTATTCAAAAAGAAAATTGGGGGCAACCATGCATTTTTCAGAGATGATTTTAAAACTTAAGCTTAAAGCTTAAATAAGCTTCACTTTGAGAGAGAACACCATACATTGCTTTGCATTTTACAAATATTAAATTCATGAATTATCTTTTTGAGGTTACCCCCAATTTTCTTTTTGGATTTCAATAACACTTCTTAAGATCTAGATTTCCTGCATAATCGTAAACCAGGGCAAAAATACCTTTGAATTACCCAGTAGTAGGCACCGTCCCCTCCTTAAGAAAATGAGGCTGGTATATTAAGGCATATAACCAAGGAATTTACTGAGACAAGACTTTGAAGTGGGAGTTACTTTATACAGTGTAAACCAGGTATGAGACCTGGACTGTAGACTGTTGACTGAACGTTGAGTATGAATTTCAAAATAGTAAGTTTTGTTTTTAGCTAGGAAGCGCGTCTTATTAAGAATTAATGGGGGATTGGTTGGTAAAATAATTATTCTCTATCTCCATTACCCCTCCTCATCCCCCCTAAATTTAATAATTTTTTTGATGATTTTAAGGGAACAGCATTTACTCTTGAAGAAAGGCAAATTCTTGGGATACATGGCCTGCTTCCTCCACGTATTGCAACGCAAGAGATCCAGTGTCAACGAGTTTATGCAGAGTTACACAAGAAAGCTAATGACCTTCAAAGATACATTCAACTAATGGCTCTGCTGGAAAGAAATGAATCATTATTCTTCAAACTTTTAATGGATCACACAGAAGAATTGATGCCAATAGTTTACACCCCAACAGTGGGACTGGCATGTCAGAAGTATGGTGTGATTTTCAGGAAACCCAGAGGACTATTTGTGTCTATACATGACCTAGGACATGTTGAAGAACTTTTGGAAAACTGGCCTGTTGAGGATGTTAAGGTATTAAAGGCATTGTTGGTCAATATTACTCTGTATATGTGGTTTGGGGTTAAAACGAGAGGGCTTGTTTTTGAAAGGTACGGGGGAAGCTTGCCTTGAAGTATTGACTCCTAAACTTGCCCATTGACCAGTAAAATTGTCAGGCAGAATAAATCTAGGAGTCAAGTGGTTAACTTAACCCATTGACTCCTGGGGATTCCCCATTATTGACGAGTAAAATGGTCTGGTGTTAGGCAGAATAAAATAAGTTAAGTAATTGGCCGGTTTAGGGTGGTTTAGGGGTGAACAGGTTAAAGGAGATATTTGAAAGGGTTTATCAGTCTTGGAAGATGTTAACCTTTATATATAAAGTCTATCAAGTCATATAAAGTAAAAACCAGGGAGTAACCATTTTTTCGCAGGTGGGAATTTTTAATGTTTTTGGTATAATGAAGTTAGCAGAAAAGCTGTGGCGACATCTGCTGCATCTTAAATGTCTAACAGTACAAGAAACTGGCAGTGGATCACCTTTTATATCATAAAAAGTACACTTTTCAAATGCGTGTAATGACATGAGCTGTCAATCTCTCCCTTCTTAGGCTATTTCAAACAAAGAATAATAATAGTAATAATAATAATAATAATAATAATAATAATAATTGTTGTTCCATCACCCATTATAACAGCAGGCCATTCTTGTTTTCCAGGCCCCAGTTGTTCAAAGGGTGGATAGCGCTACCCACTGGATAAATCACTATCCACTGGATATCTCAATTTTTGGTTTTCCTAGTGTTTATGCACTGGGTAGTGATTTAACCGGTGGATAGTGTTATCCACCTTTTGAACAACCGTGGCCTGATCACTAATCCATGGAAAATTATTGAAGTGAAGATTAATAGTTAATGTTCAGTTAAGCATGTTCACCTCTTTTTGGCCACAAAAAGCGAGCTCTCATTTGCCTGTACCCTCTCCCTTTCCTGTTATTTCATACGTTTCAGACTTGTGCCACAGGCTGCAAGAAGCCACCACTCCTCTCCCTTCCCTCCCCTTCCCAGGATTTTTAGATCCTACTGTTGGAGGGATGGACCCTTTCCACTTTGGATTTTGCAGTAAACTTGGGGCATCATTTAAAAAATCCAGATATATACACATGTGTACAATGCAGAGCTAATAATCCTCCAAAAACACATTAATATTTCATGAGCGAAACAGCCTATCAGGTCACTGAAAAACGTCACATGCATGAGCTTTAAAAACCAATAAAACATTCCTCATTAGAATTATTTACATGTATATAAAGCATACTAATAAGGGTTAGCCTTTTTTCTGTATGTTCATGTTCTCTTCTCACAATTTGAACCTTTGTTTGGACTCCAGATGGACGTGCTTTTCGTGGAATGTTCTTGAAGCTGTTCATTATACTCACGGGTTGTGTTTTATTGGGCTTAAAACCACTTGGCTTTGCCTCGTGGTTTAAAACCTGACAAAACACTCCCCGTTAAGTTTATTAAACAATACCTAACTAGTGTCTTACTAGCGGATATAATTATACAAATCATGGACCCTAGGTCCATGGACCACACCTATGGACAAGCTTCATGGACCCCTTCATGGACCCATCCCATGGACTACCCCTGTGGACCACCCCTCATTTTGTAAATTGAATATATTTTACAAACAGAAATTTCTTTAGACAAAAGAGACAAGTGATGGTTTTTAAAATGAGAGAAGTGGTGGTTTTGTATACATCCCTTACGCACTAATAATGATAAGAGGAAAAGAGTGTGGCAAAAAATCTCACCATATATTAGATTCATGCAAGTGTTATATTACTGATAATATTGTTGTTGCCTTTCTAAATTATTGTAGGCTATTGTCATGACAGATGGGGAACGTATTCTTGGCCTGGGGGACCTTGGCTGTTGTGGAATGGGTATTCCTGTTGGAAAACTTGCTCTTTATACTGTCTGTAGCAGAATTGATCCAAGAGCGTGTCTTCCAGTTATGATTGATGTTGGAACCAATAATCAGGTCTGATTTCATTATGCTCTTTTTGGTTGAGACTGTAAAATAGTCAGTTGTAGAAGAACGTTAACAAAATGCAGGTGACTTAAAGCCTAGTAATAGCTGTGGATATTATAGCAAGTGATGTTGTTTTTGATCTACTGTGTAACACCCTGCATATCAAACAATAACTATTTATTTATGTTATTAAATAGAGGATATTTCATGGCCGCACGGAGATACGAAATTTCTCTTAGAGTGTTGACACATATTTTCATGAGTGAGCGCAGTGCACTAGTGAAATATTTTTCCGCAGCCATGTAATATTCTATTTATTATAATTATTAACACCAGTGAAATACTAAATCATTTCACGAAAGGCATCAAAAGGTGCGATTTTTGTATGTAACCATAGCAACAGTGATCTTTTCACATGTGAAGAGATTTGTTTTTGTGCGAAAGCTCACTTGATATTCAGGGGCAGATGGAGGATTTTGTGATAGAGGGAGCCATGAGATATAGTATAACAGAACAGAACTGCGAACGGCGCACTTTTCTAGGGAGTTTCGGACACATGCTCCTCAGGGAAAATTTTTGAGACTGAAGTTCTCTGAGATGCAATCTAGAGTATTCTGGACGCTTAAATTTAGCAAATGCCTGGATTCCATAATATTTAATAAACTACAGGTGTGGTTGTGGTCAATGAAGTAATTAACACTTTATGATGCTAGGATGGGCCGAAGCGATCGCAGCAAGAGCACAACCTCTCGCCAAAGGCGGCAATATTGTCTCCCTGAAAAATTGTCAAATCCAGTTTGTTTGAGACGGATATTTACTGCATGCATTCCGGGAGATTGGGTCATTTGCAACTAAAAATGTAGGCTTCAAACACAGATTCTAAGAAGATTTACATCAACAATTTCAACAAAGGAAATGTGTCCCAAGGACAGACCAATCATAAGAAAATTTAAAACTACATGTGATTAATTGTTTTCTTGGGCAGCCAATGTCATTAAATTTTGGCTTTTTTAATTCAGAGAGAGTACTCTAAAATACTCTTAAGTTCTTTTGGAAATTCATCTGACAGCAAGACAAGTTTTGGGTTCTGAACAGACACTAAAATAGGGTGACATAGCCCCTTT
>NC_090871.1:17987186-17989686 GCF_036669935.1 Montipora foliosa
TCTGTTTCCTACGAGCCTTGTCAACAGCGGTACAACCAGGTACAACATTGATTAGGGGGGAGAGGGAGGGGTATCCCTGAAAAGTACTTTTTGGACTATTTTTCTTTGAAAACGTTAACAATAAAAGTGTCGTCGCCAGTGTTCTCTGTTGGCAAACTGTCTCAACTAATTTTGTCGCCGATTGTAGGTAACCTAGATAAGCGACCTAACTCTCCAGAATTTCTGGTATACCAGTGGGTACAGCATCCAAGCCGTGTGACAGAGGTCGTAGGTTTGAATCGTACCAGGGACTCCTACTTGCTGTTCAGCTGTCGCTTCACTTGTTTTGAATCAAAACTTGTTCATCAAAGCATTTACACTTCTCATTTCTTTTTATTGTTGGGTCTTCAGGATCGTGCAGTCGGTGGTTTAAACGAACAGAAACTCAAATATGCACATTTAACAGAGCACATCAGTACCCTTGCTGAAGTTGTGAAGACCATTAAGCCAACTGTCATCATTGGTAAGAATTTAACGTGATTGGTAAAGCACTTGGCTTCAGTGCGGTGCAGGAGGTGGTTGAGACCTGGGCCCCGTTTCTCGAAAGTCCCGAAACTTTTCGGGTGTCACAATTTCCTTTGTATCTCAAGAACGGAGAGGATTTAAGTCGTCAAAAGTTTACAGCCATTGTTCTTTTTGTTACCTTGAAAGCATGTTAAAAGATCGGCTTTCCAAAACAAGCGGTTGCCAGTTTCACAAATGGCTTTTCGGGCCCGAAAAGGTTTTGGAACTTTCGTGAAACGGGCCCCTGGCCAGATGCTAAACAGATTACTCTACCGGTATAATCGGTGTGCGACATGCAATACTAGATATGCAACCCAACAAACCTTATATAAGCCACACGTAAGAACGAACACTGGCAAGAAGATGATTTCATATAAAGAGATTGATTTGAACGCGTACACTTTTTCTAAAAAATACCAAACATTATTTACTGTCTGAGCAATACTCAAAACAACTGCATGGTCTCTTGAAACTAAGCATTATCTTTCGCTCTGTTTACAAAACTCCCCTTTTTCCTTGAACTTGTCCGCCTTACTTTTCCTTTATTTTCCTATTTTTAATCTTATTCCTCGCCTGTATATATAAATGTAACATCGATAGGTAACATGGGGATCAACTTGGAAACCGAATGGTTTATTTGGCAACCAGGTCTCAGACATTTGTATTTACATAGACACATCATTAGCAAACGTAAAAACTTTGTAACTAAATGAAGTAGCCACGTCAAGAGGAAATAAAAATTGTGTTGTATTGCATTGCGTTGCGTTGCGTTACATTGCATTGTATTGCATTGTATTGTGAGGACTCCATGTGAGGACTCCATCCACCTGGACAAACCATTAACAAACCGCCGACTTTTGGTCTGACTCCTACGTAACTACACAGGGTAATCAATGCTTGTCGCCTTTGATCTTCGTCAGGTGTTGCTGCGGTTGCTGGCGCATTTACTGAAGAGATTGTCAAGTCCATGGCTTCCTTTAATGACAGGCCTGTTATTTTTGCTCTCAGCAATCCAACCTCTAAAGCAGAGTGCACTGCAGAACAAGCGTATACTTGGACTGATGTAAGCAAGTGCTATCCCACCTGCAAAACATCATTTCAGTGCCCCTTTCCTGTGCTTAAATCTTCAGAAATGGTTTCATTGGATTCAGGGTAGAACGCAGGTGAAAAACGCTCAGTTTTTTAGTTGCTGGTGACTTTGTGACAGCTGATAAGGATTCATCTGATTGGCTGAGAGAGTGGCACCGGATATGTTGGCCCGTGGCGACTCGTTGAATGCACAGAATATGCAACACCAGTTTTACAACATCTGTAGCAAGTCGAACTAACGCGGCGATTGACTTGTTCGTATTAATTGTCAATACGAGAACAGACGCTAGCGCTTTTCTGTTGTTCCTTCCGCTTCTTTTTGGTACTTTGAAATAGAATTTTCCTTCAAATTCTTGAGATCGATTCGATCAAAGTTTAATTATATGCGGCCTTGTAACGGAGAAATAAGGATATTTATCGAAGTAATGTCCCAATTTTAAAATCAAGTTGACGTTTTGTTTCAAGTTTGCTGTACACCCTTACTGCGATTTTCATAATTTTGCACCATCGTCCAAACTGCGTTTTGGCTTCCATCAATCAAATGAAATCAGTTGATGCGTGACATAACCTACCTAGCAGCATCTTTCGTTCCCACGATACAATCTTAGATTCGAACTCGACACCGATGGAAAGAGATGGGATTTGTACGAATCTTTTTACTGAATAACCTCTAAAAGATATCATAATGGTATTTGAGTTGTGAACAAAACAAAAACTCCAATTCACTTTCCGGAGGAGGAGTAGATCTCCCCGGCTATGATCGGAAATTTGGTTGATGGAAGCCTAGACGCAGATGCTTTCTGTTGAATAGCCTTGGTTGTTATTTTGCAGGGCAAAGCTGTGTTTGCTAGTGGCAGCCCTTTTTCAC
>NC_090871.1:17994686-18027186 GCF_036669935.1 Montipora foliosa
CCAAAGGAAATTTTTCAAAAATGGCCGATTTTTTGATCGAACTTTGAAAGACTAAAAAAATAGGAAATACAAGTCGCCTGATAGCGTAATTAGTATGGATTGAAAGCTAAACTATCCTAGATTTGCGCTATGCAAAAAACCGCATGAAAAAAGACCTATTAGAAGAGAAATAGAATTTTTTGCAAAAAGGTCGAAAATGGCCATTTCTCCCAAAGTAGCAAAGGGGGGACCAAAGGAAATTTTTAAAAAAAGGCCGATTTTTTGATCGAAATTTGGAAGGCTAAAAAAATTAGAAATACAAGTCGCCTGATAGCCTAATTAGTATGGATTGAAAGCTAAACTATCCTAGATTTGCGCTATGCAAACAACCGCATGAAAAAAGACCTATTAGAAGAGAAATAACATTTTTCGCAAAAGTGTCAAAAATGGCCATTTTTCGCAAAGTAGCAAAGGGGGGACCAAAGGATATCTTTCAAAAATGGCCGATTTTTGGATCGAACTTTGGAAGGCTAAAAAAATAGGAAATACAAGTCGCCTGATAGCCTAATTAGTATGGATTGAAAGCTAAACTATCCTAGAAATTTGCGCTATGCAAAAAACTGCATGAAAAAAGACCTATTAGAAGAGAAATGACATTTTTCACAAAAGTGTCGAAAATGGCCATTTTTCGCAAAGTAGCAAAGGGGGGACTAAAGGAAATTTTTCAAAAATGGCCGATTTTTTGATCGAACTTTGGAAGGCTAAAAAAATAGGAAATACAAGTCGCCTGATAGCCTAATTAGTATGGATTGAAAGCTAAACTATCCTAGATTTGCGCTATGCAAAAAACCACATGAAAAAAGACCTATTAGAAGAGAAATAACATTTTTCGCAAAAGTGTCGAAAATGGCCATTTTTCGCAAAGTAGCAAAGGGGGGACCAAAGGAAATTTTTCAAAAATGGCCGATTTTTTGATCGAACTTTGGAAGGCTAAAAAAATAGGAAATACAAGTCGCCTGATAGCCTAATTAGTATGGATTGAAAGCTAAACTATAATAGATTTGCGCTATGCAAAAAACCGCATGAAAAAAGACCTATTAGAAGAGAAATAACATTTTTCGCAAAAGTGTCGAAAATGGCCATTTTTCGCAAAGTAGCAAAGGGGGGTACCAAAGGAAATTTTTCAAAAGTCGCCGATTTTTTGATCGAACTTTGGAAGGCTAAAAAAATAGAAAATACAAGTCGCCTTATAGCCTAATTAGTATGGATTGAAAGCTAAACTATCCTAGATTTGCGCTATGCAAAAAACCGCATGAAAAAAGACCTATTAGAAGAGAAATAACATTTTTCGCAAAAGTGTAGAAAATGGCCATTTTTCGCAAAATAGCAAATGGGGGACAAAAGGAAATTTTTCAAAAATGGACGAATGTTTGATCGAACTTTGGAAGGCTAAAAAAATAGGTAATACAACTCGCCTGATAGCCTAATTAGTATGGATTAAAAGCTAAACTATCCTAGATTTGCGCTATGCAAAAAACCGCATGAAAAAAGACCTATTAGAAGAGAAATAACATTTTTCGCAAAAGTGTAGAAAATAGCGATTTTTCGCAAAATAGCAAATGGGGGACTAAAGAAAATTTTTAAAAAATGGCCGATTTTTTGATCGAACTTTGGAAGGCTAAAAATTTAGGAAATACAAGTCGCCTGATAGCGTAATTAGTATGGATTGAAAGCTAAACTATCCTAGATTTGCGCTATGCAAAAAACCGCATGAAAAAATACCTATTAGAAGAGAAATAGAATTTTTTGCAAAAAGGTCGAAAATGGCCATTTCTCCCAAAGTAGCAAAGGGGGGACCAAAGGAAATTTTTAAAAAAAGGCCGATTTTTTGATCGAAATTTGGAAGGCTAAAAAAATTAGAAATACAAGTCGCCTGATAGCCTAATTAGTATGGATTGAAAGCTAAACTATCCTAGATTTGCGCTATGCAAAAAACCGCATGAAAAAAGACCTATTAGAAGAGAAATAACATTTTTCGCAAAAGTGTCAAAAATGGCCTTTTTTTTGCAAAGTAGCAAAGGGGGGACCAAAGGAAATTTTTAAAAAAATGGCCGATTTTTTGATCGAACTTTGGACGCTAAAAAAATAGGAAATACAAGTCGCCTGATAGCCTAATTAGTATGGATTGAAAGCTAAACTATCCTAGATTTGCGCTATGCAAAAAACCGCATGAAAAAAGACCTATTAGAAGAGAAATAACATTTTTCGCAAAAGTGTCGAAAATGGCCATTTTTCGCAAAGTAGCAAAGGGGGGACCAAAGGAAATTTTTCAAAAATGGCCGATTTTTTGATCGAACTTTGGAAGGCTAAAAAAATAGGAAATACAAGTCGCCTGATAGCCTAATTAGTATGGATTGAAAGCTAAACTATCCTAGATTTGCGCTATGCAAAAAACCGCATGAAAAAAGACCTATTAGAAGAGAAATAGAATTTTTTGCAAAAAGTTCGAAAATGGCCATTTCTTCCAAAGTAGCAAAGGGGGACCAAAGGAAATTTTTCAAAAATGGCCGATTTTTTGATCGAACTTTGGAAGGCTAAAAAAATTAGAAATACAAGTCGCCTGATAGCCTAATTAGTATGGATTGAAAGCTAAACTATCCTAGATTTGCGCTATGCAAACAACCGCATGAAAAAAGACCTATTAGAAGAGAAATAACATTTTTCGCAAAAGTGTCAAAAATGGCCATTTTTCGCAAAGTAGCAAAGGGGGGACCAAAGGATATCTTTCAAAAATGGCCGATTTTTGGATCGAACTTTGGAAGGCTAAAAAAATAGGAAATACAAGTCGCCTGATAGCCTAATTAGTATGGATTGAAAGCTAAACTATCCTAGAAATTTGCGCTATGCAAAAAACTGCATGAAAAAAGACCTATTAGAAGAGAAATGACATTTTTCACAAAAGTGTCGAAAATGGCCATTTTTCGCAAAGTAGCAAAGGGGGGACTAAAGGAAATTTTTCAAAAATGGCCGATTTTTTGATCGAACTTTGGAAGGCTAAAAAAATAGGAAATACAAGTCGCCTGATAGCCTAATTAGTATGGATTGAAAGCTAAACTATCCTAGATTTGCGCTATGCAAAAAACCACATGAAAAAAGACCTATTAGAAGAGAAATAACATTTTTCGCAAAAGTGTCGAAAATGGCCATTTTTCGCAAAGTAGCAAAGGGGGGACCAAAGGAAATTTTTCAAAAATGGCCGATTTTTTGATCGAACTTTGGAAGGCTAAAAAAATAGGAAATACAAGTCGCCTGATAGCCTAATTAGTATGGATTGAAAGCTAAACTATAATAGATTTGCGCTATGCAAAAAACCGCATGAAAAAAGACCTATTAGAAGAGAAATAACATTTTTCGCAAAAGTGTCGAAAATGGCCATTTTTCGCAAAGTAGCAAAGGGGGGTACCAAAGGAAATTTTTCAAAAGTCGCCGATTTTTTGATCGAACTTTGGAAGGCTAAAAAAATAGAAAATACAAGTCGCCTTATAGCTTAATTAGTATGGATTGAAAGCTAAACTATCCTAGATTTGCGCTATGCAAAAAACCGCATGAAAAAAGACCTATTAGAAGAGAAATAACACTTTTCGCAAAAGTGTCGAAAATGGCCATTTTTCGCAAAGTAGCAAAGGGGGGACCAAAGGAAATTTTTCAAAAATGGCCGCTTTTTTGATCGAACTTTGGAAGGCTAAAAAAATAGGAAATACAAGTCGCCTGATAGCCTAATTAGTATGGATTGAAAGCTAAACTATCCTAGATTTGCGCTATGCAAAAAACCGCATAAAAAAAAAACCTATTAGAAGAGAAATAACATTTTTCGCAAAAAGACCTATTAGAAGAGAAAATAACATTTTTCGCAAAAGTGTCGAAAATGGCCATTTTTTTGCAAAAGTAGCAAAGGGGGGACCAAAGGAAAATTTTCAAAAAAATGGCCGATTTTTTGGTCGAACTTCGGAAGGCTAAAAAAAATAGGAAATACAAGTCGCCTGATGCCTAATTAGTATGGATTGAAAGCTAAACTATCCTAGATTTGCGCTATGCAAAAAAACCGCATGAAAAAAGACCTATTAGAAGAGAAATAACATTTTTCGCAAAAGTGTCGAAAATGGCCATTTTTTTTGCAAAGTAGCAAAGGGGGGACCAAAGGAAAAAAAATTTTCAAAAATGATTTTTTGGTCGAACTTCGGAAGGCTAAAAAAATAGGAAATACAAGTCGCCTGATGATAGCCTAATTAGTATGGATTGAAAGCTAAACTATCCTAGATTTGCGCTATGCAAAAAACCGCATGAAAAAAAAGACCTATTAGAGGAGAAATAACATTTTTCGCAAAAGTGTCGAAAAATGGCCATTTTTCGCAAAGTAGCAAAGGGGGGACCAAAGGGAAAATTTTCAAAAATGGCCGATTTTTTTGGTCGAACTTCGGAAGGCTAAAAAAAAAAGGAAATACAAGTCGCCTGATGGCCTAATTAGTATGGATTGAAAGCTAAACTATCCTAGATTTGCGCTATGCAAAAAAAAAAAAATGAAAAAAAACCTATTAGAAGAGAAATAACATTTTTCGCAAAAAGTGTCGAAAAATGGCCATTTTTTTGCAAAAGCAAAGGGGGGACCAAAGGAAAATTTTTCAAAAAATGGCCGATTTTTTGGTCGAACTTCGGAAGGCTAAAAAAATAGGAAATACAAGTCGCCTGATGGCCTAATTAGTATGATGAAAGCTAAACTATCCTAGATTTGCGCTATGCAAAAAAACCGCATGAAAAAAGACCTATTAGAAGAGAAATAACATTTTTCGCAAAAGTGTCGAAAATGGCCATTTTTTTGCAAAATAGCAAAGGGGGGACCAAAGGAAAATTTTCAAAAATGGCCGATTTTTTGGTCGAACTTCGGAAGGCTAAAAAAAAATAGGAAATACAAGTCGCCTGATGGCCTAATTAGTATGGATTGAAAGCTAAACTATCCTAGATTTGCGCTATGCAAAAAAAAACGCATGAAAAAAGACCTATTAGAGGAGAAATAAACATTTTTTTTTCAAAAAAGTGTCGAAAATGGCCATTTTTGGCAAAAGTAGCAAAGGGGGGACCAAAGGAAAAATTTTCAAAAAAATGGCCGATTTTTTGATCGAACTTCTTCGGAAGGCTAAAAAAATAGGAAATACAAGTCGCCTGATGGCCTAATTAGTATGGATTGAAAGCTAAACTATCCTAGATTTGCGCTATGCAAAAAAACCGCATGAAAAAAGACCTATTAGAGAGAAAATACAACATTTTTCGCAAAAGTGTCGAAAATGGCCATTTTTTTGGCAAAATAGCAAAGGGGGGGGGGAAAGGAAAATTTTCAAAAATGGCCGATTTTTTGGTCGAACTTCGGAAGGCTAAAAAAATAGGAAATACAAGTCGCCTGATGCCTAATAGTATGGATTGAAAGCTAAACTATCCTAGATTTGCGCTATGCAAAAAACCGCATGATGAAAAAAGACCTATTAGAAGAGAAATAACATTTTTCGCAAAAGTGTCGAAAATGGCCATTTTTTTTGGCAAGTAGCAAAGGGGGGGGGGACCAAAGGAAAAAATTTTCAAAAATGGCCGATTTTTTGGTTCAAAACTTCGGAAGGCTAAAAAAAAAAAAAATACAAGTCGCCTGATGCCTAATTAGTATGGATTGAAAGCTAAACTATATCCTAGATTTGCGCTATGCAAAAAAAAAACCATGAAAAAAGACCTATTAGAAGAGAAATAACATTTTTCGCAAAAGTGTCGAAAAAATGCCATTTTTTCGCAAAGTAGCAAAGCAAAGGGGGGACCAAAGGAAAGGAAATTTTCAAAAATGGCCGATTTTTTGGTCGAACTTCGGAAGGCTAAAAAAATAGGAAATACAAGTCGCCTGATGCCTAATTAGTATGGATTGAAAGCTAAACTATCCTAGATTTGCGCTATGCAAAAAACGCATGAAAAAAACCCTATTAGAGAGAGAAATAACATTTTTCGCAAAAGTGTCAAAATGTCGGCCATTTTTTTGCAAAGTAGCAAAGGGGGGGACCAAAGGAAAAATTTTCAAAAATGGCCGATTTTTTGGGTCGAACTTCGGAAGGCTAAAAAAATAGGAAATACAAGTCGCCTGATGGCCTAATTAGTATGGATTGAAAGCTAAACTATCCTAGATTTGCGCTATGCAAAAAAAAAATGAAAAAAAGACCTATTAGAGAGAGAAATAACATTTTTTTTCGCAAAAAGTCGAAAATGGCCATTTTTTTTGCAAAGTAGCAAAGGGGGGGACCAAAGGAAAATTTTTCAAAAATGGCCGATTTTTGGTCGAACTTCGGAAGGCTAAAAAAAAAAAAGGAAATACAAGTCGCCTGATGGCCTAATTAGTATGGATTGAAAGCTAAACTATCCTAGATTTGCGCTATGCAAAAAACCGCATGAAAAAAGACCTATTAGAAGAGAAATAACATTTTTCGCAAAAGTGTCGAAAAAGTGTGGCCATTTTTTGCAAAAAAGGCAAAGGGGGGACCAAGGAAAATTTTCAAAAAATGGCCGATTTTTTGGTCGAACTTCGGAAGGCTAAAAAAATAGGAAATACAAGTCGCCTGATGGCCTAATTAGTATGGATTGAAAGCTAAAAACTATCCTAGATTTGCGCTATGCAAAAAAACCGCATGAAAAAAAAACCTATTAGAAGAGAAATAACATTTTTCGCAAAAGTGTCGAAAATGGCCATTTTTTCGCAAAAGTAGCAAAGGGGGGGGGACCAAGGAAATTTTCAAAAATGGCCGATTTTTTTTGGTCGAACTTCGGAAGGCTAAAAAAATAGGAAATACAAGTCGCCTGATGGCCTAATTAGTATGGATTGAAAGCTAAACTATCCTAGATTTTGCGCTATGCAAAAAAAAAAAACATGAAAAAAACCTATTAGAGAGAAATAACATTTTTTTCAAAAAAGTCGAAAATGGCCATTTTTTGGCAAAAGCAAAGGGGGGACCAAAGGAAAAATTTTCAAAAATGGCCGATTTTTTGGTCGAACTTCGGAAGGCTAAAAAAATAGGAAATACAAGTCGCCTGATGGCCTAATTAGTATGGATTGAAAGCTAAACTATCCTAGATTTGCGCTATGCAAAAAAACCGCATGAAAAAAAACCCTATTAGAAGAGAAATAACATTTTTTCGCAAAAGTGTCGAAAAATGTTTTTCGAAAAAAAGGGGACCAAAAGGAAATTTTCAAAAAATGGCATTTTTTTTGTCAAAATAGCAAAGGGGGGGGACCAAAGGAAAATTTTTTTTTTCAAAAATGGCCGATTTTTTTTGGTCGAACTTCGGAAGGCTAAAAAAATAGGAAATACAAGTCGCCTGATAGCCTAATTAAAAATATGGAAAGCTAAACTATCTATGATTTAATTAGTATAAAAACCGCAAAGAAAAAAAATCTATAGATTTGCGCTTGCAAAAACCGTCGAAAAAAAAAAATTTTTTCGCAAAAAAAGAAAGGGGGACCAAGGAAAAAATTTTCAAAAAAGCCGATTTTTTTTTGAGTCAAACTTCGGAAGGCTAAAAAAATAGCAAATACAAGTCGCCTGAGCCCTAATTTTATGGATTGAAAGCTAAACTATCCTAGATTTGCGCTATGCAAAAAAAACCGCATGAAAAAAAGACTATTAGACGAGAAAATGACATTTTTTTTCGCAAAAAGTGTCGAAAAATGGCCGGAAGGCTAAAAAAAAAGGGGGGACCAAAGGAAAATTTTCAAAAAAATGCCGCCTTTTTTTTCGAACTTCGGAAGGCTAAAAAAATAGGAAATACAAGTCGCCTATCATAGCCTAATTAGTATGGATTGAAAGCTAAACTATCCTAGATTTGTGCTATGCAAAAAAAACGCATGAAAAAAAAACCTATTAGAGAGAGAAAAATACAACATTTTTCGCAAAAGTGTCGAAAATGGCCATTTTTGCAAAAAGTAGCAAAGGGGGGACCAAAGGAAAATTTTCAAAAATGGCCGATTTTTTGGTCGAACTTCGGAAGGCTAAAAAAAAGGAAATACAAGTCGCCTGATAGCCTAATTAGTATGGATTGAAAGCTAAAAACTATCCTAGATTTGCGCTATGCAAAAAACCGCATGAAAAAAGACCTATTAGAAGAGAAATAACATTTTTCGCAAAAGTGTCGAAAAATTTTTTGCAAAGTAGCAAAGGGGGGACCAAAGGAAAATTTTCAAAAATGGCCGATTTTTTGAGCAAAAAACAAAGGCTAAAAAAGGGGTCGCCTGATGCCTAATTAGTATGGATTGAAAGCTAAACTATCCTATTTTGGCTATGCAAAAAACCGCATGAAAAAAAGACCTATTAGAAAAAATAACATTTTTTCGCAAAAGTGTCGAAAATGGCCATTTTTCGCAAAAGCAAAGGGGGGGGGGACCAAGGAAAATTTTTCAAAAATGGCCGATTTTTTGGTCGAACTTCGGAAGGCTAAAAATAGGAAATACAAGTCGCGCCTGATGGCCTAATTAGTATGGATTGAAAGCTAAAAACTATCCTAGATTTGCGCTATGCAAAAAAAAAACATGAAAAAAAACCCTATTAGAGGAGAAATAACATTTTTTTTTTTTAAAAGTGTGTCGAAAATGGCCATTTTTTGCAAAGTAGCAAAGGGGGGACCAAAGGAAAATTTTCAAAAAAAAATGGCCGATTTTTTGGTCGAACTTCGGAAGGCTAAAAAAAAGGAGGAAATACAAGTCGCCTGATAGCCTAATTAGTATGGATTGAAAGCTAAACTATCCTAGATTTGCGCTATGCAAAAAAAAAAAACATGAAAAAAGACCTATTAGAGGAGAAATAACATTTTTTCGCAAAAGTGTCGAAAATGGCCATTTTTTTGCAAAAAGCAAAGGGGGGACCAAAGGAAAAATTTTCAAAAATGGCCGATTTTTTGGGTCGAACTTCGGAAGGCTAAAAAAATAGGAAATACAAGTCGCCTGATGCCCTAATTAGTATGGATTGAAAGCTAAACTATCCTAGATTTGCGCTATTTGCGCTATGCAAAAACCGCATGAAAAAAGACCTATTAGAAGAAATAAATAACATTTTTTTCGCAAAAGTGTCGAAAATGGCCATTTTTGCAAAAAGCAAAGGGGGGACCAAAGGAAAATTTTCAAAAAATGGCGATTTTTTGGGTCGAACTTCGGAAGGCTAAAAAAATAGGAAATACAAGTCGCCTGATGCCTAATTAGTATGGATTGAAAGCTAAAAAAAATCCTAGATTTGCGCTATGCAAAAAAAACGCATGAAAAAAAAAGACCTATTAGAGAAAAAAAAACATTTTCGCAAAAGTGTCGCAAAATGTCGAAAATGGCCATTTTTGCAAAAAAAGCAAAGGGGGGGGGGAAAGGAAAATTTTCAAAAATGGCCGATTTTTTGGTCGAACTTCGGAAGGCTAAAAAAATAGGAAATACAAGTCGCCTGATAGCCTAATTAGTATGGATTGAAAGCTAAACTATCCTAGATTTGCGCTATGCAAAAAAACCGCATGAAAAAAGACCTATATTAGAGAAATAAACATTTTTCAAAAGTGTCGAAAATGGCCATTTTTTTGCAAAAAGCAAAGGGGGGACCAAAGGAAAATTTTCAAAAATGGCCGATTTTTTGGTCGAACTTCGGAAGGCTAAAAAAAATAGGAAATACAAGTCGCCTGATGGCCTAATTAGTATGGATTGAAAGCTAAACTATCCTAGATTTGCGCTATGCAAAAAAAAAAAAAAACGCATGAAAAAAGACCTATTAGAAGAGAAATAACATTTTTCGCAAAAGTGTGTCGAAAATGGCCATTTTTGGCAAAAGTAGCAAAGGGGGGACCAAAGGAAAATTTTTTCAAAAATGGCCGATTTTTTGGTCGAACTTCGGAGGCTAAAAAAAAGGAAATACAAGTCGCCTGATGCCTAATTAGTATGGATTGAAAGCTAAACTATCCTAGATTTGCGCTATGCAAAAAACGCGCATGAAAAAAAACCTATTAGAGGAGAAATAAATAACATTTTTCGCAAAAGTGTCGAAAATGGCCATTTTTTGCAAAGTAGCAAAGGGGGGACCAAAGGAAAATTTTTCAAAAATGGCCGATTTTTTTTGTCGAACTTCGGAAGGCTAAAAAAAAAAAGGAAATACAAGTCGCCTGATAGCCTAATTAGTATGGATTGAAAGCTAAACTATCCTAGATTTGCGCTATGCAAAAAACAAAAAAAAAAAACCTATGAAAAAAATGACCTATTAAAATGGCCAGAAAAATGGCAAAGAGAAAATAACATTTTTCGCAAAAGTGTCGAAAAAATGGCCATTTTTCGCAAAGTAGGAGCAAAGGGGGGACCAAAACGGAAAAAAAAAACCTTTCAAAAATGGCCGATTTTTTGGTCGAAAAAAAAAGGCTAAAAAAAAAGGAAATACAAGTCGCCTGATGGCCTAATTAGTAGGCTAAAAAAATAGGAAATACAAAGCTAAAGTAGTATATCCTAGATTTGCGCTATGCAAAAAAAAAAACATGAAAAAAAAGACCTATTAGAGAGAAAACATTTTTCGCAAAAAAGTGTCGAAAATGGCCATTTTTGGCAAAAAGGCAAAAGGGGGAAAAAGGAAAAAAGGGGGGACCAAAAATTTTCCGAAATGGCCGATTTTTTTGGAAACTTCGGAAGGCTAAAAAAATAGGAAATACAAGTCGCCTGATGCCTAATTAGTATGGATTGAAAGCTAAACTATCCTAGATTTGCGCTATGCAAAAAAAAAACGCATGAAAAAAAAACCTATTAGAAGAGAAAATAACATTTTTTTCGCAAAAAGTGTCGAAAATGGCCATTTTTTTGCAAAAAGTAGCAAAGGGGGGACCAAAGGAAAATTTTTCAAAAATGGCCGATTTTTTGGTCGAACTTCGGAAGGCTAAAAAAAAAAATAGGAAATACAAGTCGCCTGATGGCCTAATTAGTATGGATTGAAAGCTAAACTATCCTAGATTTGCGCTATGCAAAAAACCGCATGAAAAAAGACCTATTAGAAGAGAAATAACATTTTTTCGCAAAAGTGTCGAAAATGGCCATTTTTCGGCAAAGTAGCAAAGGGGGGACCAAAGGAAAATTTTCAAAAATGGCCGATTTTTTGGTCGAACTTCGGAAGGCTAAAAAAAATAGGAAATACAAGTCGCCTGATGGCCTAATTAGTATGGATTGAAAGCTAAACTATCCTAGATTTGCGCTATGCAAAAAACCGCATGAAAAAAGACCTATTAGAAGAGAAATAACATTTTTTTCGCAAAAGTGTCGAAAATGGCCATTTTTGCAAAAAGTAGCAAAGGGGGGACCAAAGGAAAATTTTCAAAAATGGCCGATTTTTTGGTCGAACTTCGGAAGGCTAAAAAAAAAATAGGAAATACAAGTCGCCTGATGGCCTAATTAGTATGGATTGAAAGCTAAACTATCCTAGATTTGCGCTATGCAAAAAAAAAACGCATGAAAAAAAAACCTATTAGAAGAGAAAACAATTTTTTTCAAAAGTGTCGAAAAAAATGGCCATTTTTTTGCAAAAAAAAGCAAAGGGGGGACCAAAGGGAAATTTTCAAAAAAATGGCCGATTTTTTGGGGCGAACTTCGGAAGGCTAAAAAAATAGGAAATACAAGTCGCCTGATGCCTAATTAGTATGGATTGAAAGCTAAACTATCCTAGATTTGCGCTATGCAAAAAAAACCGCATGAAAAAAAAACCTAGAAGAGAAATAGAAAAAAAGTGTGAAAAATGGCCATTTTTTTTGCAAAAAAGGGGGGACCAAGGAAAATGGGCCGATTTTTGGCGGAAAAATACAAGTCGCCTATCATAGCAAAGGGGGGAAAGCTAAACCAAATTTGCGCTATGCAAAAAACCGCATTATTTGAAAAAAGGGAAATTTTTTTTATGCAAAAAAAATGGCCGATTTTTTTTGAGCAAAAAGGGGATGGCGAACTTCGGAATTTTTTTGTTTTTAAAAACAGCAAAGGGGGGACCAAGGGAAATTTTTTTGGAAAAAAAAAAAAAATAGGAAATACAAGTCGCCTGATGGCCTAATTAGTATGGATTGAAAGCTAAACTATCCTAGATTTGCGCTATGCAAAAAACCGCATGAAAAAAAAAAAAGACCTATTAGAAGAGAAATAACATTTTTTTCAAAAGTGTCGAAAATGGCCATTTTTTTCGCAAAAGTAGCAAAGGGGGGACCAAAGGGGGGGAAAAAAAAATTCAAAAATGGCCGATTTTTTGGTCGAACTTCGGAAGGCTAAAAAAATAGGAAATACAAGTCGCCTGATGGCCTAATTAGTATGGATTGAAAGCTAAACTATCCTAGATTTGCGCTATGCAAAAAAAAAAATGAAAAAAAGACCTAGAAGAGAAAAATTACATTTTTTTCGCAAAAGTGTCGAAAATGGCCATTTTTCGCAAAAGTAGCAAAGGGGGGACCAAAGGAAAATTTTCAAAAATGGCGATTTTTTGGTCGAACTTCGGAAGGCTAAAAAAAAAGGAAAGGAAATACAAGTCGCCTGATAGCCTAATTAGTATGGATTGAAAGCTAAACTATCCTAGATTTGCGCTATGCAAAAAACCGCATGAAAAAAGACCTATTAGAGGAGAAATAACATTTTTCGCAAAAGTGTCGAAAATGGCCATTTTTTTTGTAGCAAAGGGGGGACCAAAAAGGAAAAAGGAAAATTTCAAAAATGGCCGATTTTTTTTCGAAACTCGGAAGGCTAAAAAAATAGGAAATACAAGTCGCCTGATGGCCTAATTAGTATGGATTGAAAGCTAAACTATCCTAGATTTGCGCTATGCAAAAAAAACGCATGAAAAAAAAACCTATTAGAGAGAAATAACATTTTTCGCAAAAGTGTCGAAAATGGCCATTTTTTGCAAAAAAGCAAAGGGGGGGACAAGGAAAATTTTCAAAAATGGCCGATTTTTTGGTCGAACTTCGGAAGGCTAAAAAAAAAATAGGAAATACAAGTCGCCTGATGGCCTAATTAGTATGGATTGAAAGCTAAATATCCTAGATTTGCGCTATGCAAAAAACCGCATGAAAAAAAACCTATTAGAAGAGAAATAACATTTTTTTTTAGCAGTGTCGAAAATGGCCATTTTTTTTGCAAAAGTAGCAAAGGGGGGGACCAAAGGAAAATTTTCAAAAAAATGCCGATTTTTTGGGTCGAACTTCGGAAGGCTAAAAAAAAGGCTAAAAAAATAAATACAAGTCGCCTGATAGCCTAATTAGTATGGATTGAAGCTAAACTATCCTAGATTTGCGCTATGCAAAAAAAAAAAACGCATGAAAAAAAAACCTATTAGAGGAGAAATAACATTTTTTTCAAAAAGTGTCGAAAATGGCCATTTTTTTTGCAAAAAGCAAAGGGGGGACCAAAGGAAAATTTTCAAAAATGGCCGATTTTTTGATCGAACTTCGGAAGGCTAAAAAAATAGGAAATACAAGTCGCCTGATGGCCTAATTAGTATGGATTGAAAGCTAAACTATCCTAGATTTGCGCTATGCAAAAAACCGCATGAAAAAAGACCTATTAGAAGAGAAATAACATTTTTCGCAAAAGTGTCGAAAATGGCCATTTTTTTTTTTTCAAAATAGCAAAGGGGGGACCAAAGGAAAATTTTCAAAAATGGCCGATTTTTTGGTCGAACTTCGGAAGGCTAAAAAAAATAGGAAATACAAGTCGCCTGATGCCTAATTAGTATGGATTGAAAAAGCTAAACTATCCTAGATTTGCGCTATGCAAAAAACCGCATGAAAAAAGACCTATTAGAGAGAGAAATAACATTTTTCGCAAAAGTGTCGAAAATGGCCATTTTTCGCAAAAGTAGCAAAGGGGGGACCAAAGGAAAATTTTCAAAAATGGCCGATTTTTTGGTCGAACTTCGGAAGGCTAAAAAAATAGGAAATACAAGTCGCCTGATAGCCTAATTAGTATGGATTGAAAGCTAAACTATCCTAGATTTGCGCTATGCAAAAAACCGCATGAAAAAAAACCTATTAGAAGAGAAATAACATTTTTCAAAAAGTGTCGAAAATGGCCATTTTTTGCAAAGTAGCAAAGGGGGGACCAAAGGAAAATTTTCAAAAATGGCCGATTTTTTGGTCGAACTTCGGAAGGCTAAAAAAATAGGAAATACAAGTCGCCTGATAGCCTAATTAGTATGGATTGAAAGCTAAACTATCCTAGATTTGCGCTATGCAAAAAAACCGCATGAAAAAAGACCTATTAGAAGAGAAATAACATTTTTCGCAAAAGTGTCGAAAAATGGCCATTTTTTGCAAAATAGCAAAGGGGGGACCAAGGAAAATTTTCAAAAATGGGGCCGATTTTTTGATCGAACTTCGGAAGGCTAAAAAAATAGGAAATACAAGTCGCCTGATAGCCTAATTAGTATGGATTGAAAGCTAAACTATCCTAGATTTGCGCTATGCAAAAAAAAAACCGCATGAAAAAAGACCTATTAGAAGAGAAATAACATTTTTCGCAAAAGTGTCGAAAATGGCCATTTTTCGCAAAATAGCAAAGGGGGGACCAAAGGAAAATTTTCAAAAATGGCCGATTTTTTGATCGAACTTCGGAAGGCTAAAAAAATAGGAAATACAAGTCGCCTGATAGCCTAATTAGTATGGATTGAAAGCTAAACTATCAAGGCTAAAAAAAATAGGAAATACAAGTCGCCTGATAGCCTAATTAGTATGGATTGAAAGCTAAACTATCCTAGATTTGCGCTATGCAAAAAACCGCATGAAAAAAAGACCTATTAGAAGAGAAATAACATTTTTTTCGAAATAATTAGTATGGATTACAGTCCAATACAAGTCGTCCGCATACAGACGATACAGACCTAATCTTTGAAAAGTATGGGAAGTTTTGTTTTTAAGATTTTTAGTGGGCTTTTTTGAAAGGCATTGTGGGTAATTTGTTTAGATTGTAAACTGAAGGTTGGCGGTATTTTGAAGAGGTTTTTTTTTTTAAGTGCTGAGCTGTCCAGTCCTATGAATGAAAAACGTAGCTGGCTTCATTTGTTTTGAATGGAAACTTAGAGAAATGTCACTAATAGGACTTGGAATATCTTCAGAACGGTAAGAGAGATAACCTCACCGGAACGCTCCATTTTTTTTTTACGAACCACGTTTGGCGTACCATTTACGGTAAGATCATCTCTCACCCTTGGTTTCTTTCAAAGGCTTTCCTTTACCCACCATTCCAGCTTTATGATGCCAGACTGGGAGCTTCTGAAGAGACAACCCGCACTTATATTTCGAATTCTTACGTACGTATCCTACCTGCTGTATCAGAGGGCACGTCACGAAGAAAAAATACTTTTCCTTCCCAAACTGCCTTTGGGGTGGGGAGTTTGTTTAAGTTATTACAGAATTGTTTTGTTTTGTTTTTGTCCTTCGCTCTTTGTATATGTCAAGCGGATCCTTTTCAAGTTTTGCCCTGATGTCTTACATGATTGTTTTGTTTGCTATCATTTATTTAGCCACGTTTGAGACCCTTTCGGGGAAAAGTCACGCAACTCTGCACTGTCTCTCAATCTTCTGAACTATTATACTTTTATAGTATCGTGCAAAATTGTCTCTTTTTTCGGTGAAGACACTTGGGCGAAGTAGGGGGACTTTAGTTTGTACGGAGGTAAGCAAAGGACTCCCGAGTTTAGGTTTTTTACGAGGAGAAATCAATATCGCAGCATTTACCTCGAGCCCGTGTGATTGTGCTGCACTTATAATTCTAATTGGGAGAGCAGTGTGATGTAATCTCACTGTCATGATAACCGTGACCCACTCAAGCCTGGATTTCTTCAGGCTTCTGTCACAATTGCTTAACTTGCTGGTTAATTGTGGTGAATTGTAACTCCCATGTATTTCAATTTCCACACTTCAAATATATGAGCATTTATGATATATATTCTGTATCATTCCTGCTTTTGAACATTTCTTTTAATTTCAAATCGTTTAACTTATAACTAAGTTAAGGTATTTACTAGGCAATTGGATGTCATAACCTGTTGGCGAGAATGTGCTTATTGTTCACTCTTAAAGTGCTGCTATGGTCAAAAAATCATCTTCTTTTTTTCCTTGAGATTTTGAAAGTGTGATTGCTCAACATTTCACTGCAAAATTTTAAGCTGATTCTTATCCAAAGGCTATTTACTTTCAGTGTAAGTTTTGGATTTCAGGGTCCACCACTATACTCACGTTCCAAACTCACCGATTGGATTTCAGAGGGCAAGGATCTAGGAAAAAGTGATGTTGTTTACTCACTAGCTAGCTTAGCTTAACATGACCTGTGAACACAGCTTATTACACGTACATGTATGTATGCAAAACATGAGTTTAAAAGTCTGAAAGCTTGAAACGCCTGTGCTGCATATTAACCCTTTGAACCGGGCAGACAGACTTACTATTTTACTCAGTCTAATGCCAGGCGATTTTACTCTTCAATGGGGATCCCCCAGGAGTCAATCGTTTAATGTCCCCATTTAACGCAGTTGCGTACACACACATTGCATTCTCAAACTATTGAGTCTTCGATGTCATTTTCTCCTCGATCCAGGTCTCTCAAGATTTTAAAGATAGTAGTGGCGGACCATTAAACAGGAAAATTCCAGTCAAAATAAACAGCTGTCTTTTGAATTAATTAATAAGGCTTCAAACTTGGATCAGTTACTGTTTAGTTAACATGGTTTTGAAATCCAAAGAAAATAAAAATTGTTTTTTGGTCATAGTAGAAGCACTTTAGACTCGCATTATTTTTTACCCTCTCTCAACAGATATGGATTTACACTTGGTTGGAAGATATGATTGCCCTGCGTATCTTACACTGTAAAGACATAACTCAATCTGATTGTTTCACTGCCTTGCCTTGTATACAAATGTACCACTGCTTATGTATATGTGCATTAATTCACTGGTAAGAGTAAGGTTTGTTTCTTTTATGCATCATAGGAATTTCAATTTATGCCAACTTTGAACAATAATTTTTGCTTTTTTAACTGCAAATTGAAAGCACCTATGATATTTTCCATTTTTTAATCTCATTACAATTTCATGGTTGTGTAGAAAATGATAGTATTACTGTATTTATAAATGTAGTAGCAATTTGCCACAATAATTAATGTCATCAAATATTAATTTTAATGTACACTTTGAGTTCCTAATCTTTGCAAATATAACTGGGTTGATCTAAGTCAGTTCTACTTAACTCTCAGTGACTCAGTCACAATATCAGAAAGTGCTAAAATAATCTTGTTTTCAGTCTTTTTACATGCAAGTGGCACAGAACAAAGATCATTCTTTAAATTCATCCATAATCATACAGATAAAGATAATACATGTAATAGCATCAGATTCCCTTGTTTTTTAAATGGCTCCTTTCCTCACATGTTCACTTTAAATACTTGGTTACTCAAGTTTTAATTTGTTTTTGTGGTAGTGCACTTGTACTAAGTGCTTGATCACAATGTGCTTGATCATCATGGCAAAATTTAGTTAAAAGTGTCAATTACTCCAAATGCAATTGCAAGTGTCGTTTCTTCAATAATCCTTTATAAATTATATGCAATTCACATGCTTAGTAATACGTTAATTATTTCTGTTAAAATTACTTCACTAACTCCAACATTATTTCTTGTCCATAACAATATTGATTCTATTACTGATGTACACACAATTATCCAGGCAAACTTTGCTGTGATTTGTGTTGCCTGCAGCATGCCATGTGTTTTGTCCAATCTGTAGTTATCGTACTATGTACAGGAATGGCAAGTTTTCCTGGGTGGTTTGACACTGGTTTCAGTGACACTAGCAGTTATCACCATGCAGGCTGGCTGATCATTATCAAAGTCTATGCACATTTGGCACTGTGTCACTACTAGCAGTCTCTTACAAGTATTATACCACAGCAAACTGATAAAATGCACAAACTTTGTTGCTTTGAAAACTAAACCCATTTTTCAATAAAACTGGCAGCAACATTGGAATTTGCTACCAATGTGCTTGGGTTTGACTTCCATAAAGTCAACAAGCCTACAGGTATGTTATGATTTTTATTTCCACTTTGGTTTGTCCTACTCTTAGGAGATACAGCTCCTTCGATTTCAATATTGGAGGAGCATTAGCTGTAGTATCTCAAAGATCATGGGCGTGAATCCCGCTGTTCACACTTAGCTGTTTAATCCCGGCCATTTCACTCCCTTTTGGAGCAGTTCGTGTAATGGCTGTAGCAGTGAGGAGAAGTTGGGTATGAAAGTACCATGATAGTAGTTCAGCAGTCCTACATGTAAATAGGAGCACATTTCTGCCTCATTCTTTGGGCTTGGCACTTCATTAACATGGCTGCAATCTTCTCCTCTGAAGGGTGCCGACCCTCTCCGTCCACTTGGTAGCCTAGGAACTCTACACAGTTGACACCATAAACTTTGATCATTTACAGTGTAGGTACTATACCATGCTTTTCCAGCCTGGATAACATCTTATCTAATAATAACTTGCAATTAATAAGTATAAGTACAACTGCAGCACCCAGGCCTAGGCGGTCAGTTAACATTTTCATTCAACTCCTGAACCTCTATTCCTACTGTGTAAGGTAGCAAAGCATTGAAGTTCTTTTGTGCATTATTGACCACTCCCTTGGCCACCAGAAAGTATAGAAACGATTCGCGCCACTTCTTCCACCGTGTTGCTATCACGCATGAATTACCTTAAGTTGCAATCAAACAGAGCTTAACAATGTATTAAACAGAGTTAACTGAATAGAGTGTAATGTGAAGTGCTTGATTTCTATCCCATATGAACCATGTGAGCGTTAGCCCTACTGATGGAAATGGGCCCACACAAGGACAGAGAAAAACTCTGACCAGGGTGGGAATTGAACCCACGACCTTTGCGTTAGATCTCCGCCGCTCTACCGACTGAGCCTACATTGTACATTATTATTAACTACAATCGATGTGAATCTATTCATCTATTGATGTACACACACTTCACATGTTATCCAGGTGAACTTTGCTGTCATTCATGATGCTTGCAGTGTGTTTTCTCCAATCTGTGATGGTCAGATTATGTACTGTTTTGTCAAGTTTTGCTGGGTGGTTTCATCAAGAGATGCAGTTACCACCAGGCTTACGTATCATTATCAAAGTCCATGCACATTGACAGTATGTCGCTAGTAGCAGTCGCTTGTGATATCACAGGAAACTGGCAATTAATGCACAAAAGTTGTTGCTTTCATTGAAAACCAAACCCATCTTTCAAGAGAATTCGCAGGAACGTACATGTAAAACTCTTGCCTGCCACCAGTGTGCTTGGGTTTGATTCTCGTAAACTCGACAAGTCTAGTTTTTTTAATTAAGAGTTTGGCTAATGTGATAGTTTCTCCCTGTGTTAGGATTTTTATTTCCACATTGGTTTGCCCTGCTCTTGCCAGATATGGCTCCTTCAATCTCAATATTGGAGGAGTGTTAGCTATAGCTGTATCATCTATCATCTTGGAGATCATGGGTGGGAATCCAACTGGGAGCCTGAAATGTTTTAATTGGCAATTGCTCAACATATAACTTAGACCATCATTCCTTAATTTTCACCATTATAGCCATCAAACTGATTTTAGTATCAGATTGTCTAGTTTATCCTTTTTCTTACACATTCACTTACTCACTTCCTGAACTTGAATTTGAAGTTGTTTCTGTGTCAGGAAGATCTTAAGTTATTAAAGAGACAATTCCTCTACACTGTACTACAGTACAAAGCAACACCTCCATCACTCGGGAATCTTAAGCCCTTGGTATGTTATCAGGCATTTTGGTTTGGTGGCATTAAAACTGAAGCTAAATCTGAGTGACCCCAGCTTGAACACAGACCGTCCTCTGACACCAGCCATGAAATCTCAGACAGCGACCCGGTTATGGTTCCTGTAACATCTTAACAGTCACAATACAGAGAGCTGCTGAACTGTATTCAGCCTGTATTCAACAAAGTTGACCACTGCAATTGTGTGCAATGACCTGTTAGATTGTATGGAGCATGACCTGGGATTGGTTGATGATCGTGGCTATGTGGGCCTCGGGAAGCGCGAAAGTGACACAAGCACCAAGTGGAGCGCACTAGACTCCCCACCCAGCTTGGGGTCACGTGGCTGGCATCATTTGGCCATCTATCCTTACTCTATATTATTTTGTTTTATGAAACAGGATATGAAGAGAGGTGTTGCTTTCCCACTCACAGCTAAATAACATCTAGCTGTGGTGCTGTGCTTAGACATCAAACATGGCCTGTACAGCGGCAGCCAGAGGTGCATTTGCATGCTTTCAGCACAAATTATCATGAGTTGCAGGGAGGTTTCAATGAGCAATGCAATTAAGACCAGGCTGATTATCAAAGTTTATGCCCACTGTATCTTACATGAGGCCGCCCTTCAAATATCACAGCAAGCTGGCAAAAAGCATCGCTTCCATTGATTTAAAAACCAAACCCTGTAAATGCACAAAAACAAAAACAACACAGCCATGCACTCTACCTATTGTTGTGAAAATCTGTAATGATCAGGGATTTAATGCTAATCCCAGATTAAAAATTAACCTTGGAGTTATATTTCTCTACTCTCACATGTTGTTCAACGCTGATATTCAGCAAAACTTTGCATTGGCAGAAGTCAACCTTGGAAGAGAAAAATAAGCAAAAGAAACTATCAACTAAAAGTTGAAAACATGAAACAAAAGTTTACGCTAATCCTGGATTAAGTTTATCGGCTTTCGAACAACCAGGCCCAGTATATTATTATGTGATTATATGTTTTACAGGGAGGGAGGTTTCAATGAGCGACGCAATTAAGACCAGGCTGATTATCAAAGTTTATGCCCACTGTATCTTACATGAGGCCGCCCTTCAAATATCACAGCAAGCTGGCAAAAAGCATCGCTTCCATTGATTTAAAAACCAAACCCTGTGAATGCACAAAAACAAAAACAAAAACAACACACACATGCACTCTACCTTTTGTTGTGAAAATCTGTAATGATCAGGGTCCGGTTGTTCAAAAGCCGATAAACGCTAATCCCAGATTAAAAATTAACCTTGGAGTTATATTTCTCCACTATCAAATGTTGTTCAACGCTGATATTTAGCAAAACTTTGCATTAGCAGAAGTCAACCTTGAAAGAGAAAAATAAGCAAAAGAAACTATCAACTTTAGAAAAGTTGAAAACATGAAACAAAAGTTTACGCTAAATTATCCTGGATTAAGTTAATGGGCTTTCGAACAACCATGTGATAACTTATGTGTTTTACAGGGAAATTAAGAAATTAAATTAAACTAAATCCTGGAAAAAAAGAAGTTACTTTATGTACAGTACCGCCTGAAAGTATTGACCCCTCGGGACGAGGCAATACCTCGTCTTTGCTGCAGGTGGTGGTTGCGAGCCACTGAGGTATGCAAATTTTTTTCCCTCGGTAAAACCGAGGTGCAATTTGCCGCGAGAGAAAAGACGAGGCTTGCTGCAGGAAAGAACAATCATGATCTGCTGCATGTGTGAAATAAGCGGAAGACTGTCAAGTTTTAGATCTCATGGTGTGAAGAATCGATTCTTAAAGCAAGAAATCATAATCAAAATGAGAAAGTGCGCGATTTCCATAAGGACTCAAATTTTATTATCTTTACATAATGTAAAACCGAAGACTTCTGTACTGTAAAGATACAAAGATACTGTTATTTAACTACAGTGTAAGCGACAGCTGTGTTATCCAACCAACGAAACACTCATTGTTATCCAAGCTATAATACCTTATGTGTGCGTGAGAAATTCGTTTTGTTTCGAAAAAGGTTCGATTGTGTCTGTTTTCGTGAAAGGCTGACCTTATTTTATTTGGAGACTTGAAATTCAAACTTGTGCGATTGTCTTCGTTTTATTATCGCCATTTTGGTGAGAGGCAAGTACGGTATTTTTTTTTTGAGGCTTCTTTAATTGGCAATTGCTCAACATGTAACTTAGACCATCATTCCTTTATTTTCACCATAGTCATCAAACTGATTTTAGTATCAGATTGTCTAGTTTTATCCTTTTTCTTACACATTCACTTACCCACCTCCTCAACTTGAATTTGAAATTGTTTCTGTGTCAGGAAGATCTTTAGTTATTAAAGAGACAATTCCTCTACAATATACTAGAAAGCAGCACCTCCATCACTTGGAAATCTTAAGCCCTTGGTATGTTATCATGCGTTTTGGTTTGGTGACAGTGTAGCTGAAGCTAAATCTGAGTGACCCCAGCTTGAACACAGACCGTCCTCTGACACCAGCCATGAAATCTCAGACAACGACCCAGTTATGGTTCCTGTAACATCCTAAAAGTCCCAATACAGAGAGCTGCTGAACTGTATTCAGCCTGTATTCAACAAAGTTGACCACTGCAATTGTGTGCAATGACCTGTTAGATTGTATGGAGCATGACCTGGGATTGGTTGGCGATCACGGCTATGGGGGCCTCGGGAAGTGCGAAAGTGACACAAGCACCAAGTGGAGCGCACTAGACTCTCCACCCAGCTTGGGGTCACGTGGCTGGCATCATTTGGCCATCTACATATATCCTTACTCTATATTATTTTGTTTTATGAAACAGGATATGATGAGAGGTGTTGGTTTCCCACTCACAGCTAATTAACATCTACCTGTGTTGCTGTGCTCTGACATCAAACATGGCCTGTACAGGGGCAGCCAGAGGTGCATTCGTATACTTTCAGCACAAATTATCATGAGCTGCGTCCTTTTGCAATTCAGTCCTAATACTGCAAGGAAAGGGTGATTAGCACTGCCAATTATTACATAAGCCTACATTGTACATTATTATTAACTACAATCGATGTGAATCTATTCATCTATTGATGTACACACACTTCACGTGTTATCCAGGTGAACTTTGATGTCATTCATGATGCTTGCAGTGCGTTTTGTCCAATCTGTGATGGTCAGATTATGTACTGTTTTGTCAAGTTTTGCTGGGTGGTTTCATCAAGAGATGCAGTTACCGCCAGGCTTACGTATCATTATCAAAGTCCATGCACATTGACACTATGTCGCTAGTAGCAGTCGCTTGTGATATCACAGGAAACTGGCATTTAATGCACAAAAGTTGTTGCTTTCATTGAAAACCAAACCCATCTTTCGAGAGAATTTGCAGGAACATACATGTAAAACTCTTGTCTGCCACCAGTGTGCTTGGTTTGATTCTCATAAACTCAACAAGTTTAGTTTTTTTAATTAAGAGTTTGGCTAATGTGATAGTTTTTCCCTGTGTTAGGATTTTTATTTCCACATTGGTTTGCCCTGCTCTTGCCAGATATGGCTCCTTCAATCTCAATATTGGAGGAGTGTTAGCTATAGCTGTATCATCTATCATCTTGGAGATCATGGGTGGGAATCCAACTGGGAGCCTGAAATGTTTTTTTTTTTTTTCAGGCTTCTTTAATTGGCAATTGCTCAACCTGTAACTTAGACCATCATTCCTTAATTTTCACCATAGTCATCAAACTGATTTTAGTATCAGATTGTCTAGTTTTATCCTTTCTCTTACACATTCACTTACTCACCTCCTCAACTTGAATTTGAAGTTGTTTCTGTGTCAGGAAGATCTTAAGTTATTAAAGAGACAATTCCTCTACAATATACTAGAAAGCAGCACCTCCATCACTCGGAAATAATAAGCCCTTGGTATGTTATCATGCGTTTTGGTTTGGTGGCAGTGTAGCTGAAGCTAAATCTGAGTGACCCCAGCTTGAACACAGACCGTCCTCTGACACCAGCCATGAAATCTCAGACAGCGACCCGGTTATGGTTCCTGTAACATCCTAACAGTCACAATACAGAGAGCTGCTGAACTGTATTCAGCCTGTATTCAACAAAGTTGACCACTGCAATTGTGTAAAATGACCTGTTAGATTGTATGGAGCGTGACCTGGGATTGGTTGACGATCACGGCTATGTGGGCCTCGGGAAGCGCGAAAGTGACACAAGCACCAAGTGGAGCGCACAAGACTCTCCACCCAGCTTGGGGTCACGTGGCTGACATCATTTGGCCATCTATCCTTACTCTATATTATTTTGTTTTATGAAACAGGATATGATGAAAGGTGTGGCTTTCTCACTCACAGCTAATTAACATCTACCTGTGTTGCTGTGCTCCGACATCAAACATGGCCTGTACGGGGGCAGCCAGAGGCGCATGTGCATACTTTCAGCACGAATTATCATGAGCTGCGTCCTTTTGCAATTCAGTCCTAATACTGCAAGTAAAGGGTGATTAGCACTGCCAATTATGATTACGTAGGCCTACATTGTACATTATTATTAACTAATATCGATGTGAATCTATTCATCTATTGATGTACACACACTTCACGTGTTATCCAGGCGAAGTTTGCTGTCATTTATGATGCTTGGAGTGTGTTTTGTCCAATGTGTGATGGTCAGATTACGTACTGTTTTGTCAAGTTTGCTAGGTGGTTTCATCAAGAGATGCAGTTACCACCACGCTTACGTATCATTATCAAAGTCCATGCACATTGACACTATGTCGCTAGTAGCAGTCGCTTGTGATATCACAGGAAACTGGCAATTAATGCACAAAAGTTGTTGCTTTCATTGAAAAGCAAACCCATCTTTCAAGAGAATTTGCAGGAACGTACATGTAAAACTCTTGCCTGCTACCAGTGTGCTTGGGTTTGATTCTCATAAACTCAACAAGTCTAGTTTTTTTCAATGAACAGTGTGGCTAATGTGATAGTTTCTGCCTGTGTTAGGATTTTTATTTCCACATTGGTTTGTCCTGCTCTTGGTAGATACAGCTCCTTCAATCTCAATATTGGAGGAGTGTTAGCTATAGCTGTATCATCTATCATCTTGGAGATCATGGGTGGGAATCCAACTGGGGCGGGGAATTTTTTTTCAGGCTTCTTTAATTGGCAATTGCTCAACATGTAACTTAGACCATTATTCCTTAATTTTCACCATAGTCACCAAACTGATTTTAGTATCAGATTGTCTAGTTTATCCTTTTTCTTACACATTCACTTACTTACCTCCTGAACTTGAATTTGAAGTTGTTTCTGTGTCAGGAAGATCTTAAGTTATTAAAGAGACAATTCCTCTACACTGTACTACAGTACAAAGCAACACCTCCATCACTCGGGAATCTTAAGCCCTTGGTATGTTATCAGGCGTTTTGGTTTGGTGGCATTGTAACTGAAGCTAAATCTGAGTGACCCCAGCTTGAACACAGACCGTCCTCTGACACCAGCCATGAAATCTCAGACAGCGACCCGGTTATGGTTCCTGTAACATCCTTACAGTCACAATACAGAGAGCTGCTGAACTGTATTCAGCCTGTATTCAACAAAATTGACCACTGCAATTGTGTGCAATGACCTGTTAGATTGTATGGAGCATGACCTGGGATTGGTTGATGATCATGGCTATGTGGGCCTCGGGAAGCGCGAAAGTGACACAAGCACGAAGTGGAGCGCACGAGACTCCCCACCCAGCTTGGGGTCACGTGGCTGACATCATTTGGCCATCTATCCTTACTCTATATTATTTTGTTTTATGAAACAGGATATGAAGAGAGGTGTTGCTTTCCCACTCACAGCTAAATAACATCTACCTGTGGTGCTGTCCTCAGACATCAAACATGGCCTGTACAGCGTCAGCCAGAGGCGCATGTGCATGCTTTCACCACAAATTATCATGAGTTGCAGGGAGGTTTCAATGAGCAATGCAATTAAGACCAGGCTGATTATCAAAGTTTATGCCCACTGTATCTTACATGAGGCCGCCCTTCAAATATCACAGCAAGCTGGCAAAAAGCATCGCTTCCATTGATTTAAAAACCAAACCCTGTAAATGCACAAAAACAAAAACAACACAGCCATGCACTCTACCTATTGTTGTAAAAATCTGTAATGATCAGATTTAATGCTAATCCCAGATTAAAAATTAACCTTGGAGTTATATTCTCTACTCTCACATGTTGTTCAACGCTGATATTCAGCAAAACTTTGCATTGGCAGAAGTCAACCTTGAAAGAGAAAAATAAGCAAAACAAACTATCAACTAAAAGTTGAAAACATGAAACAAAAGTTTACGCTAATCCTGGATTAAGTTAATCGGCTTTCGAACAACCGGGCCCAGTATATTATTATGTGATTATATGTTTTACAGGGAGGGAGGTTTCAATGAGCGACGCAATTAAGACCAGGCTGATTATCAAAGTTTATGCCCACTGTATCTTACATGAGGCCGCCCTTCAAATATTACAGCAAGCTGGCAAAAAGCATCGCTTCCATTGATTTAAAAACCAAACCCTGTGAATGCACAAAAACAAAAACAACACACACATGCACTCTACCTTTTGTTGTGAAAATCTGTAATGATCAGGGCCCGGTTGTTCAAAAGCCGATTAACGCTAATCCCAGATTAAAAATTAACCTTGGAGTTATATTTCTCTACTATCAAATGTTGTTCAACGCTGGTATTCAGCAAAACTTTGCATTAGCAGAAGTCAACCTTGAAAGAGAAAAATAAGCAAAAGAAACTATCAACTTTAGAAAAGTTGAAAACATGAAACAAAAGTTTACGCTAATCCTGGATTAAGTTAATGGGCTTTCGAACAACCATGTGATTATGTGTTTTACAGGGAAATTAAGAAATTAAATTAAACTAAATCCTGGAAAAAAAGAAGTTACTTTATGTACAGTACCGCCTGAAAGTATTGACCCCTCGGGACGAGGCAATACCTCGTCTTTGCTGCGGGTGGTGGTCGCGCGCCACCGAGGTATGCAATTTTTTTTCCCTCGGTAAAACCGAGGTGCAATTTGCCGCGTGAAATTTGCCGCGAGAGAAAAGACGAGGCTTGCTGCGGGAAAGAACAATCATGATCTGCTGCATGTGTGAAATAAGCGGAAGACTGTTAAGTTTTAGATCTCATGGTGTGAAGAATCGATTCTTAAAGCAAGAAATCATAATCAAAATGAGAAAGTGCGCGATTTCCATAAGGACTCAAATTTTATTATCTTTACATAATGTAAAACCGAAGACTTCTGTACTGTAAAGATACAAAGATACTGTTATTTAACTACAGTGTAAGCGACAGCTGTGTTATCCAACCAACGAAACACTCGTCGTTATCCAAGCTATAATACCCTATGTGTGCGTGAGAAATTTGTTTAGTTTCGAAAAAGGTTCGATTGTGTCTGTTTTCGTCCAAGGCTGACCTTATTTTATTTGGAGACTTGAAATTCAAACTTGTGCGATTGTCTTCGTTTTATTATCGCCATTTGGGTGAGAGGCAAGTACGGTATTTTTTTTTCAGGCTTCTTTAATTGGCAATTGCTCAACATGTAACTTAGACCATCATTCCTTTATTTTCACCATAGTCATTAAACTGATTTTAGTATTAGATTGTCTAGTTTTATCCTTTTTCTTACACATTCACTTACTCACCTCCTGAACTTGAATTTGAAGTTGTTTCTGTGTCAGGAAGATCTTTAGTTATTAAAGAGACAATTCCTCTACAATATACTAGAAAGCAGCACCTCCATCACTCGGAAATCTTAAGCCCTTGGTATGTTATCATGCGTTTTGGTTTGGTGACAGTGTAGCTGAAGCTAAATCTGAGTGACCCCAGCTTGAACACAGACCGTCCTCTGACACCAGCCATGAAATCTCAGACAGCGACCCGGTTATGGTTCCTGTAACATCCTAACAGTCACAATACAGAGAGCTGCTGAACTGTATTCAGCCTGTATTCAACAAAGTTGACCACTGCAATTGTGTAAAATGACCTGTTAGATTGTATGGAGGGTGACCTGGGATTGGTTGATGATCATAGGTATGTGGGCCTGGGGAAGCGGGAAAGTGACCCAAGCACCAAGTGGAGCGCACTAGACTCTCCACCCAGCTTGGGGTCACGTGGCTGGCATCATTTGGCCATATATCCTAATACTCTATATTATTTTGTTTTATGAAACAAGATATGAAGAGAGGTGATGCTTTCCCACTCACAGCTTATTAACATCTACCTGTGTTGCTGTGCTCCGACATCAAACATCATGGCCTGTACAGCGGCAGCCAGAGGCGCTTTCGCCTGCTTTCAGCACAATTTGTCATGAGGTGCATCTTTTTGCAATTCAGTCCTAATACTGCAAGGAAAGGGTGATTAGCACTGCCAATTATTACATAAGCCTACATTGTACATTATTATTAACTACAATCGATGTGAATCTATTCATCTATTGATGTACACACACTTCACGTGTTATCCAGGTGAACTTTGCTGTCATTCATGATGCTTGCAGTGTATTTTGTTCAATCTTTGATGGTCAAATTATGTACTGTTTTGTCAAGTTTTGCTGGGTGGTTTCATCAAGAGATGCAGTTACCACCAGGCTTACGTATCATTTTCAAAGTCCATGCACATTGACACTATGTCGCTAGTAGCAGTCGCTTGTGATATCACAGGAAACTGGCAATGCACAAAAGTTGTTGCTTTCATTGAAAACCAAACCCATCTTTCACGTGTACACACACTTCACGTGTGTTTTATGAAATAGGTGCTATGAAGAGAGGTTTTGCTTTCGCACTGACCTTAGTATCCAACTTTAATTCCAATTGTTGTGACTCAGGGGTGTCTGAGTCCATGGTCATTTATGCTGTGTCGCTCAGTAGCAATCGATTGTAATATCACAGCAAAGTGGCAATTGATGCGCAGTCAAAGTTTGTTGCTTTTAAAACCAAAACCATCTTTTCAGAAAATTTGGGTTCTATTCCCATAGAGTCAAAGAGCTTGTTAATTTTCAATCAAGGAGTTTGGCTGACATCTTCATTTCTGCCTGCATTACCAAGTTTATTTCCACATTGATTTGTCCTGCTCTTAAGGGATACGGCTCCTTCAATGTCATTATTGGAAGTGTATAGTTCTTAACTAGTATCTGAGAGGTCATGGGTGTGAATCCCACTGAGTGGCCTAAATTTTTTTTAGGCTTCTCACATGGCAGTTTCTCAACATGTACATGATCCATAAACATCACTGAGATGTTAGCTGCAGATTCTTAAGTTTTTTAAAGGACTGCTTTTCTTACATGTTCCCTGATTCGGTTTGTGACAATTTTTACGTCGTTAATTTGATCCTGGGATTTGATGTTTAAAAACTGTCTTTTTGCCTGTGCTGTACTGCAAAGCACCACCTCTATCGGACAGGAAGCTCAAATCCATGGTATGTTAATCATCAGGCATTTTAATAATCATTATTATTGTATGGGAGCATTGTAAATGACACAAGATCTAAGCAACCCCAGCTTGAACACAGATGGTCCTCTGACACCAGCCATGAAATATGAAACAGTTATCCGGTTATGGTGCCCGTAACATCCTAACAGTCACGATACAGTAAGCGGATGAACTGCATTCAGCCTGTACATGTATTCAACAAAGTTGACTGCTGTACCAGTGTACAATGACCCCCTAGTTTGTATGGCGCATGACCTGGGGTTGCAGTCACAAGTAGCATTAAGTCTTTTCATCTATAATCTGCACTTCACATGCTTTGTAATCTGTTAACATGACTGACTCAAACAGTAGTTCTTGTCCATAAATTAATAAATTATGTACACACATTTCACTTGTTGCCCAGACAAGCTTTGCTGTGATTGCTAATGGCCACAGTGAGTGGTTCGAATCTGTGATGATCAGATTGCACATTGTAATGTCAATGTTCGCTCGATGGTTTCAACAACAGATGCAGTTATCACCGAGCTGATCATTATCAAACTCCATGCACATGGACACTGTGTCGCTAGTAGCAGGCGCTTGTAATATCAAAACAAACTGGTAAAATGCTCAAATTTGGTTCTTTTTAAAACCGAACCCATCTTTCAAAAAAAATTGCAGGAACCGTTTAGTTTGTGAAACTCTTTCCTGCCACCAATGTGCTTTGAGTTTGGCTGACGTCTTAATTTCTGCCTGCATTATCAAATTCATTTCCACATTCGTTTGTCCTGCTCTTACGAGATATGGCTCCTTTAAATTCAATATTGGAGCAGTATTGCTCTAGTATCTCTGAGGTCATGGGTGTGAATCCCACTGAATGCCCTAACTTTTTTTCCAGGATTCTCACGGGGCAGTTGCTCAATATGTAACTTCAAAGATCATTCTTTAATTTATCCACAAACATCACACTGATGTTAGCTGCAGATTCTCTAGACTTTTGAAACGACTCCTTTTCTTACATGTTCCCTGACTCGGCTTGTGACTAGTTTTGTTGTTAATTTGATCCTGGGAGATTTTTTAAAAAAGTGTTTTAATCCTACGCTGCACTGAAAAGTAACACTTCCATTGCACAGGAAGCTCAAGCCCATGGTATGTTTGTCATCAGGCATTTTAATTGTGCAGGAGCACTGTAAATGAAACTAGATCTAAGAAACCCCAGCTTGAACACAGACGGTCCTCTGACACCAGACATGAAATCTCAGACAGCGACCCGGTCATGGTGCGCGTAACTTCCTAACAGTCACGACACAGCAACTGCATTCAGCCTGTATACAACAAAGTTGACCACTGTACCTGTGTGCAATGACCCGTTAGTTTGAATAGCGCATTACCTGGGATTGGTTGATGATCACGGCTGTGTGGGTCTCGGGAAGCGCGAAAGTGAAACAAGCACCAAGGGGAGTGCGCGAAACTCTCCACCCAGCTTGGGGTCCCGTGACTGGAATCTTTTGGCCATCCTTCCTTATTCGATTCGTTTTAGGAAAAAGGCAGCATGAAGAGAGGTGTTGCTTTAGACCTTAATATCCAAATTCAGTTACCAATTCTGTGCGTCAGATGTCTCTTTGATAGCTCCAAGGACAAGATACTGAACATAATTTACACACCTATTATTTTCCTAACTTTGGCAGTTTTCTGACTTTTTGTTTCATACAAATGTAAGGGGCAAACTGATGGTGTCACACAATGCTATAGTCCACTCCTTAACAGATCCAACAGTTAATTTCGTTTGATTTGATTAGAGTTCTCTACAGATCTCTAGCTCTGATACTTACAAAGGTAGAATTGTAAAGTTATTTCAGTCTATTAACATGTGCACATAACACAGAGCATGCCAAAAGAAAGTTGAGAACAGCAAATATGCTATTTGTTCTCTTTCAATTTGTGATGACCACATAATGTATTGGCAATTTTTACTACGAGTATTCAACAGCAGGTTCAATTTTGACCAAGCTGATCCTAATTTGAATTCATTACACATTATTAAACGATCTATGATACTTGCGACAGTAAGTTCTGATATTGCAGTAAAATGGCAAAAGTTCTTACCATACTGTTATTTATATTAAATTAATCAAAGCCATTTCCACTTATATAAGGTACATGCACCTACATATATTCTGCAGTTCAGTTGGGTAAGCTTTTGATTGCCAAGGATATGCTTTGGTTTGATCCCTAATCATTACAGCAAAAACTGGTTCAAAGTATCATTTTCCCCAAATGCAGTTACAAGTAGCCTTCAAATTCAACATTGGAGGAGTATAGCTCTAGTATCTCTGAGGTCATGGGTGTGAATCCCACTGAGTACCCTAATTTTTTCCCAGGCTTCTCACAGGGCAGTTGGTCAACATATAACTTCAAAGATCAATCCGTAATTTCATCCATCAACATCATCACCTCTGCATATTCCGGATTCTTGCTTTTCCATACGTGTAAAACTCATTTCCGGTCACGCACACAATTCTTTAATAAATTCCCAACCCCCACCCCCCTAGTTTATCGCGTAGTTTATTACGAGAGCCACTCTACCATGAGCATAGAAATCTTACGCATGCGCGGGGAAAAAAAAAGTGATACCTTACTGGATATACTATCTGTTGTATGAACGGGTGATCTGGTCGGCGTTTTTTTCAACTACGAAATTAAAAGCATGAGCCGAAAAAAGCATTGATTTTTGGATCGAAGAACCCCTTGGAGTGGAAGGGAGAGATGTCGCCGTATGTTGTCCTTTAGTAGTATTTTGGGTGGTAATGTTGATGTTCAAATAAGGCCTGAGTGAATCTCAAGATTATTAGAACTCCGAGTCTTTCGTGATTTCTGTGTCTATGTTGGCTAATAGAATTTTAACTTTCTTTGAAAGCAAACATTGGTCGTTAATTATTAATTACCTACTCCACACAGTGCAGGAAGCAAGATAGTAAAAACGTCAGATGATGATCTTTATTTTGAAGAAGTAGAAGAAGATATGAGGTTTCTGGAGCGTAAAGTGCAAAGCAATCTAATATAGCTAAAGAACGCTTCACTCACCAGACTGACAGGCCATTGAAAAGCGTGAATAAGTGTTCTCGTTGTCACGGTTAGACGTTGTTTTAGTCTCTTCTTGTTTACTGCAGCAGTTAGTTAAAC
>NC_090871.1:18039686-18069686 GCF_036669935.1 Montipora foliosa
TAAACCAGAATTGTGGTCTTGGATAAACCTACATATATGTAGTCTTTCGCTTATGGCACTGAATGTTGTTTCATTGTTGGCTTGACAGAATCATTTAAAACATTTCGTCGCATCTTCCTTATTTGTAAGGACATAAGCCTCATTGGCTCCTTCTACTTGTCAAAAATACAGCGAAAATAATCACAAGAGAAGTCATTTCCAAGCACTACGGCCCCTTTCATTTTTTTTATTATGGTGCGCTTTTGCAATTTGAATCCTCTGAGTTAGCGGCTTAGATTGCGGGTTAAATTTCACAGTGAAAACAGTTGTCACTTTTAGCTAGTAAAAGTCGGTTTCTAAACAAAGCCTAGAAAGAATGTTCAGCTAGTTAATCGGCCTAGTGAAAACACAACCACAGAACAGTAATAGTACAACACTACCCAGTTGTACTTCCAATTTTTATAGGGTGGAGTAAAAAGTGGAATGAACTGGTCAACAAAGGTCCAGAATATGCATCGCTCAAAAGTGCCTGGCTGAATGTCACAAATGAAGCTGATCAACTTGCTGAGATTCACAGTGAACTTCAAATAAGACTTTGTAACCAAGTCCATGGAAATTTACAAAAATGGAAATCAACCAACTATCATAAGTCACTTCTCAGTTGGAAAGAAACCAAAAGTGCAGAAGAGGGATTCATGAAGGCACAGAAGCCTTGGGCTAAGAGGCATGATGAAGGTACAGTTATTGGCTGGTGTAATGATAAAGTTGAATGCAGTACTCTTCAGAATTTGACTTCTTTAAAGATGACAAAACATGGAGCAGCAAAGGTCTAAATGTTTATCTTGTAAAAGTTTAGGATTATAGGACGGTATGCTATTTGTAAGTAAATTGGTTTTTGGCTACATTGGCCTGTTTGTCAGTTGAAGATAAATTTAATATTCCAGAAACAGCCATATCTGAATGTACAAGTTAATCACATCAACCTAACGCCAGGATTTGGACGTCCGATTCATTAATTATTTGTTGTTATTTTTTATATTGTAATGAAATAATTAAGATTATCACTGTTAATTTTTCTGTATGTAATATTGGATAATTATGCATGGAGTGTACTTTTTTACATTAGGGTGCCATAAATTAATTGGTGTTTCAGTGTTTGACACTAACGCTTGCCTGATTACCCAGGGCAAGGGAAATATATCCGTGGCCAGTAAAACAACTCTAAGACTTGCCCAATCGGGCAATCAGAATTTTTGTTGGACTTATATTTTGCGGAACAATTTGATTTCTAACGAAGAAAGTGACTAGTAAATATAACGTACATACATACTTACTTAATAGACCACTCCCCACAGGGGCTCTTCAGGGCCAATGAAACGCAATCACGACACGACAGAACATTCAACAACAACTGTTAAGAATCCCAGCTGGCCGGAGGGAAACCAGTTGGCTATTTACAAGTGCAGCTGAGAAGTTGAACCAGGGACTACTAGGAACAAATTCAACCAGTGGTCAGAATGTGTCTTGAACCTGGGATCCCCGGATCTCAAGGCAAGTGCCCTAACCACTGTGCTGCACTGCCTTGTCAATGTGATAAAAAAATTGACAATGTTACATCTCTTTCCTATCTTTTATTTTTGCACATGTTAAAAATATATTGGTACAATCCTCAAAACAGATTTGAAGGAGGAACATGTTCGTAGCCATGGAACCCAGTTTTCGCACAGTCAAATATGCTATGATACTTTGGTATTGAACAAGCCTGTAAATGAACTGCGAAAATGAGTCTTTTTCAGTTCGGTTGTCTAGAAAAAAGCAAAATGGTGTTGGCAAGGGAAATTCTTGAAATTTTCTCGATTGCATTTGATCTGGTTGCAAAGCATTTACTAATTTACTAATTAAGTGACCAGCAAACACCAAATTATCAGATAACAGTTTCTAATAGCTTGTATTATAACCTCCTTTGTGCACCAACAAAATTAACATTTTTACAAGCCTCCTTTGAGTTTTAATGAGCAACAGGTCTTTAGAAAGTGGACAAAAGAAAAAAAAACATGGTTGCCAAAAAAAAAAACAAAGCTGGTTACCCAAAGGGCAAATGAGTCAGAAAGTTAGTGCCGAACACTGTGTTTCAAATACTCTTATACTTGATGAATATAAATACCAATACTTTTGTAGTGCTGAAGTGCAAAAGAGCATACTATCAGGCGTGCAAAGTCAGAGACCAGGCAGAGAGGCTTTACAAGGAAGCATCTGTAGAGGGAAGCACCATCAATGAGGAGCAAGTGAAAAAACTTAAAGACAAGTCTGATAAAGCTGGAAATGATGCTCAGGTTATGAAAGACAAGTACCAAGAAAGTTTGAGAGATATAGGAACTTACAACCCAAAGTATGAAGAGGATATGCGTCATGTATTCAAAAAGTGCCAAGAATCTGAAGAGGAACGGAAAACGTTTTTCAGGGGTACATTACTGAACTACTGTCAGCAGATGTCATTGGTGCCACACTTCAGCAGGTAAGTAAAAGTCAGCATTTACAATAAATAATCAATCATATCTTAACAGAGGTACATTGTATCTGGTTTTTAAGGCTTCATCTGTTGTTGTGAGATTGGAGGTCATGAGCATGGACTGTGGACTCAGAGAAAAGTGTTGTCTGTTTTTGATTGGAAAAAGGTTGTCTTGAGGTTTGATGGTTATTTTCTTGTGTCCCTCAGGATAAGTGTTATATTGTAACAGGGCCAATGTAACACCTCAAAGATAGCCCATTTGGCTTCGCCTCTTGGGCTATTGACCTTTAGCCCTTGCGGGCTACGGGTCTATTTGTTAAGTATTCACAAAGGCAGTATGGGACAGTATTCAAAATCAAATGAAAATCAATAAGCTGTTAAATACTAGGTAATGCTACAAACAAGGTAAACAGTTCTTAATAATAATAAATGCAACCAAATAATTATGATAGTACCGGGTAATATTTTTATCATCATTTCAATTATTTAAGAATTCAATTTCATTGTATGGATGTGTGTTTGTTCTTGCATCAATTTGTGCAACTTTTTTTTATTTATTTGTGTTTTGTAGGATATCTGGTATCTACAGTGATCTCAAAGCTGTTTTTGAAGCAGCTGATGTTCCTGCAGATATTTCATGGTGGGCCATCAACTATGGTACTGAAATGCCTCTAACATGGCCAAAATTTGAGGTACAGCTGTAAGGACTGCAGAAACGATTAATTAACAACTATTTGCCGAAGGTGAAGTGATTATTGGTGAATATTCACCGAGACGAAGTCTCAGTGAATATTCACCGATAATCACTGAGCCTGAGGCGAATAATAATTGTTTTAGTATAAATAGACAGGTGATTATTTCCAAAAAGATAAGAAAAAAAACATTTCAATGTGAAAATCATCTTCACTTACAGTGGCAAAACGACTACTGGCAGCCATTTTGTCCGTTGAGGTGATTATCGGCTGATAATCCGAGATAGCGAGCCAATGAGAGCGTGCGATTTTGTATAATCACATGTGTATTTATACTTATTTGTGTTAATCTCTTGGTACTTGCAATAAATAATTACTGAAAGTTTCCTACAGGTCATGACAGGTAAACAAGACACCTGGGGCCAGTTCCTGAAACTGTGTAGTAACTCTATTCCAGGGATAAATGTGCCTTAATCCAGGAATACCTTTATCCCCGGAATAAATTCTGTTCTGTTAGAATAGCAGATTTATCTCTGGAATAACTAACTTACAACTGATGATGTATATCAAGTATAATTTATTCCTCCTTCTAGGAACCAGCCCGTGTGTTAGTAGTGAAATGAAGGTTGGAAGTTTAATCACAGTTGGTTGAGCAACTTGAAATATGATGCAAATATCATGTAATTTTCATGACACCCAAAATGCCCAAAAAGTAGAATTGTATATTGTGATAACCACTTAAAACCGTTGAACAACATAAAAGAAATACAAGCATGGATGTACAAAAATCGACAAAATTGGAAGGGATTGCATTTGAAAAATGGCGGCCCAATGTTTTTCAACTTTGCAGCAAATTGCCTGGGTAAAGGCCATTTTTGCTCAGAATCATCTTGTTTGTGATGTAACGGTAATTTATCAGTAAAGAAATGAATTCCACATCCCATTTTCGAACGTTAAACTCGTGATAAACTACAGATTTCCCCTAAACACCCTAAAATAACGTGATGCAGCCACTTTAAGCAGTTGCACAACTACATCTAACTTCGATGACCTTTCCAACCTTCATCTCATTCTATAGACCACTTTCATAAATGGCGACCAACTTTACATTCTTTTGTATTTATGTTAATTAGACCTACTGCCCTCGTTTTAAAACAAATATTCTTTTGAAATTTGCTCGTCGTAGCGAGGTTAGTAGGGCTTATTAGCATTAAAACAAAAGAGTAATTTATTTGGCAGCCATTATGAAAGAGGTCTATTCCACAATTCAAATAATATAAGACTTCTTACATTTCAAAAATAATTTCATGCACCTCGTACGGGAACCTGAACTCCCAATGGGCTTAAAGCGAACCTCCACTCCGACTCATAAATAATTTTAAACCGAACAAAGTAATGTTTGCTTTAGGAAAGTGTTTCTATCGAAAAAAGTGAATTTTAGAAATCACTTATTTTCACTTTCAAATTTCCCGGGTGCCGTCACCTTGAATAATTATGATGTGTCGTGGTTGCCCCCAACACGCACGTCACAATTGTTCAAGATGGCAGCGCCCGGGGAATTTGAAAACCAAAAAGAGCGTTTTTGAAATTCATTTATTTCAAATACAAACACGTTCATTGGAAAAATTGGGAACAATGTTTATTGCCAACGAGCGAACCGAGCCAAAAGGCAAGGATCGCGAGGCGGCAGCATTATAGAGCCGCGCGCGAAGGGATCGAGCTGCAGGCGAAAAAGTAGACCTTTTTCGCTTGTACATTTTGTTTTCCCAATACAGATCATGTGATAATACTCAGGAGATTTGGTCCTTTGCTTCGTTCATTAAAAAGAGTGCATGCAGACATATTCATGCTTTCATGCACTCTTTTTAATGAGCAAAACAAAGGACCAATCCTACTGAGTATTATCACATGATTTGTATTGGGAAAACAAAATGTACTAGCGGAAAAGGTCTATTGTCGAGTGATCCAGAGAAAAAAGTAATTTAATGTAACAATAGAAAAAAATAAGCCAATCACATCGTGGAAATTTGCTTGTGACGTAAGTGTAATGTGAAGCATAGATTCCCTGGAGATTTTAGTAGGGACCAATGAAAGCTCCTGTTTTGATGTGTGATGTCATTAGACAAACTTACATGACGCGCGCGACTGTTGATGATCTTGTGTTCGGAGGTGACTGAAAACACATTTTTTTCCCATTTCCCCGACAATTGTGTTGTGTACACTTGCTCTGAGTGTTCTTTAATATTTATGTTCTATATTGACTGAACGAGCTCAAAACTAAACCGGCCGCTGTTGTCAAATTTTTCGGACGTTGGTTCGCGAGTAGAGCAGTTTGTTTGTCGTCTTGTAACTATTGAGTTGTGAACAATTTAATTTAATTTTCAAAGGAAATATGTTGTGTGCAAAGTACACAATTCAACGATCAATTTGACTTGTAATTCATGGCTGTATCTTGCAAAACAAAAATTCTACAAGTGAAACAACTTTCATGTGCAAAAGCGGCTGGTATTTTTTGCAGGTCACAGGTCATTGTAGTACAAAAACAGAAAGTATCCTAAACATTCATAAAAGCTAACCTTAGACCTATTTTTTTTAGGCCTAAGGTTAGCTTTTATGAATGTTTAGGATATTTTCTGTATTGGTAAAACAATGACCTGTGACCTGTAAAAAATACCAGCCGGTGCGAAAAAGTTTGATTCCCCATTACATGTTTCACACTGAAAAGTCCGAAAACGCTTTGGCAATTTTTTACCCAGCCTGATTTTGTTCATATTCCTGTTAAAATTACGGCCGTTCAAAAATTACAGCAGTACTTTCCATATTTTTGCAAAACACGTATACATTTAAATTGTTGTTGGAGATACAAAGTGTGCAATTTGTATCGGTTATTGACCAAGCGTGAGGTCAAGATGGCTGGATATTGGCCAAGTTCTTTTTTTGCGTTTTTATGGACCGAGACGAAGTCGAGGTCAATAAACACGCAAAAAAAGAACGAGGCCAATGTCCAGCCATCTTGACCGAACAAGCTTGGTCAATAAAGGACTTATTATATGGGTTCTCCTTCGGCTTCGGGGAAATTTCTCTTGCGGGACACAGCACGTAATCCCGAGCGGGCAAGATAGCTCCATCTTGCCCACTCGGGTAGCCAATCACAGCGCAGGATTTGGTTCATCTTGCCCGCTCACGGAGCTAGCCGTATAATAACTATTGTTATTGTATTATTGTTAACTAGATAAGTTGAGCTGCAGTACTTGCGAATAAAAAAATTACAACTACTGTTGGGTATTTTAAAACTCTGATACAAATCTGCAAACTATGTATTATATTGACTGCCTCGTTGGCACTTAGCGATAGCTATTCCTAGTTGTAAACGTTATGTTCTGTGGTTTAAAGTTATTTTCTTGTTTTAGTGAAGGTTCCCTTTCATAAAGCTCAGTTGGCAAATTAAAGCAAGCGCTGCACAATCGCATGGTCTGGATTTTCGGGCTTCCTTTGTAGCTGCTTATGGCAGCTTTTACGCGAACGCGGTTTCATTTGTAACCGCATCGATTTCGATGCGTTTACATCGAGACCTGTTATAGAAACCGCTACCAAACTTTTTGTGGAGTGTTTTCAAAACGATGCAGTTTCATCTGTCGTGTAAACAGCGAAACCGCATCGATTTAAATACTGTTACCATTGTGGCGCGAAATTTGCATTGTTCATTTCAAAATAGTGAATCTAGCACGTAGTGCAGCTCTCGCTTATACCATCACGACTTGGATTTTCTGGCGAAAACGGTTCCGTGTAAACACTTTCAAACCGCATCGATTTTGACTCGGTTTTGTAGGCATGAAACCGTGTCGATGTGAAACCGCGTTCGTGTAAACGCTGCCTAGGCGTCCCAACTAACTACGATGATTTTTCCAACCTTCATTTCATTCTATTCCAGAGTAATATTTATTTAAATATATGAAACTTCATATGTTCTTTAAAACACCTGAGTAAGTTTGGAGTACACTCGCAGACTTGGAAGAAAAGTACAAAAATATAAAGACTATAGCACAAAGGAAGCTAAATTTCGACACATCAATAGGTTTAACAACATTCAAACAAAGTGCCTGAATACACATTAATTCGTTCTTTGTTTTTTGTCGTTCACATCAAAGAACCCCTTTGTCTTCGGGAACAAGGCATGGAGGAAAAAACACCAAGACCCCTAACATTCTTCTTGAGGTTGACTACTTCGTGAATTTTGTGCTTATTGCATCCATAGGAATACTCAGGACAATTGGAACAACCACAACAACAACAGACAGGTGTCACTCAAGAAAACTCGTCTCAGTCGGACCCAGGTTCTCCTGTTGCTAAAAAGAGCTCTGTTTGTGCTACATTATAAACTACTTTTGATTTTAAAAGAAGTGAAGTTACTGAACGATCGCTTGGGCGCTCACGGCTTACAGCCACCTTTTTTAAAGCCAAGCCAAGTATAGTGCATGGATGGGACTGAAACAGTCAAGTGAAGAATTTGTTGTGTTTCCTTTTAATGCTGTATTAGCAAGAGAAGTTTTTTGCTCTACTTTGTATTCACTTATTCTGTTTATACATGTATATTAGTTTGCGTATTTCATTGCACTGATATTTATCTGCGTGTACGCTCAAAAAAATCCCAATTTTGATGAAATAGCCCTCTCGATGAGGAAATATTATTTTATTGTCAACGATAAAAACGGAAAAATTGTACCACAACTCACCCTGCTAGCAGAGCCTTTCTTTTGCTTGCTCGATTTTGGCGTTCTCGAGAAAGGCTCTGCATGAATCGAGTAAGATCTTTGTTGAATATGCGCTGCATGTTGCCAGGATACAGTCTCGAACCCAAGCCTAATATGCCAGATCTCGCCGCCATCTTGGTTTTTCATGGTACAGCGAGCTCAATTATAACCATCGGTTTTGTCACTAAACGGACGCTCGCACTGGAAAAACCGGTTTGACGAGAGAAAACAAGATTGACTAGTCCAGAAGTTCGGGCTCCGGCGGCTTCAAAGAGTTGACGCGATTCGGGCAGAGCCTCCTTTTCTCCTCCTCAGTAAAGAAAAAGACAAAAGGAGGCTCTGTTCGCAGGGTGATCACAACTTAACGTAAGGTAAAAAAAAAACATACTGTACATAAGTTGTAACAGTCGTTCGTACTACTAAAGATATTAAACCATAATCATCTTGTTCGTAGTAACACCTACATGTACATAATTTATTCCACGTCCTCCCTTTCTGTCTTCTAGCAAAGTCAATTTTCTCCCTCGTTGAAAAAAGATAGATGTAGCTGCTTCAAAAGCGACTTTGGGGAGTCCATTACCCGGGAGTACTTTGCATATGAAGGGGCAGGGATGCTTTTCGGAAAGTTTGAATTAAACCCCTGAAGGAGACCAATCTGGGCGTGGCCAAGGCTTTTTTTGACCCCTAAAAGAGACCATATTAAAACCATTTATTATTTATTTTCATATTTCTTTTTGTGCAACCCTAAACGAGACCTTCACTACTACATGTGATGGAGCCAAGGACACCCTAAGCGAGAATAAAATCCGAAATTTACCCCCTTCCACCCGGAGCGAGGCGACGAGCATCCCAGCCCCTTTCATATGCGAGTACTCCTCCCCTCGGGATCTGTTGTGAATATTAGCTATATTGTAATGCCCCCAGAGAGAACTTTGATGTAATTTGAAATAGACACTGTGCATCTGTTTTACTTGTATAGTTTCCTTTGAAATGTTTCAAACTTTTTAAATAATTGAATGTACATTAGACTTTGATCAGTTCTCTTTGCAAGGCTGAACAAGTACTGAGGGCCGCCCAGGAAGAGAAAGAAGAGGGGGGGGGGGGTCCTTGCTCCTTTGTTCCCTTTAAATTCCCTTGTTCCCGAAAATTCTTTCCAAACGTGTGTCTAAAATGGTTTATGTTCCCTAGGATATTTTGTCTTTGTTCTCCAGTGTTCCCGAGTTCAAATTAGCCATGTTCTCTGGTTCCCCAAAAACTCGAGAGACCCTCAGTACTGTAGGTTTTCGACGGGAATTAGATGTAAAATAGAAGCCGGACGAAACGAATTAAATGGAATTCAAATCACAACATGTATATTCTCGATAATTACCAAGTTTAGAATCATTATAACTTTCTAAGAATTTGTAATCAAATTCGGACCAAATTTTGACAACTCTAAATCAAAAGGTAATCGCTAGTTGTTGTCCTTCAGTAGCATTTGGAGTAATGATTGCAAGTTCGAATGAGGCCTAACACTACTGTGAAGTTTTGTACCCAATTATTCCATCAGGGATCAACCCTTGTATTGGAATTGGGCCCACACAGGGACAGAGAAAAACTCTGACCAGGGTGGGATTTGAACCCACGACCTTCGGATTAGATCACCGCTGCTCTACCGACTGAGCTACAAGGCCAGAACGGGAGCTGGCCATGGGTATGTGAGATGTTATTCACAAGGACAAATTCGGCTCGGCCCGAAGCCTAATTTTAGGTAATCGCTAGTTGTTGTCCTTCAGTAGCATTTGGAGTAATGATTAAATCAGAAAATCAGAAGCACTAAATCAGAAGCAAACGACATTGAAGCGTGTAACTTGCAACTCTTTTCCTTGAAACAAAGCTGGGGATTTTAGAAGGTCGATGCTGCACGCGCGGGAGAATGCACGATCTACGTTACACGCTAACCTCAATGCAAGCTGGCGTTATTCTATGGCGTGCCCAGTCAGTTTTTGTACTGATTCTCTTGTTTGTTTCATGGGCTCTGAAAACAAACGCTCAAGGACAGTAATCAATTAGCACTTACTATACGATACTTTCCGATCTAGGCTGATAAGATTTTTATTTTTTCTAACTTTTTGACGGAATTCTTGCAATAATCTGAACAATCTCGGGCTGTGATCGCGGCAAGATTCTTGAGCAATTTCTAGAGAATAGAAAGGATAAAAAACGGAGGTAAGGCAAATGAAAGAAAGGGGATCCATCGGAACATGTTTTATTAACGTAATTATGAAGGCAAGTATCCTTATAGTTAATGAAAAAATGCAAAGTAGCAAGTGATGAAATCAACGGCTCATGACGCTAAGTTTCCGCCCGCTTCCGAAAGATATCAGATCATGATGGCAGGATTTGCTGAATTGGGCCCGGTCATGCACTAGGAACAAAAGATAGAAGAAATCTCGTTCGAAGGTTTTCTCCTCTTACCGTTTCTGTTCCGCTTCGATGAACTGGGCTTGATGTCATTTTTACTATGCCAAGAATTCTTGATCCCGGAATATCATATCGCTGCTCCCACCGAAAATGAGTATATAATGATACGGTGCGGCTCTTTGGGCGGTCATTTTAGTTTCTCAGTTGGCTGTGCTAGCTATTGTAGGTTCCACTTTTGTTTCGAAACGTTTCCCAACGCAAGCAATGAGTTGCTAAGTAAGCTGTAGGTTCAACTATCTCAACATTTGTCAATATTTTACGTTACTTAACGTTACCTTGGAAGCAACCAGTCCGTTGTTTTCCCTTCCAGGTCATGCACACGCACTTTCGCTTCTATTCATTTCAAATTTTTACGTGCCTTTCTGTGGTTCAATTCAATAACCAGACGAAGCTTTAGTCATCGTGATGTAACGATGAATTTTTTTTTTGGAACGCCAGCCTGCGTAGCGGGCGGTATTGTACGCGCGCGGAATAATTTTTTGGCGGCGGAGCCAATATCTTCCTCCCCATTCTGCACGCGGCTTCGCCGCCAGAAGTTTATCCCGCTGCCCGCAGTACCGCCACAAAACTTTATCCCGCGCGCCTACAATACCATTTTGAGTGGAAAACATAAAGACAAGACCAGAGCAGACACTCATCATAGCGACCCGACACCGGATATTTTCCTCCGTAAATGGTGCAGGAATTTGCATACCATCATTCTGTATGCAGCGTATGTGGATGAAATGACGGACGTGTGAGATAACTCCGGTAAGAGACAATTGTTCCTATGCCAAATGAAAGGCGCCGTCATGGTAATGTATGCCGTATTTTTGTCCTCCCTCCCCTATTCCCACTCCTCGTTTATCCCAACCCATTTGGTTGCAATTGATTCTCTTCCCAAACTTCTGTTGCTTCAACAATTCAAGATGACGAACAAACATTTCGCGAAGAAGGGAATGAGCCCTCGTCCGCTAAAATACGTCTCCACGACAGCATACCTCTCTATTCTTTATCGTTAGCTACATACGACAGAAAAATGGATCGCGCATCAACAGGGGAGCACAATTGGAACAATTCAGCTTGGGGCTGCATTTGGACTCAAAGGCACCTTCTAGCTGGGTATAATAGAGTGAGTGCTTTTGTCCACGGCAATGGAGACTCAGCTGTTGGAAATGAATGCGCGTAACTCGGTATTAGCCAATGGTAGGTTGAAAAAGCAAAAATGAAAGTAGAAAAAAGTAAACAGAATTCGAAAAATTAGTTTCCCTTTTGATTAAGTTATCGATTTTGAAAATCTTCAGCCCAACTTGACTGTTTCAATTGACAATGCCAATCCAAATCACAGATCACCCAGGCTCACTGTGTCACACATGAGTAAATATAGAGAATATATGGGGCGAAGACGCGAAGTTTAGGTCTGGAAATTTGCGACAAAATGAAAATAAAAATCGTTGAAACTTACCATGTGGCGAGTTGTTGCTGTCGTTATATGTACACGAAGTTTCGGGAAAAATAGTCGCCTTCACCTTTCCTTCATAGTGTAGAAGCAACGTAGGAGGCTGACGGCAGCATCGGGGCTCCGATCGACCCTCAACCAGCGCGATTTTCTCGGGGAAGTCGAATCCAGTTGCGAAATAGACACGCCAGGCTTGTGGAACATGAATTTCTCTAAACCCCGAGCACTGAAGCATCTCCAGCTAGCAACGCGAAGCCAGCAGGCTCCGTAGAACTTGTTCGTGTTAAAAAAGCCTGGGCACAAGCCGGGGCACAAGCAAATTATCAACCAATCATTCGTTAGGATCACAACTGGTTCAATTCATAAATGGCACTGTCGGGGCGCCTGGTGACGAGTATAATAAGTCCCCGTGGAGGGAGGGTGTAGTCGGACGTTGAGTTTTATCTTTGAGCAATATGGGACTCCCCTCCCTCCCCGGGGACTTATTCAGTATACTCGTCTGTCATTTAGGTATTAAAAGGGCCTTTTGTTATTTTCCAATGGACGGTATACCAAAGGGGTACCATTTGTCAATGGAAGGTATACGAAAGGGGTAACTTTTTCTGCCAAAAAATGGTATATGAAAGGGTAAGGGGTCGGACCTCGGGGTGGTGCGGGGCCTCCCCGTATTGAATTTTGTTTAGTACCCTCTTCTCCTTCCCCCCCCCCCCCCCCCGGGCGGTTAACGTACAAGTTCTACGGAGCCTGCTGACTTCGCTTTGCTAGCTGGAGATGCTTCAGTGGATTCAGGTTTTAGCGAAATTCATGATCCACAAGCCTGGCGTGTTTATTTAGCAACTAGATTCGATTTTCGCCCAACCTTAACCTCGTGCAGGTTGAGGGTCGATCGGAGCCGTCAGCCTCCTCCCTTGCCACTACACTATGAAGGAAAGGTGAAGGCGATGATTTTTCCAGAAACTTCGTGTACATATAAGGACAGGATTTTCTAGCTAATTTTCAGACCTAAACTTCGCGTCCTCGCCCCATATCTTCTCTATTATATTTACTCATGTTATGAAACAAGTACGTGACACAAAGAGTGAGCCTGGGCAGGAGCTCATCAAGAGGAGCCTCTATCTCCCATACTTGGCCTCGGAGTCAACCCTTTCCCGAGTAGATTTATTTATAGAACACCTCCCTTGAAAGATTCAGCACGCTCACTGTTGTAAAAGTCAATCTCCCTTGGGAGATTCAGCACGCCCACTGTTGTAAAAGCCAATCAAAACAGAGCTATCTTAGCGTCAAGGGAATTCTGATAATTTTCGCGGGAGAAACCTGTTCCTAAAAATATATTTACTCGGGAAAGGGTTGACTCAAGGAATTAGGGGAGATAGAGGCTCCTCTTGATGAGCTCCTGGCCTGGGTTACTTGGGTCTAGATTTGATACTTTTTTTGGTAAATTAAAATAATTTGTACAACTGCCCGGAATAACTTTTGGTACCTTAAAGGGTTGTTTTGAAAAATTTGCGACGAGCACATCCACTATATTTACAAAGAATTCAATTACTTATTCGATATTTTATTGGACGGAATTGGTTGTTTCTGTATCCTGTTTTTGTATCCTGTTTCACTGACGTCAACCTTAGCCTGCGAGAGCATCCGGTTTTTTCGTCTCTAGTTTCACCCGCCCGGAGAAACCGTCTGCGAAATCGAGCCGAGAAAAAAGTTCTGTGACGTCAAAGCTTTTGTCTTGTTGTTGGCCAATAGAATCCACTGGTAGAATATGATACTCCCGTACACTTTGCGCAGTGCTTGACGCGGGAACCGGCGATAAAGCATGGTTTTCACGAACGTCGACATAAGCATCAAAATCAATCACGGTAACAGCCATTTTGTTCAAATGCTCAGACTCGGGGAATCTGGAACGAGTTCTTTAATTGGCCAGAAGCAACAAATTTCCTTTTGCTTGTTCTCTAATGATTTTCGAATTCCCCATAATACACTTTGTTTGCCCCCCAAATTTTGCATAAACTATTGTTTTCAAATGCTCTTGGGGACACTGCATATTCCCAAGAGTATTTGAAAACAATGGTTTATGCAAAATTTGGGGGGCAAACGAAGTGTATTATGGAGAATTCGAAAATAGAGAATGCTGCGTTTCGTTATCACGCAATGCAAGCGAACGCAAGCATAAGTGAAAGCACAAGGAAAAGGAAAAATTTTGATCCTTGTGGTTGTGCTTATGCTTGCGTCAACCCCGTTTTCACGGTGAAATTAGGGAGTTTAAGATCTGCAACGCGACGGTATCGAAAACGTCATTTAAAATTGCAAGTTCAGGTTTATTTATCTTTTTCGTCGTTATGTCGGCTTTTCTAACTTCTAAAAACTAGTGTAACTTTCCAGGAATTGAATTAGGAGGTGCGGTATTGAATCTACGACAGAAAATTCAAATTCGCAGCCTTTTGTTCACGTTCACCGTAAAACTTGAGAATTGGTCATTTCACGTCGTAGATTTGCCGAAAACGTGAAAGAAATGGACAAAAATGAAAAATGCACGTGCTGAGCGTGCAAAGCTATCGTTTTTGCTCATTAAATATGCAACATTTGTGACGTTCTCGTTGCCGTCGCGTCGTAAATCTTAAACTCCCAAATATTAGCGCTGTTGTGCTTGCGCTTGTGCTTGCGTCGCTGGTAAAAACCAGGCTTAACTTTAGAGCAACAACATACGATACGTTTGCTTTGTTTTGGACTTTCATTAGCAATGTGGGAACCATCCTATCCTCCGGAGGGTGTTCTTCACTTTTTAATGCGGCAAAAAAGTGAAGTGCTTGCGGTTTCACTCACTTCAGCTGGGAAAATCGAATGTTCTCGCTGGCTAATATTTCGTTTAGTTTAAATAGGGTTATTTTTAATTCTGGGGGAAAATAAAAAACGAACAAACGTGCAGCTTTTAGAGTTTGGTTTTCGTGTCTGCACGAGTTCTGGTCTCGATGTCCGCGAACCCCATTCATTAGGGAACTTAAGCAACGACGACGGCGACGGCACCGAGAACGTCATCTCAAAATATAAATTCGCGTCATTGTAATCACTTTGTAAACATGTCAACCCTTTTAATAAGACAAGGTTGTGGTAGTTCCTCAAAAATGATATTGGTCGGAACGGCGCTTAATTTAGGGGAGAAAATGAAACTTTAGCGTCAAGTGCTGACGTTCTCCTTAAAACCTCAAATTTGACTATTTCACGTTGTTGTTTTGCTGACGACTGCAAAGAAATGGACAAAAGTGAAAAACGCACCTGCAGGGCGTGCAAAGCTATTGTTTTTGCCCACTAAATATGCAAATTTGTGACGTTCTCGTTGCCGTCGCCGTTGTCGTTGCCTATTAGGGAGCTTACGAAACGAGGACGACGACGGCTACGAGGACTTCATTTAAAAATACAAATTCGCGTTATTCATATCGCTACGAAACTATTTCATGTCGCTTCGTGTTAAAAATGTGTAGTAACTGTCGAGGAATTAAACTGGAATGAGTGGGCTGGAAGAGTAGAGAGAGAACTGAAAATTCATCGTCATGTGCTAACGTCGTCCACAGAACCTTGAATTTGGTCATTTCACGTCGTCATTTAGGAGATGACGCCAAAGAAATGTACCAAAATGTAGAACGCACGTGCAGAGCGTGCAGGGCCATTGTTTTTGCTCACTAAACCTATTGTTTTGTAGCGTCGTCGATGCAGTCGGCGTCGTCGTTTCGTAAGCTCCCTATTGCATTCACTGCGACGGCCACAAAGGATACCAGTGACAATAATTATTCGAAGTGCTCCTAATGGTGTAAACACTACATGCCAACGTGCAAACACGCATAATTGCCAACGAGTCAGGCCTTCTGAAGACAGAAGGCCTGGCGAGGCGGCAGCTTATAGAGCCGCGAGAAGATTTTTAGGCGGACGAAATCTCAGAAGCGCTTCAAATTTAATTGTAATGTAGACCAAAAGCTGTAATGTAGACCAAAGCGATGAAATGTTGACCGTAGCGATAACCAATGAGAGTGCCGCACGAGTACGCCGCGTGATGTTTGCAGCCGCCAGATCACGCAAGCTTGGCTCGTTGGCACTTTAGCGACAGCTATAACTAGTTTTAATAACAATCACAGACAACACATGCCTTGGAAATTTGCCGATGCTAAGTAAATGTCCTTTTTCGACTTATCTGAATTTTTCATCACAGTGATACTGCGCTTATTCCGAGGGATGTTAAGCGGCTGGCTTGGTCTTTCATCAGGTTAACCAGCGGCGATACAACGATGACAATATTCTTTTCACGAGTTGGTTCCACACAATAATACACAAACTATTACGGACGTTCCGAAACCAGTTGGAAGATTCACGAAAACATCGCTCTTTGATTCAACAACAAATCGCAAGGCTTCCTCTTGATGCTTGTTGAGTCTTTCAAACCCTAAAACATCTCATACTTTCCTCAACGCATTTTCTCCTTATTTTCCAACGCATTTGCGTGAAATACACGCAGAAACTCGCACTTCTTCGAATATGCAAAGCGAATTGTGATTGGTCACTAATTAGCACCAGACGTGCCGTCACGGATATTTTTTCTTGGCTCGGTTTTGCAGACTGTTTTTCTCGGCAGGTGAAACAGTTGTTTAGTCTGCGTAGCTGGCGGTATTGTTGGCTAGCCTGCAGAACAGGTGTTTTTCGGAAGGCGGACGCTTGCTCAATGTTCAACGTTCTTAATGAGCCTCCATTTTGAAAGCACAGAGTCGGTAGAGGATTGGAACGAGAGGCGGAGGAAGGAGCCACTACCAATACATACTGCCCTCCTCTCACTCAAGCCTCTGTTAGTCTCGCTATCCAAGATGTCGGCCAAAACAAAAATACGCCTGCTTTGCAGGCTATATTGTTGGCGCAAGAGGCAAATGGATGAGCGACGAAGCCGTGCGGAGAATGGGAAGGAGAGGTGTTTCACATCGTTTGTGTTTGCCATTGACCCTATATGTGGCTACATCTTGACCACGACTCGACCTGAACAGATTTTGGGTAACAATGAACATTTTAAAACAATGGTTAAAGATAATAAACAATATTACACAATATTATACCGCATTCACACCAAAGCTTAATCACGTTTCAGGGCTTGAAATTGCGACTCACTCTGGTAGCTAGAACACGACTCAACTTTCTTTTCCCACTAAAATGATGTCTAAATACTACAAGAAAATCGGTTTCACACACCGTTAATTAATAGCACAAAATGTACTTCGATACTTCGATCACCGCGTTTCATAGGCGCCATATTGTTTCAGCGGCTTCATGGTATCGTGGGCGCACTTAAATTGCCTGTTGCGTGAGTTTTTGCGGCCGGAAGACGAAGATTCAGCAAGAAGGTTAATTGAAAAATCCATCGTTAGTTCCTCCTCGGAACTAGCTTGATATTGGTAATATATTGATAATCAACCTGGACATCGCATAATGAGTTTGAATGTTGTATGGAACTTTCAAAAAGCAGCCTGTACCCTTGTCGTAAAGTGGGTTGGAGAACTTGTTCCCTCTGTTAGAAAGCGGACCTGCAAAATTTACTACACAAGGTAATTAATAAATGGAGGTATATATCGGTAGAAAAGTACTTTAAGAAACCAAGTTCCTCTGATTCTAGAGGCTACTGAAACCGTACGAGCCGCTCCTTTTATCCCGGTAGGAGACTGGTACGAGCATTGTGGTTGTTTGGGGACCTAGGCCAAGCAATAGACCATTTTACAGTTCTAGCTAAGTTACCTGGCCTACGAATGGAAGCGAGGCTGCCCGTGACCCTGTTTTGATACAAACCTCCGTGCTTTTGTAATGTTAATACGGACTTATTAGAATTACAACAACACAATTTGCATGATAAAAGCAGTCGGGGCTGTATCAATGTAAGGTCACCGGCAGCCTCGCAGCCATTCATAGGCTAGGTCGCAGAGCAAACAACTGTAAAATGGCCTATTGTAGTGCGATAAAGGTAAGTTGCTTGCCACGCAAGCTGTATTTGTAGGAGAATAAAGAACTACGTTTTGAAGGGGTGAAAAAAAAAAGATAAAGGCCCCACGTTTGCCTTGGTTTGGAAAACACGGACTTAAAACATATCAAACATTGTGTGCTTCGCTCCATTTCAAATAACCGTAAAAAACAGTGGCTTTAGAGGTCTTTCTCGTGCTGTTTCTTTCTTGCCATTTAATTATGACTTTCCTTACGCAGAGTAACATTTAAAATCATGTTCTTATGTAAGTCATATCATTAAATAAGTTGGCGACCAAAATTTATGATCTGGCGACCAAAATTTTCCCATCATGCATTAGACGTCGCCAGCTGGCTCCTGAGCCCTGAGTTTAAAAGCTGTTTAGTTAAACATGGTTTAAAATTATTTTCTTCATACAAGTTACTACCTGACATAATGTAGACTCCAAACATGGAGACACGCATTAAAACTTACATGAACCCTACGTAAAATTCAGTCTTTCAGCCTTCCGTTGCTCATTTTTATTTTGTTAAACCTGGTTTAATTAAACGTGAATCTAGTATTAGATAACGTTGAATTTGGAAAACGCTGAGCAACGCTATTTTGTTCAGAGATGAATACACGCGGTTTCTAAATTATTCATCCATGGTTTTCATAGGCTCGACAATTCACAGAGCCGCCCACATTCCCTTTGCCTACCTTGATAGCAATTGCCTTCTCTTCCCAATCTTTCTTTGCTTCGAAGACTCAAGATGGGCAGTGAAAACTTAAGTTACTGACCTTACGCTCGCTAAATATTCCTGCCACTCCTGTTAACATGCAGAGAGATCAAAGATCGCGTATCCCGTCATTGCAAACATCTCACAGCAGACTTCATCTCTCGTTTTAGAACTTAATCCAGCGATAACTGTGGATTTCATGCAAGAAATGAAGTGAAATCCAAACGACTGCATGGAGTTTGCAAAAACAGCAAAACTCCGCAACTTCGGAACTCCAAGGCTCTGATCTCCATACTTGAAGAGTACTGCAATACATTCGACCTGTGATAGCTTAGTTTAAGAGCGCCACGCAACGTAATTCTAATAGACCATATTCGTATTCTCAGTATTGGACTGGAACTACTAGCTTGCAATGGAAGGAAAATTTGTTTAAATGCAAATACTTTTAATATTTTCCCTCGCATTAGCCTCCATTGCAAGCTAGTTCATTTCAATACTGAGAATACGAATATCGTCAATTAAGGTCATGATTTCGCAACATTGGTACATTTTCCTCGCAATGGTTCTTTGCTATTGCACATGGCAGTGAATACGTTTGGACATTATTGGGAACGTGATATTTTCTCTCGATACTTAAGCGCCTCGTTTATGTGTTATCTTTCTGAAAATCGCAAATTGAATTTTGCAATGTTTCCCTAGACGATTAAATCTTCTAAAGATGCACATTTCACCTATTCCCATGGCACAATTTACTGCGTGGAATGCTTTGATACTGAGCAACGAGTTTTTCTGTCAAAAACCAGATTCGGGTCGGCTTTTACGCACAATCAATGCTTCCGAGATGTCGATTCACAGAAAGATGAGAGGCCAGTACCATGGTAGTGTCTTTCACTGAAGTGTATGTATGCTTATCATAATAGAATCAAACCAGACACTAATCAATTAAATTGCCAATTCAGTTTGCATGCATTCATGCACTGACCTTGAACCCAAAAACCGTGCATAAATTTGGTGCACGCGACCAGTGAAGTTGATTCTTTTCTTCGAATCGGTTTCCTCTAAATCGAACCACTGCAGTTTTTTTAATGAGTAATGATTAAAAGAAATTAGGATTCCTTCCAGCATGGCTCCATTTATTTAGTTGATCATATATGTTAGTTACCACCGATTGATCGACTAAGAGACCACCACCTCGAGTTCCTGTTGCAAGTTCTAAGAATCCAAGGAGGAGAAGGTGTTTCAAAGAGGAAAATACAGGTTTTTGGTTCCACATCAATTGGAAAAAACGTTTGGAAACTGGCTCGCTTCATCTTCCCTGTATAGGAAGGTCTTCCATTAAGTGCCTTCTTAATGAGGATAGGGAATTCTTTGAAGTTTTTACGCCTCCGTGATCTTTCATATCATATCATATCTTTACTGACCCTTAGATTGTAGAGCTTGATGTAGCTAGTATCTCCGAGCAGTTACCCTCCCAACCATGATACACCACAGAGGACCGACCACAACACCGGGAACTACATGCCCTACCCTTTTCTAATAGTGTGTGGGTTCTTTTACGTCCCACAGAGTTATGAACATTGAAGGGTTGTGAGACGGGGTCTACTGTACGGTTTATCGTTCTTATCCGAGAAGACTAGGGAGTCTAACCATTTGCAGATGTAATAACAGAGGCAGCACTTTCTCCTCAGTTATTTTAAGACCCTGAGTGTTGGTCCGGCCGGAGTCGAACTCACGACCTCCCCGCGCATGGCAGCCCGGTGCTCAACCTGACTGATCCACCGGTGCTCTCGTTGTATTTTCTCCAGCTGCTTCTTTGCTTTGCCAACTGTTGACTTCCCAGTGAAAACTGATAAATCTGGCAAATAACAGGGTTTTCATGTAATAGACAAGCGAGTCTGTAGCCTGGGGGTTACGTAATTTGCCCCCCTCGCTGGGCACGTATTTCTCGCCATAAAAAAGCCGTTTTCAGTCTTGAGGAGGGTTAGCTATGTTTTTAACAATGCCGGAGGGCGACAGGCTAAAAAGGCTTTGCAAAAAAAAATTACCAGTAGAAACAGAGGTCGGCTTTCGTCTCGATGACTAAGACCAGCTGTTTAAATAGTAAATAGACGTTTGTTTGAATATTCATATCACTGCGAACACTTGCGATGCTACAACTTACTGTCGTAAGCGGGAACCATTTTCCGCAGCTAACACAAACATGCAATTGGAGTCTCTTCACAAGCGTACAAAACAAAACCATTAACTATATTCGCATTACCGTTCTTTGATACAGTCTAAAATGTCTTTTATTTAGATAGTTTCAATTCATCATATAAGATATAAAATATAGGCAGTATTTGGAAACATTTACCCCAAGTGGTATGGGCTGTTTAGCAAATGTCGTGAACTGAATAGTACAATTCCATCATAAAGAATATCCTCTGAATTTTGCACAATTCTCTTCAAAGTCTTTATTCAAAACTACAGTTACTAACTAACTAAGGTTCAAATTATGAGCTACAGTTTCTCAGTGGCAAAATAGAAAATTCTCGCTTCAGACAAGTTAAGATCAAATTCCCATCGCTCCGTCTATAGTAGAGCAGATGGTAACAGAATGATATAATTTCTTTAGCGTAAAATACCCAGGGATATGTGAACGGAAGGTTATTTCAGTCTCGGCCAAATTCATTCAATTTGGACTAAGCGCGCATCTTTTGGTCGCCTCTTGAAACAACACGTGTTTAGCTATTATAATGATAAAAATTGCGTCCATTGTTTTGGAAATGTAAGCATCGATATTTGCACATCAGTGCTGTGCATTGTGTGTTTGGATAGAGACTTTGAAACTGGCTGCGATTAAGACTTGAGAAGCCAACACTATCAGCCACTATAAATTTGGGACATAAAAATATCAACGCCAAATACATTTCATAGGAAATAGCCGCTATAAATCTCTCGATTTTCTTAAATATATACCGTTCATCAATTTTAAAATTTATAAGACAAAGTGTTTCTTTTGTAAACACCTACAACGGGTTTGTCAGTTGTGTCTCAAAAAATACTCCGACTCAGGGCATTTAATAGGATAATTTTGGTTTTAATTTTGGTTTTAATTTTGGAACATTTGAGGAACCTGTACGGAACCTAAGTACTTGCATATTCAACTATTAAATCTAAAAAGAGCTCTTTAATAATAAAATTTGCATTGCATTTTGGTTAATTGGTAAAAGGTCGATAAAAATCTTTTAAGACCAATAAACGACGAACAGAGCGTCGGGGATGAATAAAATATTTTTCAGGCTAATATAGGGGCACTGAATCCCACCTATTGCGGGTATGGACAGAACCTTTGCAACAGTAAGATAATTTCTTTAAACCACCTGTTAAGTATATCTTTGACTGAAAGTGGGTCTCTGAAAAATATTTTTAACACCATATAAAAATGGTTAATTTACTATAAGCCCTGTTTTGCCAGTTTACGAACACATGACTGGTTGTCATAGCGGAGACAAACCACATTTTCTACAAAAGAATAACAAAATCCTGCTATAAAATTGTTCAAACAAAGGGAACCTCGCTCAAGTCCTTGTCAATACAGAAATGCAAATCGATTCACGCCAATTTCAAAACTTGTAAGATATTCGCTGCTTTTGAGTTTCGCACAGAGCGAACAATACAGCCTAAAATCAACTGAGATGATCTTCGGAAAACGTGAGTTTCAAAAAGGCTTAATACGCTTAGTAAGAGCTTTGTTTCATTTAAATAAATTCAAAACGTACCTATGGTAATCAGGAGATACGTTGCAATCATAAACTTTCATTCATTGAGAGTTTTTTTTTGTAGCGAAACAGATTAGCGAATGCATCTTCATTCAAAACGAACAAAAACCTGAAACTGCGAGGCCTTACCAACTTGAGAGCAAGCCAGCAAATGACTGGTTGAGAAAAGTGATTCATTTCTGCATGTAAACTTAATCGGCTTCCGTTTTGACATCAAGATTGAAGGACTAAAGGTGGCATAAAAGGTCCTAAAGCAACGCTAAATCATTAACTTATTTGTAGCGATCGTAGAACCGTTATAGTTTCGCTTGCCGTTGGCCTCAGGCAGGGGCTTGACTGCCACAGCGATTCCACCAACTGCTGATACCGACTCGTTGCGGTTGAAGTGGGCACACGTGGCCTCAAATTGTACGCGACCACACCAAACACAACAACGTACAAGTTTTCTGATCCGTAAGGCTGTTCTCGAGTTAACAACTGCCAAAGGCATATTCCCAAGGAATATATGTCTGCCTTTGGAGACGGCGTTTCCCCTTTGAGAAGCTCGGGTGCCCGATAGGCAAACGTGCCTGTCAGATATGAATAAGTTGGGCTCGCAGGTAGATTTTCACCACCATCATCGACAACTTGGCTACAGCCAAAGTCTCCCAATTTGCAAATATCTCTAGAGTCCACCAAAATGTTCGCTGGTTTTACATCTAAATGGGCAATATCCCGCGCATGTATAAACTCCAACGCCATCGTCAGATGGGAGGCAAATTTGATTCTACGTTCCTCCTCAATAATTTCTTTTTCGTTGTCCAGAATATTCCGTAATGTTCTTGGGCCAGCAAATTCCATAATAATCATTCTCTCGGGCAGAGGTCGCTCCAAGCTGGAAGCAGCAAGAGTACACACAATGTGAGGATGACAAAACGAGGTTATTGAAGTTTCCGCTTGAAAGCTCTGCAGCACCGCTCTCGGATTTTTCGAGTTCGTGTTCATTTTCTTCACCGCAACTTTACGTCCGCGAAATTTGCCTTCGTATACAGTACCAAAGCCTCCGCTTCCGAGAGGCTTCAAGACTTGTACAAGGGCTGTTTCGTCGTCGGAGAGGATCTCGATCTCTTGAACAAAGGCCTTGCATTGAAGGGCCATTGTCTCCGTTGGTTCTTTGGACCGACTGCGAATTAACGATAACATTTGGTTAAAGGGGAAATTCGCCTGGGCCCAAGAGCGCCGTGTTGGGGTTCAAGTTGAAATGCCTAATAACGCAAGCTATCTGTAAGAAGGCCAGCTTCGTTTTTGAGTCTTTCGAGGGAAGTCCAGCTTCGTGACTCCGAGGGGGCCTCCAGATGAAGTCGCCAGCAACTTCTTTGGAAATGCAAGGCTCTGTCCTATTGAACTGATGTAAAACAGGAAAACAGCTGGTCAGCGAGACTGACTTTTAAAGCACTGACCAATCAAATCGCGTCTTGGATGTGTTTACCTTTGCAACCTGTCAGTAGGCGTGACTTCGATTCGAGTCTTTTATTTCACGCTTTCAACGCGTGCAAGCTCGCTTGACTTTTTCTCGTAATGTATGCTACAAACTTTGAATGCGGAAAAGGAAGTTTACGTTGTCTGATCGACTTGCGGTTAGGGGATCATTATTTTCCAATATGAAAGGCCTTATGCAAATTTCAGGTTTGGCACCGGCATGAACTAATGCGAATTAGGTCATAATCGTGGTAAGTGTGAATAATTCAGGATTTTGTTCAGTAATTATTCCCCTCGTCAATCAAATGGGCTTTTTGAAAAAGGCCTTAACTAAGCATTAAGATTGATCTACATGAGCGCTTTGAATATCTACGAAGGACTTGGAGTTGAGTTCAACTCCGTGCTTCAAGAAACTTAAATAAATATTGCATTGCTGCTTCACAGAGTTGTCCATTTGTTTACTGTAAGCCTGTCGAAAAGCATCATGAGAGTCACCAGAAGAGAACCTCAGTCAATGTTATTCAACAAGTTGTCCGCTTATATGTTCGCTCATACGTAGAATCGTCCACTTTCATTTTGATGAATCGTTTTTTAACCTTTGGTTCGCAAAGGACTCACTTATAATCTATTGTAATGAGCGCGATTCTTTCGAAATGCTTCGACTTTAGTAGAGTTGCGAGAGCATACAGCTTCAGTTGAAACACCAGCAAAATAACCCGTTTGTTCCATCGGTTGCTAGCCTACATTGGCAAATCACTGGTGATTTACCGCTTAGCTACTTCCTTTGTCTTCCTTTCAAAACGAAAGGCTTTAAAAAGTCTTTGATGCAGGCAGCGCTCTCTTTGCCAGCTAGCTAACTAGCTATAAATGGTTTGGCTCAAATTAAACTGGAAAAAAAAACAGAGTTATTCGTACCTGCCTGTTGATTTTGACTCGATTCAAGGGTGTGGTTGAGCCCAAAAGAGATGTTTCAGATGTTAGCGTCTATGTTAGCATAGTATTTCAAGACAAGTAACCCCAAATATATTCAATAAAAAGCTTCCTCTTTTCATTAAAAAAAAAGCAGCTGTCCATATGGTTTTTTGTGTCACGGTTTTGTTGATGAATTCAGTGCTAAGCCGTTAATGAGTGAATGAACAGGATGTTTGAAAGCTTCAGGCATTGAAAGCGTAGGCTCAAGAGTACACGATTTAGAGTGTGTAATTGAAACTTTTTTCTTATGGATTGTAAATTGCATCCGTAACACAGATTATTTGACTAAAACATGTTAAGCTCTTCGTTGGGCAAAATTAAACTTTTCGTGTGACAACTCATCATACTTTTTTACAAGTTTTACAATCGTGTCCACTTATCGGTTAAACTACTTGACTTCTATCATGTTAAGGTACGCTCGAAGCAAGGAAAAAAAGGAAAAAGTGGTTGACCTTTTCATTGATATGTCACTAATTGCACATTGTTAACAAATTATAAGTATAGAAACTGCTTCTAGATCATTGCTTAGGCAATTAATCCCTAAGTTCATGAATTGCTTCTTTGCGTGTATGTTATAGAATAGGGAACGTCGTTCAAACAGGTGGAAAAATGCTTCCTTCTTTGACAACGACACCTATTGTGTGCTCTGCTTCATGAATTTAGGATTTGCCTAGACAACGAAGAAAATTATCACAACTCAAATTCGTCAAAACAGTCTCAACACCCAAACAATTGAATGTTATTATTCTACAATTTACTAATTTATTTTGCGGAAGTTGCAAGTAAGCTACACTAGTTTGGGTGCGAAACGGTTTTTGTTAAAAACCTTTCCCCCGCACATTTAAGCTGTCAGCGGTAGAGGAGCATGTCGACTCTGCGTGTATAAAGGAGCTTTGTCACTTTCCATGTAACTAACTGAATGACGTTTGTTGAAAGTAACCCTGCTAAGGTAAAAATGGCACAGCACCAATATCGAGTAGCTTCATATGCATCCAGAATGCACCTACTCCTCCCTCGTTACAAGCACCAGGGAGACCAAAAAGCCCAAAGCCCTTTATTTAAAGCCACCCGAAGTTTTATGGCGGTGCTCATAAGGTAAGAAATTCAAATATCACTGAAAGGACCCGTATTTTTCAGTGTGGCAATGGTACCTTACTCGCTGATTCTGGGCTACCGACAGTACAATCCTGACGATAGAAGAAAAAATGTTCATTCCACCGGTTCAGGATTCATAACCTTTCAAATAAACGGAATAAAAACTCAGAACGTAGTATAAAACTATAAAAAATTTAACTCAAATAAAAAACAATTCGGTGGAATCGCTCAAGCTTCACCAATTCATGACTAAACCACTCTCAAGGAGGTTGAGCGATTCAACGGAGATATTTCAATTGCGTGGATTTCATTAAAGGTTTTTCAATTTTATTACATTCCGAATTTTTAGCCAGTTTATGAGAAAGAGAAAATCCTAATCGTGGTCGGAGGAGAATTGAAACTCGAAGAATCCGACCTACCAACCAATGAACCACTCTGCCTCCTGCAACACGCCAGAATCAACTGCATCACTCCGCAATCTGGTAATAATCCCTGGGATTATTAAGCCAGATATCCGACTTAAAGCGGTTGCTTGTTGTACGCTTAATTAATTCAAAGGACTCTGTTCACGACCTATTTAGCGCACGTTCTGTCGAGTTAAGAGGCAGCTATTTGTTTATACAGCCATTTTAAGACATGCAGACAACAAATTCGAGTTTCTTGGTTACGAGTACGATAGACAACGAGGCACCCAGCATTACTGACGCTTAAAAAAAGGACCTGAATATGCGTAGTGCACCTTTACGTAGCAATCCACAGAGCATACTACCCACTAGTTCCACTGGCCAATAGGAGAAAAAGGAAAGTGTGAAGGAGAGACCATTTCCTGTTTTTTTCCTGACTGAAAAACACTTCTTCTATATTGGTACCTTTAACTTCAGAGTTCCGCTGTAGTGGGCTCTGGATTTCAACCCCGGTAATTTTTCAGTTATCAAGATTGCGTGTGGCAAGCCGTCCACCTATTATTATTTTCTCCCAGTGTTTTGGAACAAAAACAATTAATTGGTTTGTTCAGGCTCCTTTAGACATTTAACGTGATATTTGACACGCCATCGTCTTGAGTTTGCACAAAACTTGACACTTTTTTCTCGAAACAAGGATGTTATACTTATTTGAAGAGATAAACTATTGATTTATTTCCCAAAGTGACATCAGAATGCTACTAATTCTAGCAAGAAAACAACGCACGGTTTTCTCCAAGACTATTTTACTTTTTAATTAATCTCATTTTTCATGTTTCGAAGGAAAGATTTTTCGTGTCTAGACAAGCTTTTATGTTCGCTTATCAAACTGGAGCTGTGATACTGACGCGCTATTAATAAAAAAAATGTGATGGATGTACAGCAAAACTTGACTGAGGCGCGGAAGCACTTAGCCAAGACTTTGGTGGGGCCTTGATTGTCTTCATTGATGCCACGTGCCGCATCAGATCTTGCCCTTTTCAAGTTAGACTGAGAGACAAATTTGCTATAGGCTACTTGTTTCCTTTAAATTCCGACCTTTTTTTAACTTATCCGACCGAAATTACTAAAACAATTAAGCAATTAAGGAGGGATTGCAAAATACCCCTTTCTATGGAATTGATCGTTCGGAATTTTGGATTTAGTCCCGGCCAAGACTGGGACTCGTTTCCTTAAAGCTGAGAACGCTTTAAATCTTTAAATAACTGAATATTGATCACTTTAAAGAAAAAACATCTTCCTTTTTCAATTTTCCTCTAGCAGGTGCGTTTCTGAGTGAAGATGAAGTTATAAAGCGTGAGCATTTTAAAATAAAGAAAAGTGTACAGTTCTTGTCCTCTTGCCCAGACACTTTAAAGAAACATGGAGCTAGCCGTGGCTTTGTCGTTTGGTACGTAAACCTTACAATGTAGGAAGTTTTCAAGTTAAATTCGATTAGTATCGGTGAGAGGACGTAGTTGTTTAATCGCGAACTGGGATTTTTGGCTTTTTCATCGTAGGTGTCACCAACAGAGTTGAACTACAAGACGTCAATAAACCTTTTGCAGGCATTGAATTAATGGCGATAAATTTATTCCGACTTGTACGTGCTAAACTGCGACCCATTCGAAACAATTAAAAGCGCCAACATTGCTGATTATTACGCTGTTGACATAGAGGATAAATTTATAGTTTCTAATCATTCCCTTGGTTTACTTAGCGCTATCCTAGCGCTATCCTAGCCCATAATGATTACAAGACCGGATGAACGTCGAAATATCATGGCATTAAGGAAAATAGCCGATAAAAGGATGGTAATGGTTTTCGGAGACATCCTTGCTTGTATTTATATTTGACTAGTATCGCCCCAATACTACAGCAAATGGCTGTTAAAAGAAGTTTCTTTTCGTAAAAATGACCCAAAATCAAACTGCTCCGGTCGAAGCAAATATACGAATAAATGAATACGAATAGATGTTGGCGACAGGAAGCTAAATTTAAAAACCCGTTTTATGTCTGAAACAGAAGTTTATGAGAAATTTAGTAATGTTAAAAATATGTGCGCTCATTTATGTCAGGGGGGCCAGAGCGGACGAGAAGAGGGGTTATATCATTATTATTACTTAGATTTTTTATTTCTAACAATTCGGGTATGGGAGCCTCCCTGCAAAAACTATAAATTTTATTTTTCTTCAGGAAATAAGACTAAAAAACTATTTGCCGTTGAAAAGTTTTCATTCTTTTTCCTGTTCAACTCAGTTCCGCGTTTCGTTCTCTTCAGCCACTGTCAAAGCTTTCCTGATGCTATAACTGACTTCGTTTCGAGAAGATGAATTTCTATTCGTGGACTGATTAAAATCCTTATTACCGCAGACTACCGGTTCGCCAAAGATGAGGAAATAATTCACGGGCATGTTGGCGCAGTCGATCAGCTCTGCGACTGATCAAATTCGCCAAAGTAAAATGCTCTCTTTTAAATAAATAAATAAATAAATAAATAATTTCAAACCTGAAGTTGATGTGGAGGATAGTGAAAATTTATACCTCAGTCTGTGATCCTCGAAAGCCCTGCAGAGGTATTTTAACAAACGTTGAGATGAAATGCGTCACACAGAGACAATTCCCTAACATAATAATATGCTACTGCGTAGCGCGAGTCATAAAGATATGAAATTTGTCTTGTGCCGCAGACACTTACTGAAGTAGCACTCCCCAAGGGGACTTTCCAGTACTAATACTACTAAATACTGTAAGTTACATCAAAATTAAAATCAATTAAAATGTGTAATAAAAACTAGTAGAAAGGTACTAAGATAAAAGGCGGGCCGAGAAATTGCAAAACTAATATGGAAGAGGGTAAAATTATGTAACATGAAGATAAAAATTCACGTGGTAATGTTCTTTTAAAAGCATTGCGAGATTCATTTAGCTTAAGATTACTTTCTTAGACTATTCCATAATGACACTGTTTGATAAAAAAGCGAGGAAAGGTAAGCGGGAGCCTGTCCATTCATGCATTTGAAAGCAAGCTTAACTGGCAGCTAGCGTAACTCTTTTAAGACTGGGGTCACGTGATCGAGCTTTCTGGCATTAATGATTATTCGGGCAGGGAAATTCTGCACTGTTTGGAGCTTGAGAAGGTGAGTAGTTGCTGCGTTTGACCAGATCAACGAACAAGAAAACAATTTGCTGAAAACTAAGGCGATGATTATTATTATTAAAGTGCTTTTATCAAACGTATGTTTAACACGACTAATTCGAGCTAAGCTAGACATGTAGGCTGAAACAGTTTTAAAGATGTGATCATGAAATGTTAGGATCGGGCAGATGGAAATTGAGGCAGTTGTGAGAAAAAGCGACTCTTTATGAAGTACGTGAGCGAAAGTCGTCATTATTTTTTATATGTCTTAATTAAGGGCCTGTCTGGTGACGTTTAAATTGACTTTTCTTTTGTTTGTCGAGAACAGGGAAAAAATTACAGGGTTCTTTTTAGCAATTTTTAGCGCGGTCAATAAACCCGACGGTTTTCGTACTTGAAACAAACCAACACTTTGGCATACTCAAGGAACCTTTGAAACTATGGTTTTGCTTCCTGTTTGCTAAACTACTCTTTATTCGTTTTAAACTTCCTCCTCTCAGAATTTTCCTCCTACGACTAAAATGGTGTGGGGTTAATGTAAGTACGCTTCAATTTAAATTGACTACCATCACTATGTTGATTAAACCATACTTCGCTGTTT
>NC_090871.1:18074686-18124686 GCF_036669935.1 Montipora foliosa
GCCCTCTGCACGAATTTTTTTCGGAAAATAGGTATTGCTTTTTTTTAACAGGTCTTGATTCATTATCTATGTTTTTGTGCTTTATAAATTATTCTACACTCACAACAGATCAAAGGACCTGTTTTTCTCTACAAGGGCGTCAATGGTTTACTTAATTTTCCGCTTAGTAACTTTATTAGAAGACTGGATTGTGACTTTGAAACCGATAGAATTAGAACCTGGAAAACTATTTGTCCTAACTGTCGTTCAATAGGGAGACTTAATTGTTGTTAATGTTTTCATTTTTATTTTTATTTTTTATTTTATTGTTATCCTTCTTTTTTTTATTTTTTTTAATTTTTTTTTTTATATATACATTTATCTAATTATCTGGGGGTCGCCTCGTTGGGACCTAGAGTCCGTTCGCATACATACATACATACATACATACATACATACATACATACATAACTTTATTTAGTAAAGCAGGTCAAGAGGAAAAAAAGCAACTTTACAGCTGATGTGGACCTACTGTAATAAAATTAACAATACATACATATGGTAGTGATTATACTTTAGATAAATAAGATAAATAATCCCTAAAAATAAATAAAGCATAAAATATGTATTAATAATAATAAAAATCGGCATGCTTATTATAAACTACTGAGCTGTCTTTTTCAAAAGTGATATTCATAACAGTATGTTTTAACTGCTTCAGTCCATTTTTAAAGCCTGTTTGATTAGAAAAAGATCTTACACTATCAGACAGGGAATTCCAGGCGATTGCAGCCCTGTGTACAAAGGAATTACGACCGAGCTCAGTGTTTGGTCTATTAACTAAAATATTTAAAGATTTCCTAAGATTATAGCTCTTACAGGTCCTAACAACTAATGAATTTATTTCCTCTAAACCTAAATTATAAAAAGCCTTATGAGTAATCATTAAAATACGAAATTTATAAAAATATTCAAGAGGCATCCACCCCGCTCTTGCTAAAATATCTTCATCAGTCATGCCCTTTGGCAACTTATGAATTAGTCTAGCAGCTCTAATATGTATCCATTCTAATTCTTTACATTTGGAGCCAGAGCCCCAAACTACAACCCCATAGAGGACACTTGGGATTACAGTCTTAAAGTACAGAGTTTCTAGCATAGATTTGGGTTAAAAACTTATACGTCTCAGCATTTTGACTTTACTATTGAATGACACACAAATTGATTTAATATGCTGAGACCAAGACAGTTTATCATCGATGGTAACCCCGAGACAAGCAGTAGAGGATATGTACTGAATAAAATCCTCACCCAACTTCAGAGGTTTCAAAGGACCAATGAAGGGATTAATGCTCAAAATCATTGCCTCAGATTTACCCTTGTGAATAATCAGTCTATTCATAAGGCACCAGGTATACACCTGGTCAAGAACCTCTTGTAAAACAAGAACGATCTCATCAACAGTGTCACCTATTACAAAAATTGTTGTATCGTCCGCATACATATATAACGCCCCTCTGTTAACATGATCTGGTAAATCATTTACATAAGTTGCAAAGAGTCTGGGACCTAATAAAGGACCCTTGGGGTACTCCAACTTTAAAAGGTCTTAAATCCGATCTTATACCATTAACTTGAGTCCTTTGCACACGGTTGGAGAGGTAATCATTGATCCAATTCCACATACTACCCATAACTCCAATACCTTTAAGTTTTTCAACAAGGATAGTGTGATTTACACAATCAAAAGCCTTACGGAAATCAATGAATAACACTCCAACCTTGCGACCTCCATCCAAAGCCTCTCTCCAAGCTTCAGTAAGATGTAGCAGAAGACTTTCAGTTGAATAACCTTTTCTAAAGCTCCATTGCTTATTAGTTAAAATACTATTAGATAAAATATGATCATCAAAGGACTTACATACAACCCTTTCAAGCAGTTTTCCAGGGACACTAAGCAAAGATATAGGTCTATAATTATTAGGATCCAATTTACTCCCTTTTTAAAAAAGAGCAGTAACTAAGGATTCCTTCCACTGCTGGGGGAATCTACAACAATCCCTGCTCTTTTTGAAAACCTCAAACAACCCTTGTATCACAGAATCCTGAGCTAATCTAAGATCTTTAGGTGAAACTTGATCAGGGCCCACCGACTTATTTGGTTGAAGGGATTTGAGAACATCATTCTTGATCTCATCCCATGAAATAGAAAAATTGTCAATAGTCGGGGTAACCCTATTTATAAAACAAGTAGTGTCAAAGGGGACTGGGTCTAAGTTCCTTGTAAGATTAATAGCAGTATCTAAAAACGACTTGTTCAATAAATCTGCTCTTTGCTCTTCATCAGTTATTATGTTGCCATCTGTGTCTTGTAATGGACCAGTTCTTGTGTTTGTGCTCTTACCAAGGATTTGGTTTGATATTTTCCAAAAATCTTTAGGAGTGGATGCATTATCTGCTAGCTTAATCCAATATTGGGCTTCAGCTTTCCTTAACATCTTTTTGACACTATTTCTTTTAATCTTGTACAGTTTCCATAGAGCATTATCATCAGGTTTTTCTTGCGCTGATTTCAAGTACTTGTATCGTTCATTCATAGCCTTTCTGATCCCAATGTCAATCCATGGAAGCGATTTATTTCTAATCTTAACTTTCCTTCTTTTTATAAGAGAATCCACAATTCCTTTGAACATAGTCTCCCATAAATGAACACTGTCCTCAATTTCTTCAGCAGAATTTACAATATGCCATGGGGCCTCCTCTAAGTCATTTTGTAGACTTTCAATGTCCATTGATTTATAATTCTTAACAGTGATTATCTTGGGCTTACGTTTATTCATCTTATTAGAAAATACTGCATATGTAAGATGGTGATCAGAGATCCCCAAATCCAAAGAACCAGCTAAGATATTAGATGTGCGATGATTGGGGCTAACAATAATAAGGTCAATTAACGACTTAGACTTAGCAGTGACTCGTGTTGGTGATTCAATAAGATTTGAGTATCCAAAGCTGCCAAGTATGCTCTTCAGCCTTTTGCCAGCCTGAGATGAGTCCTGGGCTGAATGGGAATCACTTATCAAATTGGAGTTGAAATCACCAAGCAATATAACATTCTTCCTTTTAATCCAAATCCTGTTCAACAGGGCATGTAGGGAATTGAAGAAGGTAGTAGATTTAGGTGGACAATATAAACAGCCAATTAGGGTTGATTGGGAGCGAATTGTTATATTTAACCACACTGCCTCCAATTCTTGATCAACGTTCCATTTCAGGTCCTCATAAACATTTAGACCCTCACGAAAATATATCACCACACCTCCTCCTTTAGATCCTGACCTATCACGCCTTGCTAGGTCATAACCTATTATTTTAATTAAATTGTTAGATATGTCATCTGTTAAATGAGTCTCAGTAATTCCCAGCACATCAAATTTGACTTCACTAAGTAGAAGGTGGATGTCAGCTAATTTAGCAAGAAGACCGTTAACATTTATGTGCCCAATTTTCAGGTTCCAATTTCCTAGAGTAGACCTAAGCATTTTGTACACATCAATTTCAGAATCTTGGCAATTGGCACGTATAGGCATTTCACTCGCAGAGGAAGTGGGTTGTGGATTTGTTAAACAGGCATTAGATTGTAGGTTTGTTAGGCAGACAGGACAGGTTCACTGCAATTGGGAGGTATTCATCATATCGATGTATGTCTTGGCATTCACCTTACCACATTTAATGTGGCACCACAGCGAACACGCGTCACATTCAACTGCGCGATGGTTGCGAGCAACGGTCTTCCCACAAACAGAGCACTTAACGGTTGAATTGGTTGGTCCAGGATTGAGGGCAATATCCCCACTTGTAATAATGTTCTGTATTTGGAAGGAGGCATCAGCATTTGGATAATAGCTTACTTTAAAAGTGAAGTACCTCTTCCTTCTTCCTGAGAGATTTCCAAGATGGCGACCTTCGTAGCAATGAGCAGGTACAGAAAAATCATAGTTTTCATTGCACAATGCGGGTTTCCGTGGACCATACGATGCAGCCAGATCGCCGTTACCCCCAAGAGCCAGAAAGAGACCAATACGGCTAAAAACTAGTAAAAATATAGTAACAAAGAAGCCAAACTTCGGAGAGCTCAGTGAGACACGCCTGTCCATCATGATGTCGTCCCAGTCCAGTAACTTTTCTGTAGTCGGTGGAATTTTCTAAATAAAGAAATAAATAAAAAGGATAGAGGCCAGTTTTTAATGCAAAATCTTTTCGAAAATGTACACACAGTGAGAGAGGAGGAAGCCACTTGGAGTGGACGGCTTCCAGGTGCATTTTTTCAGTCCCTGCCTTCTGGAATTCCTCTCCCACAGTCCATCATAATGATGCCATACTCCATTCACCAAAACAGCCCCTCTGTAGTGCCCTCCACTCCAAAATGTCAATCCAAAGAGAAGGTACCTGTTTAGTAAAAGTGCAATATTAAAATGATTGTTAAATGAACTTAGGCTACATTTTACTAAAAAAAGAAAAAAAAACGTGAGACTCACCTCACCATTCGTGTGAGAGTTCCACATAGTCTGGTAGCCAGCTGCATTCTGTCAAGATGCACTGTATGTTGCAGATAGTCTGGCTGCCAATGAAAACCATACTTTGTGGTCCTTAATTTTTGTTAAAAGTACCAATGGCAGTGTTGCTGTTTTATGTTGTTGACTAGATAATGTTGGTAACAGTTATTTAAGTTCTAACACTACTACTACATGTGAATTTACTTTTTCATTGTATTATAGAATTCTTATTCAAGGAGATAAGACCAATCCTCTAAATTTTATTGTGGGCACAAATAATTTTATAGAATATTTACAAAGATACCAAATTCTACTATTTATTTATTACAAATTTTATTTTATTATTTTTATTATAATACAGTATACAATGTATGTTGTAGGTACACTAGTTGCAATTTAAAACAAAAGCAAGGTTCTAAAGTGATTTTTGTTTATTCATATTTTGCCTGGTAATATTGCTGTTTCTGGCTATTGTAGTATGAATTAATTTATGTTAATCTATGTTAATTTCATGCAGTGTGAGGAAAACACTTCAGTACACTACAAGATGTCTTTATTTATTAATAATAATAATAATAATAATAATAATAATAATATAGCAGGGTCTAGGGTAAGGCCCCAACAAAATTTTGAAAAAGAATTATTTTTAGTAGACCCTGGCATATTTTATATAATTGAAGAAGAAACACCGCAAAGGCGACACAAAAGGCCTGATTTGGGTTCATGTTTACTACAGATGTTGAGGTAACTAATTACCGGCAGAAAGATAATAACCTCGCTATTTCCACGAAACGCAATTTATTTAACTGTAAACAACGGGAGACAACTTAACTCGAGCTAGTGACACAATTAACTGAATACTTCTCTACGCTTATCTGACCACAGGCAAAGTACTGTCCTTTTCTTTGACGAAATCTCCTGAAGACTTCTTTCACAGTATCGCACTCCACGGAAACCAACCGTAGACTTGACAGCAGAATGTCAGAATCACACTCGAACGGGGAAATCCCTTCACTTGTCACACAACATCACTTGGAAATCACAGACAGGGAACGAAATCCCGAATCACAACAACAACAACCAACTGACTAGAGAGCCGCTTATTTAAGTATCCGAAGAGAGTCTAGAAGTTTCCAAAGTTACAAATTACAGCTGTTACAATATACTCTATTTCTAAAGTTACGAGTGACAAATCCGATCAATTGCTTAAATCAGGATTTTGAAATGTTCTTACATAAAATGCGACCCAAAAAACGTTTCCAATTGTTGTCACTTCCGTTCACGGTTTCAAATTTTTGGAAGTTTTCCTCTGGACCAAAATAAGGGGTACTTTCTTCTGCGAATTCAGTCTGAAAAGGCAGCAATTCGAGGTGGTGAAGTAGTATATGCGTTGGGAAGTCCGTGTGAGCTTTTCCGATTACCTTTCGCGCGAAAATAGACATGCATGCATACCGTATATACAACATGACAGTATCACGTCAATAGCTCCGTGACAAGCACGTATTTGACTACGACGACCGTCTCAAGCCGGTTTTAAACGTGGTCTGTCACAGGCATCCCACGTAAAGAGGTATTGAGGTTCCATTTCACACGTCTCATTAAAGTGCCCCTGTGACCAAAAATCAATTCATATTTTTCTTTGGATTTCAAAACTATGTTAACAAAACACTAAGTCACCCACGTTTTAAGCCTTGATTTCAAAAAGACACCTCTTTATTTTAACTGGAATTTTCCTATTTAATGGTCCGCCATTACGAACATTATGTTCTTGAGAGAGCTGGATCGAGGAGAAAATGACGTCAAAGGCTCACTAGTTTAAGAATGCAATACGTGTATACGCCGCAGAAGTAATATGCAGCACGGGAGTTTTGGGCTTTCAGACTTTTAAACTCACGCTTTGCATATATAATAAGCTGCGTTTACAAGCAGAAATTTTAAGCTAGTGAGCCTCTGACGTCACGTTTCCCTGGATCCAACCGTCTGAGGTCCAATCGGTCAGTTTTGAACGTGAGTAATGGCGGACCGTGAAATCCAAAACTTACACTCAAAGTAAACGGTCTTTGGATAAAAATCAAAGCTCAAAATTTTGCCAGTCAGGTGTTAAGCAAACACACTTTCAAAATCTGAAGGAAAAAAGGAAGTAGTTTTTTTTTATCACAGGGGCACTTTAAAGGGGCACTGTCATGCTAAATTTCCCGTTCTCGAGATCAGTATTTTCGAAACCGCAGAGCAACAAAAAATATTATCACGTGATCAGAATTTTAACCGCAGACTGAAGTCAACGGTTCGTGAAGTGGGCTGAAAAAAAAAGCCCTTGTCCACGGACGTCTGAGATCGATAGTATTACAAGGGTATACAAGTCAAATACTCAAATAAAGGACACATTAGGTACTTCCGGTAGCTTGTTGTGCGTAATCTTGCTACTCAGTGTGAATATAAATAACTTGTGAAGTTTCGATTCTTTCCTAAGCTCTTATTTCCTCGGTCTGTTAATTTTTTGTTTGTAATAATACATAATTACGATAGACAATTTCTGAAGGACATGATATTCAAAACATCTGAGCGTTGTAGTTGAACGACTCAACGGGCTCACAGCCAAATCTTCGTTATTTACAAGTTTTATTGAATCCCTAATGTCTTACAATCCATGATCTTTTAGTCAGCATGGCATACATATACCACCTTTTCGAGAAAGGGCTCCGAATTGAATAACTCTTCGCAGCTGTAGTTTCAACTATTACTACTACTTTAACTACGATGAGGACAGAGCTACTGTGCAACCTGTGGCCTACTAGGGCTTATTTGGCAAACAACTCGCCTTAAGGACGGTGCCTACTAATTCAAAGTCAAAGGTACGAATATGTGGGAAAAGCAGATCTTAACAATTGTTATTGAAATTCAAAAAGAAAACTGGGGGTACCCACGCATTTTTCAAAGATAATTAAACAACAATATTTCTAAAAAGGTCTAAAATACAAAGCAGTGTATATGGATGGAGTTCTTTTCCAAATTGAACCTTAATTATCTCAGAAAAATGCGCGGTTAAGTCCTATTTTATTTTTGTATACGAAGATCACTTGCTAAGTTCTGCTTTCTCCGCATAGCTTTAAATCGCGCAAAAATATCACCCTATTAGTAAGCATCACCCGTACGAAACCCGAGAATCTCGAGATGCGCAGAACGTATGAGCAATAACAATAGTAGGCAAAGTCCTTATTAACAAAACCAAACTTTCGGTTCTCGTTCCTTGCCCAAAGACGCCTGAGCATAAGAAACCAGATTTGAATTTACAACGTGACACAATAAAACAGAATGCCGGTGATTCATCGAATTTAAAACTGTAGTTGCTTCGAAGTCCGATATTGAAATTCTTGCAGTCAACAAAAAATGATATTTGTGGAAACATACTATTCTTCGCGCATTAAGTAGGACAAGTGGTGTAAAATCTTTCATGGAGCAATAATGCTGACGGCAACAATGGGGCGAGGACCAGGAAAACACTGCAAGAGGGTTCCGATTATTCAAACAATTTACAACGCACCTGACATGTATAAACAAACAGGACCAAAATTCATCAAGGGTAAAAAAAAAACTGAGATCGCCCGCACTTTCTAGTGTCCAGACATTTCTAGTTATTGAGTAATGCAAGAGAGTGTTTTGAACAAAAAGCCAGGGAGTTCAGAAGTTGACAATAATCATTTTACACCTCCAGTGTTAGGGTACACCGACACAACTAGAAAAACTCAAAGATAAGGCGAATCCTCCTCACACTTGACCAACACGTGACAGTTGCATGATACGCTTCAGTCGTCACTGGAATCGGAGTCCGTATCTTCATTTTGGTTTTGTTGACCTACAGATTAAGGAAAAACGGAGTAATTGAAACATAACTCTCTATGACGGTTGCGAGTCTGGGGCCCGTTTCTCGAAAGTCCCGAAAAGCCATTTGTGAACCTGCCAACCCCTTTTTCAGGAAAGCCCATCTTTTTACATGTTTTCAAGGTAAAAAAAAAAAAGCAAACTGACTGTTAACTTTGACGCCTCAAATCCTCTCCGTTCTTGAGATACAGAGGGAATTGTTACACCCGAAAATGGCCCGTAAAGTTTCGGGACTTTCGAGAAAAGTGGGCCCCTGACCCGCGTTATAGTTGTCCACCAATAGATGGTTTTTCACCTGACGTCACAGCGGCCATGTTGATGCACAGAACAACAGAGAAAAAAAGTCTTCTGGGAATTTTAGTCTATTTTAATGCAAAACATGAGCTATAATAGGCCACTTTCGATATATTAAAATTCAACTTGAAAGAAAGGTTTAGAGGACAAAGACAAGGGAAAGTGGATCATATGTCGATATTTTTCACATTCATTCCAACGTGTTTCTATCGTTTCTGTCCTCTCAGCCTCGCTATGAAGCTGAATATTAATATTTCGAAAATGGACTATTTGCTATTGTTTTGTGCACCTTTCGTCGAAAAAACGACCTTTTTTTAACCAAGTGAAATACCAAGTGAGCTTTCGCGCGAAAACATGATATCTTCACAAGTGAAGATAACATGTCATCTCCAAACATGAAAAGATTACTGTTGCTATGTAATGATTTAGTATCTTAATGGTGTTTAAAAATATTTCACTCGTTCGCTTCGCTCAGTCGTGAAATATTTTTCAACACTCGAAGAGAAATTTCGTATCTCCGCGCGGCCTCTACACATTGCCTAATAACGTTTCACTGTAGGAAACGATTAGTTTAAAAATCTGGGAGAAACTACCGTGTGACTTGATTTCAGTACACAGCGTCCCCAATTAGTGCTCCAGTGCTAGAACGATTAGACACTTAAATAAATAGAGCATATTACATGGTCGCGCGGAGACACGAAATTTCTCTTCGAGTGTTGAAAAATATTTGTATATATGTAACCATAGCAACAATGATCTTGTCACGTGTGAAGAGATCATGTTTTCGCGCGAAAGCTCACTTGGTATTTCATTGGTGTTTAAATAATAAAGTTCCTTAAGGTCCTTTCCTTTCCTTTTATCCTGGCATGCGAAATGTTCACTTCCGGTTTCCGTCCGGGGCAGGTACGACGCAGCCTCTAATTTCAATGTACTCGCAGTTCAATTGTGTTAATGATTAAACTCCATTGTTTCCGAGCTATATTCTATGTGTCTATTGTTTTCTAAAGCAAACAGGACAGCCACTGTGGGGCCTGCGTCCTGACCCTGCTATGTGGATACGTACCAAATCTTGCGTGATTCAGGGAAGCGAGCATGCGTATCATGAACGAAGCAGGAACAGTGATGGTATCTCTACTCTCCTCCAACATCTTTTCATTGCGGCGAATTATCTTTAAGCAAAATAAACGAAAGAAACAATGAAGATTCCTTGTTGGGACATAATAAAAGAGAACTTGATGCATAGATACGTGCACCCACGCACTAGTTATAAAGAATTAAGCACTATTATCATTTTATTACATGTATTGCGTTCAAAGTCGTATAAACTTTAATGGGAGTAAAACTTTGTTAAATAGCTCCTTAGAATCTAACTAACCCGTCAATGCAGCATGAGGTGGGAGGCGCGGTGGCCTCATAGTTAGTGTGCTCGACTCCGGATCGGGTGGTCCGGGTTCGCGCCCTGGCCGGGTACACTGTGTTGTGTTCTTGGGCAAGACACTTTATTCTCACGGTGCCTCTCTCCACCTAGGTGTATAAATCGGTACCGGCGAATTTAATGCCGGGAGTAGCCCTGCGTTGGACTAGTATCCCATCCAGGGGGGAGTAGAAATACTCCTAGTCGCTTCATGCGACGAAAACTGGGATAAGCTCCGGCTCTGATGGGCCACTAGGCTCGCAAAAAGAATTTACCTTACCATATAGATCGTTTTCACTGTCACGCAATAAAAAAATAAATCGAAAACCATCCAGTGGAAAAAGTCAAGAATTCGTGATGTTGTAGAAGATAAATGAAGAAGACACTTCTCCAAGTTTTAGGCCCGTGCGTTTCCCCAAACTTCAGATATTCGTCGAAATGTTTCGCAGAATTTTACAGAGCCCAGTATGAAAACGCCATGTTGGTGCACATCTGTGGTGCACCAATATGGCGGCCGGAAAATAGTGTCAATATCTGTTACTTACTTTGGCTATCTAGGCGAGTGATCATCTGTACTGAACAGACAGCTATTTACCTAAGCACTTTTCCTAATGCTTTAAATTCTAAAAAGGCTCAAAACCATGAGATAAATATATATTTCAAAATAAACTCGATCGTCGCCTCGTGTCACGCACCACTATAACTCAGAAATTCAAAATGCTCTGGTTTCCAAACGAAGCACGCTATTGAGCTTTAAAATTGCAAATGGATACAAATTTACCTCCTCTTATGCCTGATGAGGATAAAAACTTTCGTGGCTCTTTAGTTTTGGATTTTCGAAAATGATGACGTCACGTGAAAACGATCTATAGCATGATGCTCGATCGGTTTACTCATATATTCGCTTGTAAATTGATCACTCGTAAAGTTCGCGGAGCGATCCAGTTCGAAAACGCTCAACGTCTTTTAGTGTAGGTCTACAGCGAACGAAGTGTGCGTTTGTATGTGGTTTGAGCGTATTTGGAATCATAACATTCGTTCCAACTTTTGACAACGACACCACATTTTTGCAAGCCATCGCAAGCCATTAATTTCGTTCCCAGAAGCTGCGATCCCTTTGGTCAGCACCAGGGAGCCCAATCCGTTGGACAAGGGTAACGCAGGCCGTTAGATTTAACGCATGCGCTTTAGAGCCTCAACAGCGATTTGTGACTGAACGTGGAAAACGAAGCCCAATTTATAGCCCAGGCCTCCTACGCACTGCCCGCGTAAAAATTGGGATGGTTACTTCATTTACGACGACCCGCAACCGACCGACCTTCGATTTATGGAACAAAGTTATAGCCTCATCAAAACGAGCTGCAAATCCCAGTAACGACTCCTGATGGATTTCGAAAGCCTTTCGTAACTTTTAAGAAGTTTCTTGGTGTAGAAACATTTTCCTCTATTAAGTAAACGAAACATTCAAAACAGTTTGTACGATTAATGAAATACGGACGATATAGAAGATTTTTTAAAAAATTGCCTGGTGTTAAATTCCCCGACAGAACTTTTCTTGCTATTGTGGGGGGCCGCAATCGTTGCGAAAAGTAAAAATCGGTTCTGTTTACCGAAAAGCATCTCGCAACGCTGCAACAAACGTGTCGAAGGTTTCGTAATGCAACATCGTTAGTCCTGTAACTTGTGTCGCTACGTTTTGAGACAAATCATGAAAATTTTCTTTTGACCTCATGGGAACATCGTGGCAGACAAGGGTAGCAAAAATAATTGCTAGAGACGATAAGTTAGTTAGTTCGGAAGGATACTTCAACTGAAAAATCAGAGTCGTACACAGGTGTCCATCCTACGACATCCGTAACACCCGTTTGCATTCCATCATTAGGGCCCTAGTTTAAGCACGCGAAGTTTTTGCGCCACGGACGGTAACCGGAAATGAACAATTTGCTTGCCAGGACAGTAGCGTCTCCTAGAATTTCTCCCTAATCATCTCTAATGGAGGAAAGATACTTAGCCAAATAAAGGTGGTATTAACAAGACAAGTTAAAAGGGAAAATAGCTCACTTCCGGTTGCCGTCCGTGGCTCTAAAACGTCGAGTGCTTAAAACTCCCTACTTTGAGGCGTATGACACCGTAGAGCCCGTAGACCCGCAGACACTTTGTAAATCCATTCATTTCAGAAGCTTCATGAACGGCTTCGTTCCCACTGAAGACGTTCTTGTAACTCAGTGGGTAGCGAATCGGCCGACCTGTGTTACGGAAGTTGTAGGTTCGAATCCTGCCTGTGATTTTTCAGTTGTCCTTTCGCCCGTTACCTAGCAACCAGCTTCTCATTCTTCTCACGGGCACATTACACGGTTAACAGCAATACTGAGTTGCATACTGAAATGATTGCGAGAGGCACTGCCCCTTGGAACTCTTGTCAACAATAGACTCGAAACGTGAGAACTTCCATCGCGATGACATTGCGAGACACGGCCTTAATTTAACTTTGAGCCATAGGGATAATTTTCAGCGGGGACGAAGCCATTCGCAAGAGCGGAATACGCAAACAAAGCCAGATACCACACGGCTCACTACAACTTCTAATTTAACTGGACCAGTGTGTGATGATACGGCTCTATTGCGTTTAGGATAAAGCGTCTGTGTAGGCTTCCTGTGCTTAGGTTAGCATTGCCACAAAAAAAAAAAAAAAAACTAGTCTTTAAATGTCAACACAGATGAAAAAAAATTCTCAGTTTACTTTACAAAATAAAATCCGCGGAAGGTTAGTCCTCAGATAAACCTACAACAGCTTAGTACCTACCTCTTCTTTATCAACGGGTTCCCTGGCTTCCCTACCAGTTGGTGTCCATATTTTGATATCGTAGTCTATTCCACTTGAGGCCAGAACTGTGAAAAGGATGGAGCGTTCTTTTAAACACACATCTCTTTCAAATCATTTTCAAAGGGGTGCCACCCAACTAGTTTAGCTTTAAGGTTATTTCGAGTGACCAGTTACTGTATTTACGTTAGTCTTCGTATAACAATTGTAATTTCTTTGTAACATATATACCGTACATTACATTTGTGGACATGTAAGTACTTGTTAGTTTGAAGGATTTATTGCGCGTGATCGTCTTATGTTTCTTCAGCCCATGGCTTCCCGAGATACCCAAGTTCAAAAAGAAAAAGAAACAGAAAGAGAATAAAAAGAAGCCAACAAATCTAAAAATTTATAGCGTCAAAGTACCGGACGTGAAATTGTAAACAACCGAACGAAACGCCCGGCCTCCGGCCTCAAACGAAAACCCTGCCAATAGGCTTTAAATTTTATTATCGATGCATTCGTTTTTCGCTGCCTTGGATCACATTTGCCGCGACAGTTAGCGGAGCGTTTAAGTAAAAAAATCACAAAGTGGATCAAAATCAGCCAATCACAAAATACCAAAATCTAGACGAGACTAGATCTCGAGGAATAGCATGATCAATAGAGTCGAATGCTGCCGATAGGTCTCACAAGACTAATGCGACTTCCTTTTTTCACCAATAGGCCATGCAATACCGTTTTGGACACGAAGTGAGGCAGTCTCAGTACTAAAGAATTTCCCATAGGCGGACTGGACACAAGGAAACGGTGCCTTATTCACAAAATAAGGGAATTTAAGCATGCGACATTTTTGAGCCACGGACGGCAAGCGGAAGTGAGCTGTTTTCCATTTTAACTTGTCATTTCACTACCAGCTTTATATTGCTAAATATCTTTCCTCCATTAGAGATGATAAGGTTAAAAATCTGGGAGACACTTCTGTCCTGGAATGCGAACCGGTCATTTCCGGTTGCCGTCCGCGGCTCAAAAACGTCGCGTGCTTAAACTCCCTATACTCTCCTCTTTGTTAAGCAACGATCCGCTCGATAATACGCGTTCGAGTCGATGCAAGGGATTTCTTACTTGGGTCATACGGATGCGGTTGTACGCAGTTCACCACATGCTTGTCACCCTGGAGTATCATGACCAGTTCCGCACTGTACTTGTCCCAAATAAAGATGCGCCCGCAATCGCTGCCACTGAGCACAAAGTCCTCTCCCCAGAAGTTGGCTTCCTTTATCTGAAAAGAGCAACATTATGAACACAAACAGGATATGGAAAATTTGCGACGGTTTCGATGCAAGGGCGCACGATTCGAACGCTCCACCAATATTCAGTTGCCAGTGTATTTTTTTCGATTTTCAGGTCATCACAGTTAGAAACATTACTTCAGCAGTAACGATATCGGTTCAATGCTCTGCAGATTGAGCTAACAAGCCACCTTGGGGCTAGTCGAAACGAGCACATGTTTCTTTCCGCAATTCGAATACGTGTTTTTCATGCAGATTCCCCCACCCTCATGTTACTTTGTTTCCAAAAGCGACTTCGGGAAGGTTTTGGCCGGTTTGTCATCCTGCAGTAAAACCACATCTTGGTACTCAAAGCAAACGCCAGGATCAAGGCTTGTACTCTTTTCCCACAGTTTCCATTTATCATTTAATGATTTGTCATTTACCTCAAATGGCTAATCTGAATTTGCCAAAAGCAGCCGAAGGGGCTCTCGTCTTTCAGTTTATCCTCCCGTTTACCCGTTTACCCGTTTACTATAGGGGTGGGTTTTGTCTCGGACGGCCAACATAGCTACAATCTTTGTAGTTGACGGATAGGGAAACTTGCCAAACGAGAACGTTTTTCAAACACTTAGCATTACAACAATAAATCATGCAGCCTTTTCCTCTGAATCTATCCCCAACTCCCTGATTCAACGTTGATGAGGCAATTTTCTGCACCCTGAAAACGTCGTAATGAGAGGATGGTTTGAAGAATGGGAGGGGAGGAGGGGGTGATGCCTAAATGCACCTCGACGAAAGAAACATCCAAAATAAAGACAAAGATTGTAGCCTAGTTTGATTTTTTAAGAGATACAACAGCCTTGCCTGAAGTCATTTCTGTGTTATCAAAGACCCCAAAAGCTCATGATCTGAACATCCATTCCCACACAAATAAAGTTGCTCAATCTTTTCACTTTCAATAGGCAACTCACCATAGTTCTCGCATTGCGATGGCCCTTAAAAACTCTGGTCATTTCTGGTATCCAAACACCTTGCTCGTCACTCGGCTGGGTGGATATCTTAGCTTTCTTATGAAGTCTATAAACGCGCTGAATTCGAGTAGCTGCAGCGGATTTTTCGTATTCAGATTCATCATCTGGACTAACTTCCATGTTTCTTGAACTGCCTATCTCCTCACCAAGCGTGGGCTCCGCGCGTGTACGCACGTGGCTAGTCTCTCGCGTGGATTCTGAAGAAGATTTAACCTCATCGGCGGGAGATTCATTTGAACCACTACAACTCGCAACTGTAACATTCCCTAATGATTCCGCCTTCCTGGCGTTTTTAGTCCTTTTGTGCGGCCTGTTTTGGTCCCCAGCCAAACTATTTACAGTAGACGAGCCAACTTGAATATTACGTCGTTCTCTTTTCGACGCAAGATCGGGAGCGCTTTGGCTCCTCCGATCGTTAACGGCTGTATTTTCGTTTTCAGCCACATTCATCGAAGTGGGTGTAAAAGCTTGTAGACTTTGTTGCCTCGATAAGGCGAACCCGCCTACGAACGTTATCGTTCCATTACTAGAAGAAGAATCACTTGCTGCGTTCGCTGATGAAGAAATTCGCGGAACGTATTCTTGTCCCTCCTCGGAATGTGGAATAAGCCCTACAGAAGTGGTACCAGAGGTGTTACAACTACCACCATGTGCCCCCTGCGCTTTTCTATCGCTAATGTCTTGATTCACCGCAGGGTCAGCGTCTATTTCAATCGACGATTCACCACCTGACGAACTAAATATAAGACCTTCTCGGCTACGCAATTCTTCGGAACTTGGTTCGTGACTTTGGCGCCTTCTCGGTTCCTCACCGAATACACCAGAATTACCACTCGATTCCGAAGAACTACTGGATAAATACGTTGGTGAAGACGTCACAGACGACGACGACGACGACGAGGTAGACGACACCGAAGCTGATCGGGAAGACGACGTCCGCGCTCTGTGACGCTGACCAGCACGAAACGATTCTTCAAGCCAGCGCGCAAACATATCAGACATGCGCTGCATCAGGGAACTTTCAGGGGAGGGATGTTCGCTTTCGGGCCTGGCATTGGGTCCAGTGTCTGACCAGTCACCGCGAAGGCGCAGACGCTTGAGCGGAGGTACATTTCGGTGACCGTTGCTTCCGTTGGAGTAACCGTTGTCTGAGCCACTGTCCTGAAAACTACGGTGCTGTTTTGTGCCTTGTAAAGCGAAGAGATACACATAATCTGCACAGTAACTGACCAAGAGCTCACTTCCATCAGGACTGTTGAAAAAAAAATTGTCGCGTTGAGAAAAAGTGTTACGTGTGGGGCTGGGGTTAAGATTCATCATCGCCTTTAGTATATTTGCGAATGGCAATTTCAATTCTAGCAGTATAGCAGCATGGCTGTCACTGGAACATAATAATTTAATGGCATGACGTTGGCGCGTAGCTTTGTGGTAGAGAATCCGAATTAGTAATCGGAAGGTCATAAGTTTGACCGCTGTTTGCGCATTCGGATTTTACAATGTATGCGAGTATCCCAAGTCATTATTGAATAAGAATTCTCCTTAAACGTTTTCTTCCGTAATACTGTGGCACACGGAAAGAAGTTCAAGTATATGTTAGGCAGTTATAGCTGAGACATTCCGTTTCATAACCAGTTGTATTTTGTTATGTTGTTTCTTCCATCTTCATATTATCAAGAACAGTTACTGAAGGGGTCTAACCAATCTCATCTTTAGGGTGCAGGGATGGCTTAGGGGTGAGAACACTCGCCTCCCACCAATGTGACCCGGGTTCGATTTCCAGACTCAGCGTCATATGTGGGTTGAGTTTGTGGGTTCTCTACTCTTCACCAAGAGGATTTTCTCCGGGTACTCCAGTTTTCCCCTCTCCTCAAAAACCAATATTTGATTTGCATTGATTTGTTTATTTCAGTTTACAGTGTCCCCAGCTCCAGCGCTAGAACAACTAGACACTTAAACAAAATTCTTTTCCTTTCCTTTCATTCCTTTTGGACTTTAAAATTAACAGAATGACCCAAGTACCTACCTAACAAGAGAATCTCACCGCACAGGAGGGTTGCAGTTAACTTCATTTTTCGCCACGAGGAAGACACATGCAACTAGTCAAGGTGTTTTATTCGCATGCGTATCTTTTGCAGTGAGTTGGTTGGTTACGAATCCGGCCTCCTGGTTGCAAGATGACCGAAATTTCCTCGGAATTGAAATTTACAGTGTACTAAGATTAAGGTAGGAAGTGACATAGAAGAAAAGTAACTCACTTTTTGGGAAAAAAAACCTGATTAGTAAAGGAAAAAGGAAAGGAACTTTATTTAAGTGTCTAGTCGTTCTAGCGCTGGAGCGCTAATTGGGGACACTGTAAACTGAAATGAACAATGAAAGTAAATCAAGTCAAATGTTGATTTTTGAGGAGAGGGGAAACCGGAGTACCCGGAGAAAACCTCTCAGTGCAGAGTAGAGTCCGGGAATCGAACCCGGGCCACGTTGGTGGGAGGCAAGTGCTCTCACTACTGCGTCATCCCTGCACCCCAAACTCAATGAAAGCTTGATTTTAGCTCATTTCCATGGTTAAATGACAAGCCGCATCATTCCCCATACCCGATTATCTTTCCTTTCTCTGACAGCACAAGCAATATTTAATGACAATGAAAAAGGAACATACACAATCTACCTGTAAGAAAGGGACGTAACCCTGCAAGTCCTGTCACTGAGTGAGTCAGGTCTGAACTGACAGAACATGCCATGCATCTTGTTAGAACTGCTGCTGCTTAATGCTCGCCTGTCAAAAACACGAACTGTGCTGTCTTCACAGCCCAAACCCAGGTGGTAGGGCATGATAGGGTTCAAGTTTATGGAAGTTACTGCTTTACCGCAGTCAATAAGAATATCCTGTTAGAGATACAAACGAACATGATTACCTTTGTTCCATAAATCAGAGACTACTAAATGGCCATACACTGTATGTATAGCTGTACAGTCTAAATAAATTCTCATATTTTAATGAGAACAAACTATCCAATCATAAATTGGGTGAGTTGCTTTAAAATATTACAGATCATACTCGTACAATGTATTTGCTATTTTGTATGTACTGTATGACTGAGAATGAAACTATTTCTGGCTCTGTAGGCTGTACAAAAGAACCTGCAAGGAATAAGCCGGTGTATGCCTTTCAGGTGGCAGATCACGTAGTCTGTGCTCATAATATCATAAATAGCATTAAAGCCATTGAAACTTGTACCATACCTCCTTGCATTCTCGACACAAGCACTTTGTTTTTGTTCTGAGGTCAAACTGCCTGACAGTACCATCCTCACCACAACTTAAGAATGTATTGGGGTCCCCAGGGGTTGTTATCACCTGAAGTATTAATTAAGATTATCACAAACAGGACAAGTCCAAGCAATCTTTTAATTCATAACTAAGTAAAGTACGATCATCCGGATGAGTGTGGTCCTGAGAAGGACTGTTTGAGATGACATTGACTGACGTCTCGACAACCTGAGTGGAAGTCATCTTCAGAGTCAAGTGATTTGTGTAACGTTAGTAGATACTATAAGAACTCTGGTCGTAGATGTCATTGGTCGACTTATTCGTGATGTTATGGGTCAACTGTCAGTTGAGCCTATGTAATTGGCTGTGAAGACTAAACAGTGATTGGCGCATTTCAATCCGTTTATAGGTCAATTGTGGCTTGCGCGTGCACATTTTCCCGTGCTTTGTGTCGGCTACGTGTAATTACTTTGAGTTTTGATTGGGTTGCTGGATTGTCTCCACCCTTTTTGATTGGCCAAAGTAATTAATTTGGTTTTGGTTTTACGACACTCGATTGAAACTCGCTCTATTAAAAGAAAAGAAATAAAAATCCCCTCTCTGTCCCTATGGATTTCAAAGTAATTATTTCGTGGTCCGAACTAATTACACTACAATCAGTAGCGTAAAACATTAAAGATCGCAATTTCAAGGGGAAGCTTCTCGTTGAGGACCATACACATTATTTACTTTACATACAGTCATCTATTACTATTATTACGGTATTGCTATGTAACATCACAGGCATATTATTATTATTATTATTATTATTATTATTATTATTATTATTTCACACCACTAGTTGTATCAGTGGTCACGTATCCCTTGGTCATCAAGCTATTTCCTATAGCCTTAGGTGCCCAGGGTCCTTCTTAAGATCTTTGCTGTTCCCAACAAGCAGGCTTTCTGGAGTAAGTTCAAGATCCCAGGTGTTCCTATCTTAGTAACCCACATCATCAAGTTATTATTATCATCATCATCACCACCACCATCACCATCATCATCATCATCATCATCATCATCATCATCATCATCATCATCATCATTCTAATCTCACACCACTAGTTACATGTATCCCCAGGTCATCAAACTATTTCCTATCCTATATAACCTTAGGTGTCTAGGGTCCTTCTTAAGTTCTTTGTTGATCTTTGCTGTTCCCAATAAGCAGGCTTTCTGGAATAAGTTCAAGATCCCAGGTGTTCCTATCTTAGTAAACCACATCATCAAGTTTTTGGTCACTGCCCCAAGTGCCCCAATTACAATTGGAACAACAGATACGCTTTTACAGTTCCACATCTTTTGTATTTCAACTTTTAAATCCTGGTACAAGTAGTGGTCGATCTTCTCTCGGTCTTTTTCTACAATTCGGGTATCAAAAGGACATGCCACATCAATGATTTGGCATGCTCTGCTCGCCTTTTCCAGTACGACTATATCGGGCCTGTTATGTTCTAAATGATGGTCTGTTTGAATAATTTCTGAAATCCCATAGTAACTTCACTTGGTCGTTTTCCATCACTGCCTCTGGAGAATGATCGTACCAGGTGTCGTTGCAATGCAGATCGTTATTTCTTTATTATTGTTGTTATTATTATTATTATTGTTATTGCTATTGTTATTGTTGTTGTTGTTGTCATTGTTATTATTATTATTATTACTATTATTATTGTCATTAAGATGCAAGCCTTCAAAGGATTCTAGTGAGCCTTACCTCATAAGTAGTGCCAGCATGACAGTCAAACGGAAACTGACCATAAGTTGATTCCCTGTCAAGATCTGTGAAGTGAATCATTCCATTGCCAGCACACGACACTATCTGTTTGTTGAAATGCAGGAAGAGGCAAGGGAAATTATCTATTATTTTTCTACATGTACATGATCACACAAAACCCACTATTTTCATGCTCTTTAACCCATTGACTCCCGGGGGTTTCCCATTGAAGAGTAAAATCGTCTGGCGTTACACAGAGTAAAATACTACAATGTAAGTATAGCCAGTTTAGGGGCATGTTTAGGGGCCGGTTTAGGGATGAAAGGATTAATTAATAGAACATAATTATTTTTTTAGTGGGTGATTAATAGTACCAGTAATATTAAGTCAATGATGCAATGAGAATATCCACAAACTTGTTTTAAAAAGTTTGAATTTTACTTACCCATCTGTCCCCTGAACAAGGCAAAAATTTTGCACTGAAAATATTTGCTCGGTGACCAGATCTGATGGAATGCACCAGCTGAGAAGGAAAAAACACACTTCATTGTAAGCACATGAAATTCTGAAGTACTCATTGAAAAGCAAAAGGTGGCATACTGTGGCATATTGGTTAGGGCACTGTTTAACTTTTGCATGCTGAATCTCACGTTAAAATTCCACTCTTAGTAAAACTTCAACTTGTGCTTGATGGTCTTACTGTACATGTAAATCTAATTCCACCACACTAAATGTAAGCAGACAAATAACAGTATTGAGTAAGCCATCTCATTTGGTATTGTGGAAGGTTAAAGATACTCATTCATTAATAAAAAACGCTAATTGCTAAACAAAAAACATTATTTAAAAAATATTTGAAAAAATACAAACTAGGTTACACTGGTGGTTTAAAAGGGAACATTTTTTATTGTAATATATCATCTTTTAAACCACCAGTGTAACCTAGTTTGTATTTTTTCAAATATTTTTTAAATGTGCTCACCTGGTGACAAACCCAGTTTTAAAAAAAACATTATGTTATTGTACATGTAGATACACTGTACCCCACAGTTCAAGTTAGCTTGAGAGTAGGTACTTTTAATAACAACAATGGTTTATTATCAGTTTGTCCAAAATACATTGGCTCTTCATCTGATAAAACTATGCTATATTAACTAGAATCTATATGTATCTAACCTTAATATTTACACAAAATTAATGATGTACATGTACACTACCTTAATCCTACTATAATGTGATTAGTTAACTAGAAAATGTAATGGTCAAGCTAACCACCCAACACTACGAAAGAAGGCAGCAATTCTTTAAGAGTTCAATCGTCTGCTTTGAAAAAGACCTGAAGTTGTTACAGGATTTAATCGCAGGCGGTAGGGCATTGAACAAAGACGCAGCGCAGTCCTGGAAAGTGTGTGATGTACGTGGGATGGTTATGTTCACATACACGTAGCATCCTGTCACAAAACTTGCACCTGAGTATTCTACAGTATGCGCTGTAGTCGCTTCAACAAAATTAATGCTGTGTTAATGGATAGAATACAGTGTCACAATAGTCAAGTCAAGATAGAACAAGGCTTTTTGGCCAAATGCTTTCTAAGATTGGCAAGCACCCCATAGCAAGATGATGCAAGGCACTTAGCGTGCTCGTCCCAGCTCAAGTTCTCATTTACGTGGACACCAAGCAGCTTGGTTGTTTTCACTAGTTTGAGATTCTTACCCCCTGCAGACAAATTTAGTGAGCGCTATGGCAAATTATGATGTGAAGACATTTGTCTTGTTGATACGTGTAGCAACACGCATTTAGTTTTCTCTGGATTAAGCGCTAAATTGGATTCTTGTGACCAGCTGCTCAGGTTAATGAGAGTCTCATTAATTCCTGTTTTCTGACTGTTGAGTAACTGTACAAGGTAGTATCATACCCATATTGTACATGTTGTGTTGACGAAGGGATGGTAGCCTTCAGGTCTGTGACATAAAGATTGAAAATCATGGGACCGAGAATGGAATTGAAGCTAGATCACAAATTACTTATTCCAAAAATGAAAAAAGATTGGGTGGGTCACCAACTTTGTTTTGGAGAAAAAGGCAAGACCTGGAAATTTCTCCCCGCCATTTTTGTCGCCATAAGATCTTAACTAATGCTTGCAGTAATGCGTGACATGTTACAGTCGCGTTACCTGCGCAGTAAAAGTTGCGCACAAACAATAAGCGTGGATGTCCTTAACCAATTGACTCCTAGGGGTTCCCCATTGACGAGTAAAATCGTCTGCTGTTAGACGGTCTGGCCGGTTCAGGCCGGTTTGGGTGTCAAAGGGTTAAACATGTATACTCTCCCCAAGATGTACATGAAGTCATTTTTAATAACAAAAATAAACATTTTAACACAAAAACCAGCCGAGTTGTTGCTGTCTACTGGGTCAAATTAAATTGTGACCTCATTCCAATATTTACATTGTACTTTTATGATCTATGATCATGGAGGGCCGTGGGTTCAAATCCCATCTGGTGCTCGGATTCTTACGAGTTCCCAATGGCTTCTAAATTTCATTATTTTTATTTGTGTATATCATTCTCACATTCGCTCACTTGGATATGCTTTCAGGTGACTGTGCGATGCAGTTACAGGTATGAGCTACATGTACAGGTGTACAGTGTATGCTGTCAGTCTATAGTTGACTCTGTAGCTGTGTGATGCAGCTCGAGTCAAAGACCCACATTTCACCCTTGCTCACCATAGAGTCTCCAGTAGCTCAATTGGTTAGAGCACAGAGGGTCGTGGATTTGAATCCCATCTGGGGCTCGGATTTTTCCGAATTCACAATAGGTTCTACATTTCATTTAATTTGTGTGATCTAAAAGCCCACTGAAAATCATCTTTTGAAAAATACTGAAACCAATTTCCATTACATGTATAAATGTGAAAGTTTCATACTTTACGACAAATCATTCTGAGTGCCATAGTTAAGCGAGTCAAGTTCAATATAAATAATACTACACATTGAAAATGTCTAAAAAATAATTCACAACTCATTTACAGGGGTTTCATTTAGTATTTTGCAACTGGGGACTGTTAATGGTTTTTTTGCAAGTGCTGTAGATGAAACAGTAAAGAAATGTCAGGGAAAGGCAGTGTTCACAGCTGGTTAATTTGTAAACAAATAAATGTAAAAATTTTAACTCAGTTGAAAAACCTTTCTATTGGTTGGTCTGTATATATTAAGCCGGTAGTCATCAGCTCCAGATAGCAGCAATTCCCCACTTTCATTCCACACTATACTGTTAACCTGAAAGGGTTAATAAAACCCATACATTAAAATTATACCCATTTATTTGTCAAAGATAATTTATATGGCAGACACATACACAGTATTTGAACTTAATGAGAGAGAATCATGTTGAGATGAGTACAATGATCTGGAACCTTAACATGAGTAAAGATTCTTGCTTTCCATGACACCATAGCAGCAAGTCAGCATCCCTAAACAAGCAAATGCCAGCCACACTGGTGCCCTAGTCCAATCCATTAGGAATAATATTGAGGGTTGGCCAAACCATAAGTTGTCATACATTGTGTAGGCCTTAACTTATTGACAGAAAAAGGAATGTAATAAAATTAATATTTGATGCTTAAGCTTTGTCATGCGAAAGTGAAAAAAAAATTGGAATGTTTGAGATCTAGTGGAGATAAAAAATTGGAAATTGGAGATTTTAACCATACATGTATATGTGCATAAAAATTAATATGCTGGAAGGTATTCAAAGAAAATAAAGAAAATCCATTGCTTTAAAAGAGTGAAATTCTACATTCATAAGTAGATGTTTTCCCAAAAAATTATGACTGACAGTCATTAATTCAATCCTTACTTAGTGTCCTGGTTTTGAGGCATCATAAAAATAATTAGTGACAAAAATAATAAACAAAAGGACAAGTGAAATACTGTATTTACCCGTGTATGTATAAGTCAAGCTTTTATGGCCTCAAAAGGAGCTCCAAAAATCGCCCTCGACTTATACACGGGTCAAAGATTTAGAGCCAAGTTCCAGCCAAATAATTTATTCAAAATTAACATAATAATGTTATCTTGGGCATAACGAACGCAGTGGACAAAAGACTTCAAAATGAATGTAAGCAATTCCAGTTGAAATGAAAAAAGATTTGTCCAACTCTAAATGTTAAAGATACTCACTAGCACAAATATGAAATAGACACTGGGAATTTTCGTTTACCAAAGGCTTTTCTGTTTCTTCAAATAAAACATGATCATTCAACTGCTTAGTAACCTGGCATACTACCTCATGTTTGCGTTTGATTGCGTGCAAGCATCGTCACCCACATTGCCTGAAAAATAATTCTGGTTGGCAATGATTGTTTTTTATTCTCTACACAAACCTGGCTGATTTAAATGCTTTGCAAACTTTGTAGTGTTTGGTTTATGAGTTTTCTGTTTTGTTTGTCATGTGAGATATTATAAATCGAGGACCAATTAAACCTTGCCCAATTCGCACCATTTTTGAAGTTATTTTCAAAGAATGACTCCTGATTCTGTGATGTTGTGCTTATCCTCTAAAGCCCTTTATCCTTGAGCAACGAAACAGGTTAGTTTGAGGATTACATGTTCGGTTTTCTGAGAACTTTTTCGAAACTCAAGGACAAAATGCCCTCATATACAACAACTGCTGAACCACAAAACTATTAAGCGCTAGAGGCCTTGATTTTTTTGTGTATCCACAGTTCCGGAAATCGCAGAATACAAGATCAGTATCCCATGAACATTTAACAAAGAAATTAAGGAATTGCTTTTTTTGCCATCAAAAATGGGGGGTCGACTTATACATGGGATCGACTTATGCACGGGTAAATATGGTAGTTTAAATGATTTCATATGTATCGTTAACCAATATCAACAAGAAGATGACTAGGTTGACCAAGTTTTGTTAAGTTTCCTGGAATGATATCCAGACAGCAATCTGTCAGAATTTGCCAAAATTGGAAGAATAAATTTATTGTAATTTGATTTATCTCAAGATCACCATTTCTTTGAACATTTCATGGATTAATTATAATGGTGAGTTGTTCCCTCTCGTATGCAGGAATCCCCAAAGTCTTCATTCATAAACAAATTTACCACAGAAAGTTAACACAGCAAATATTAAATTAATAAGAACAACAACAACAACCAGTACATTGTATCTTTAAAACATATGTACATGTACCACTGAATTCCAAAATTGATTAAAACTAACAAATCACACTTGTTACTTCTACAAACTTACACAGCCTTCATGTCCTGTCAGAGTGGTTTCCTTCTGCAAGCACTGCACCAGGTATTTACTTCCTTTAATTGAGCATGAAAATTAATAACTACAGTATTGTGACGAAGGGTAACACAGTGTGCACTGTATAAAATAATGTACAGGAGGCTTAAGTTGCCATTTAGAGATCTTCTTACTTTCACAGGCATTGGAGGAATTGAATATGCACCATACAGTGTACATGTACAAATGTACACGGTCAAGTTTGAAGTAGACGTACAGAACTTGCTGTTCGGTTCGTCTGTAGTAGGAGTAGGGGTAAAAAGATCAAATAAACGAACTCATATACAAGAACGAGGAAGGCAAAAAAGTTATGTACTCTGGTGACTCGGTGACTCAGTTAAAAAAGAGACTTGAAAACAAGGAAGATTTTGGTAGCTCGATGGCTCGTAATTTTTGAGTGACAAGCTATCTATAGTTTCATATGTAGTGTACACAGTAACCACCTTTTCTGCATGACTGGATTACCAACGAGGTACTTTGTCAGCCACGAAAACAACGAACCAAGTCAAGACTTTCTCAGCGGTAAGAACAGTTTGTTAAGCAAGCAAGAGTCTTACATCTGTCTGCGATGCTTCAACATACCTCGAGCCCTTTTCAATAGCAATCCAGGTGGAAGGACCCCGAAAACTCGCTGTTGCAAAGTATGGTACAAAGTTGTTCCATTATCCATATTTAAACTCCTCAGGGAAGACAGAAGTTCGTAGACAAGACAACAGGGTTTCCAATCCAACTTCACCTCTACATCAACGCCATCTTGGATTTTTTGAAATGTATTGAAATGCGCATGAGTTTATTTTGTGACTGTGTAACCACGCTTACTCTTTCAATATGTTACAGCGGCAATGAGGCCTGGGCCCAAATCTATTTTATGAAAATAAATGAGGGGTGGTCTAACTATTGATCCATTTTATATAACACGAAATAACTTTAGGACATCGTTAGCAGCAATAAGATGTGAAACCTTAACTGCTATATAGGATGATATATTATCACGTGACATGTCAAAGTTATTTTTAGCACAGAAATCTTTTCCCCTAAACAGCAACTTACCTTGATTATGTTAACACTATTGGGTACATCATTTCTGTGGTTGGACATTTCAAGATAATTTTAAATAAATGTCCGAAAATATCCTTTTCTATAGGGGACTGAGCACTAGAACAAAATGTCGTACATTTCAAAAACTAAAGACATATTTAACAAAGGCCAAGCACAGTTTGTTTTCTTTTACCATTTTGACTAATCTAATAGTAGCGAAGTGAAATAAGTTTTATCATTAACTTTTGCCGTTTTTTATTTTGAGTTTTGTGGCCGTAACAAGTCACATGACCTCATTTGCATACGTCATACACTTCAATATAAAATCTTTTGTGACGTTATTATTCTGCGAGAGCCTTAGGTTGTTATTACTAAACCTTCAGGCCCCACTTTTTCAAACGATGGATAGCGCTATCCAGCGGATAAACACTAGCAAAATCGATCGAGTTATCCATTGGACAGTGATTTATCCGGTAGATAGCGCTATCCATCGTTTGAACAACTCGGGCCTGAAGTTAGACCACTCCCTTACTTTTTTGTGCAATAATTTGGGGCCAGGCTGGGGCCCATGCCTTAATTTACTTGAGTGAAGCCGACTAGCCCTCTATTGGAAAACTCCATCTAACACATTGCTATCACGATGGCAGAATTTCATATGTAAGGAGCCCATCACCCGGAGCGTGCAACTTAACTATACTTGTGCAACGGAGTTTTCACAAGTAAGGTTATTTTTAGATTGAATATCCCGCTAATGAGACTCCCACAGGAGCCCGATGACCAATTACAAGAAATTAAGTTGGCGTCATAGGGTCACCGAACCGTAACTGACTTTGTTTTTTGACCTAATTCGCGGGAAGGGCTAGTCTAAAAATAAACCTACTTGTGAAAACGCCGTTTCACAGACGCTGTATGGAAGTTGCACGCTCCAGGATGGGCTCCTGCATATGTCCTATTTCGTCGAGAGCACTAGAGATGCGTCTTTACATCATCCTATTACGTTCCAGTTTCGGGATGTAAACCACTCAAATGCATGTACAACTCTATGCGAGGTAAGAGCAACGTTTCATGGCTGCGAAGAAAGCCTGATAAATATCCAGGTCTGATAGGGCACGAATTTATGACTAGAGGCACAGTTCTCTTTACACATATACTAATCACTACGAAATCTATTTGGTAAAAATGATGTGGTCATTGTAAAATTCATGTGGTTGTGATATCATGGATTATATTATAGTAAATACCCTACCGTGTAAAAAGCATGTGATGTCTGCCTAATTTGATTCAAATTCCAGCGTGCTTCCGTGAAACAAGAAACCAGGAGTCTCAAGCCGACGTTTTGATAGCGGGACATTTCAATTATGATAAATTGCCTAGATTTCTACAGTTTGTTTTCTACAGTTCTCTTTTCTCGTATTAGTACTAAGTACTACGAAATTTATTTTGTAAAAATGATGTGAACTCCACGTGGTTGTGACATCACGCATCAAGGGCGGATCTAGGGGAGGTGCACTGGGTGCACGTGCACCCCCCCCCCCCCTCGGTTACCAAAAAAAAAAAGCGTTTAAGTTAAAAAATTCTAAAATGTACAAACTTAACTTAATTTAAATTTTGAATCAATAGAAATGATCAAACAAAAGGCTACTGTATAACGAGGGCGAGCCTTTAAAACTCATTTAAACAGAAATAAGTTTGAACCATAATTTAAATACGTAAACTTAACAATTGTAAACAAATCACACAGCAAGCGCCTGAAATTACTGTCATGTTACACTCATAATTCTTCCTAGTAATGTAAGCTTAGCTAAAAACGGCAAAGCGAATTAAGCTACAAGAGGATATTAAAAGCACAAAAACTGCATTAAGTTACTAATAGATTTTTATTTGCCTCATCATTTACAGATTTATCATACTACAGCCCTAACCCTCTTAAAAGCATGTATTATACATTGCCTAACATATAAAGATTGGGTTTCCTGTGCATTTCCCTCTGACATGTGAACCCCCCTAGCCAAAATCCTAGATCCGCCCCCCATGTGCATTATGTTATAGTAAATACTCTACCGTATAAAAAGCAGGTGATGTCTGCTTGATTTGATTCAAATTCCAGCGGGCTTCCTTGAATCCGCAAGAAACAAGGAGTCTGAAGCAGACGTTTTGATCGCCGGACATTTCAATTATGATAAACTGCTTACATTTCTACAGTTTGTTCGTCTATTTACATCGTTGGTCTCTTCCAAGTCCGGAATTTCAATAAAGATAACTGATTTTGTTTCGTCTAATTATGGAGGACGAGACGGAAGATCAAACTAAGCAATGCTATCTTTCGTCCTCTGTGAAGAGTTCAATTTGGGAATCGTCCAAAACTGTTCCAAAAAGCTCGCAGGGCTAAGGCCCGTTTTAAAAGCCGCGTTTTACACCTTTGTATTCCCTTGAACCTAGTGCCGTTACTATTCTGAATTTTTTCTATTTTGTCTTTGGTTAGTCGAGGAAATTGTTTCTGGATGGAGTCACTGGTTTGGCATCAGAGTAACCATTTTCGTCATTGGATGTTGCGATCGATAACTGAGACTGCGATCCCACTGAAGCCCGTGTACCTTGACGGAACAAATCCCGAAACGACAGAACTCTGGCTTTGTTGTCATTGGCAGAGACGTTGTTTTCCGTGGGTGGCACATCCTCTTTGATTTGACTTTCCCCCTCGTCAAAGTTAAGGGAAGACAGCTCCTGCACAAGATCTTGCACCATGGTTTCGTGGTATTCATCATTGTTAGAATCTTTACCGGACTCGTTCGCTTTTTCAGAAACGCAGCTGTCACCTCTAGTCCGCTTCTTTGGCTGTAAAGCAATTATGGGTGTTTCAGCAGACCAGGCTGGGCGGGATAAAGTATGCTGCTCCATGCTACCACTTCCCTCTCCACCACTTCCCACAGAGTTCCTAAGCTCGTGAAGTGACTTTTCAAGACCATCACCTGATCGAGGAAGCGCGTCACCTGAACTTTCAAGATTATCAAGCGAACGACGCAGAACGTCGCGTGAACCACCCAAGACATCATCTGAGCTGCCAAATTCGCCAACCAAGTTGTCACCTGAAGACTGCCGACAAACGCGTGAACTGTCAACGCTCAGAAATGAATCAAAATGTTTGGTTTTATTGGTAGCAAACTCGCTTTTGCTGCTTGACAATGATTGATGACTCATTGAAATTCGAGGATCATTCATAACTGTGTTGTCCTCGTTCTTGGAATCGCGCGTCCCATCTGTGTCGTCATTAGTCGTATTACCCTCAACTGGAGCGACTTTCGTAGGCGGACCTCCGTTGGAAAAGTACTTTATTAAGATGCCAAACAAGGCGAATGCTAACAATGACGGTATGAAAGCTGTACCTTTAACACTTAAGGGAACACCAATGTATCTCGAATTCATTTTGTGGTCTTCCAAGCCGTACGTCTTGTTAGTCACCGGGTTCACATTCGTCCATCGCCATGCGTAACTAAGAGTTTCCTTTGTTGCATTTGCCAGGAATTCTCTATCGGAGACAGTGTAAATGTAGTCCTCGTTATCAGTGTATTGACCGTACACAAAGGGTTCATAGAAGATTTGATTTTTCCACATATTGAGGTCAAGAATCATAACAATGAAGATAATCCCATAGTTGAACCATTTCCCTGTTATATGGATATCACCGCCGGGAACATGAAACTGAAAGTTGCCAGTGTTAAGACCGGGTAATTTGATGTCCATGCTTCCGTCAAAGTAGGGAAAGTCCCAATCCTACGGGGAAGAAATACATCGTTAGATTGAGCTCAACTAGAGCAATAATGGTTAAACATAACACTGAATATGAATCAGGTACTTTTCCAAATAAAACAACCTAAATTTTTTACGTGACCTTAGCCAGAAATAAAAGACATTTTATTGTTTTTTCCAGAAATAGAAATAAACTTAAGTTGACCACTAAACCGGAAAAAAAGAAGAGTTTCTCTTCTTTTTGTTATATTTTAATTTATTTTCCAATTTAGTTAGATTCTTTCTTCTGGTTTTTATACGGTCTCGACTACTGGAGACTGAGGCTTTGTCTCGAAACGACCAGCGTGCAATTAACTCTCAAGCTGAGCAAGAGAATAAAGAAAAATAGTGGGAAAATAAAATTGTTTGCCGAGATTTTGGAATTTCACAAAAATTAATTTTGGACATTCTTAAAACGGAAGACAGTTTCCTTTCACGAGCCCTGCAAGACTTCACGTATAATCATTCAAGCCGGCGCGAGTTGCCGCGTCTAAACAGGAGCGCCATTTTGAATTTGGCATGATCTACAATGTAGCGTCGTCAATGCTACATTTCGAGAAACATGACTTACCGGTACTTTAGTTCTTAATCTAAAAATAAATAAACCCAGATTTACATATCCTAATGGCCAATCTGGGCGTCTCCCTCTCTGTAACCTTTATTAACTTCTATTGCAATGAAGGAAGTCGCCTGCAGAGCAGGCGAGATTTCATCGAGCTAGCGCTGACATCGTAAAAAGTTCACCCGCCATCTTGAATTTTTCATGCGGTCTATAAGATGGCGGTCGCAAGATTGTAACGCGAACTCGATCGCCCCAACAAGTGAACTCGACCGGCCCAACAAGACGCCTGCACTGCAGGCTATGAAGGAAGAACTATTGGGATGATATCTGTTTCCAAACATTGCTTTTGTTATTCAGATGTGCCAACCACAGAAACAAAAGACCCTTTGTTTCGACAGCCAATGAGGCTCTCGTTGGCACATTAACGACAATAGGTGACGTCAACTATATCCTCGCTATACCTGCATGATAATAAAAAGATCCATGACAAGGATAAACGATGCCAGATACGCTCTGGACACTTCGTTGGTAGGCATGAAGTCCCTACTAATTTCATCCCAGTTGACATAATCAGTCGAGATGGCAGTTGCCACAACAACGGACATTCCAAACGAAATCAACCAAAATGCATACACTCGGTTGCGGCCGCGTCTCCAAAACTTTCTTAGGCCTGGGCTCCATTGCGGATACTTGTCTTCCTGTAAAGTGGAGAATTACTTCCGTCAATAATACAACCCCAAGACACAAGATACAAAACACCTTTTTTTTTCTCTTGCACACCACTTTTAGCTCCCTCTTTTTCTTTTACGGAATAGAAATTCCCCCAGTTTCCACTCTGTGCTTTTCAGAGAAGCAGTGAAAACAACAACCAGTCTTGCATTATTGTTTCGTGTTTGGTCTACATATTATTTGCTGTTGGGGACGCTCCAGGATTGACAGATTTGGACAGGTTGGTACGAGGTGCGTAGTGAGGTAATTACACCAATAGAGATTAGTATTTCGTATACTACAGTGTTCCAATGAAGGCTAAAAACAGACTACAACTCTTTTTTCTTATATGGAATTCTTAGGTCATCTAAAAACAAACTACAAATCTTTTTTCTTATATGGAATTCTTAGGTCATCGGCCTTTGCGTCTGTTACCTGTAGCATTATATCTGTCACCATCCATGCAGTGATGAAGTCTCCCAGCCAGGTGCCAATAGCTGCCATTTTCATGAACGTCTGATTCTCGATTCCCAGATTGTGACTGGTTACATAGGGAGCAAGGTGTTCACCACCGAGCAGCAAGAATTCGCTGTAAATGAAGCTCATCATGAAAAGAAACATGAGGACCGTTAGAAACATCACCATCCAGGAACCCTGGCCATCTTCAGAGAACATGCGTAGCTTAAGAACACGACAAAAGAGAAATTTGTGAACGAAAAACTTTCCCACTAGCATTCCTATAACCGTGGCCAAGGTGAACATAAAGACCTTCAGAGCGACATAGCGAAGGTCTGGGGGGTACCTAAAAATTAAAAAAATAAGACCAAAATGACATAAAACATACCGATATGTTCAGAAGTGTAGAATCATTCAAAGACCAACCAACTCTTTTCAACCTATGATTTCATTGAATCGGCATAGGATAGGACTCTATTTAGAGTAGGATTATGGTCAATAGACCTCTTTAGCTTGTACATTTTGTTTCCCATTTCAGACCACGTGATGTTACTCTAGGGAAAACTTTCTTTCAAATGTCGTCCTATGCACGTGAATATGTACGCATAACTTATGAAAAAACAAAAGGAAAATTTCCTTGAGAACATCACGTGGTCTGAAATGGGAAAACAAAACGTACAAGCTAAAGAGGTCTATTGTTGTGTTGTAAATCTTTTTGTGCCTATTATTTTCTGAACCAATCACAGGAGCCGTTGTAACAACTAAGTCCTAGGGCCCGTTTCTCAAAGCTCCCGAAACTTTTCGGGCGTATTTCGGGTGACATAAATCCCTCTGTATCTTCAAAAGGGAAATGTTTCAAGGCATGAAACTTTGGAAGTAGTTTGTTTGTTCTTGTAACATGTTACATGACTAGCTTTCCAGAATAAGCGGATCGTAGTTTGGAAACTTGCTTTTCGGGACTTTTGAGAAACAGGGGCCTGTTTCTCTAAAGTCCAGAAAACTCTTCGGGACCAAAAATCCATTTGTGAAACTGCCAACCACTTGTTATGGAAAGCCGATCTCTTAACATTTTTTCAAGGTAACACAAAGAAAAATGACTGTGAAGTTTGACGACTTAAATCTTATCCGTTCTTGAGAGAGTGAATTGTGACACCCGAAAATGACCCGTAATTCAAGTTTCGGGACTTTCGAGAAACGAGCCCCTGGCCCCAGATCCGAATCACGAGGTGTACATTCTGTGTGGTAAATGTCACGAAGTGTCCTCGAACTCTCTCCTCAACTCCCACAATTGTTTCCAGGAAATCACTCAAGTGTGCCTCTAACTTTACTCCTCAAAGAAACAAAAATAGTTCAGATAACCCTAACGTAAAAACGTCCCGAGTCCTAGCCTATTGTTTTATTTTTAATTGGTACTAATGGAGTTGATTATCAAGATTCACCTTGCTTCTTATTAGCTGAATTTTTGGAATAATCAATTAAAAGAGTGAGGAAAATTAATTCATAATTGCAGCCAATAGGCCTTATGCATGATGGCGTCATATGCTAAAAAAATTCACCACCAGGCCTCGTTTGCACAAAATTATTCACATCATCTGGACATGCAATACTGTTCGCGGGTCGTTTTCGAGGCTTGGTGGTGAAATCAGCTAGTCAGACGTTATCGCGCATAACGGCTATTGCAGTGTATGAAAGCATGTATGACACGCCCACGGCCTAGGTAAACTTTTCCATGGAACAACCGATTTGTATATTTCTCAATATGCACTTCGAGTTTTAAAAGCTTGTGAAGTTTGCAGAGCACCTAAAAGGTAGTAAGTTGGTTACGCAACCCTTGTTTCATTTGCACGCAGTGAAATTATTCAGTAATGTAGCAGCTCTCGTATATGAGTTATTGACCAAGCTTGTTCGGTGAAGATGGCTGGATATTGGCCAAGTTCTTTCTTTGGGTGCTTATGTCCATAACACGCAAAAAAAGAATGAGGTCAATATCCAGCCATCTTGACCGAACAAGCTTGGTCAATAAATGATTTATTATATGGGATAAACGACATCAAAAAATGGTCTCTCTGATCTCGCGGGACCAAGCGAGACAACCGGAACGGGAAAGATAGCTCCATCTTGCCCGCTAAGGGTAGCCAATCACAGCGCGGGATTTGGTTCATCTTCCCCGCTCACGGAGCTAGTCACATAATAATTTTTGGTATTGTGAGCAGCTTCTATTGTTCTTAAGTCTAAGGCATTGTTTTAATTGTTTAGTCTTTTGTTTTTTGCTAGGGTATTATATATCACGTTACGAGAGCTGCTACATCACCTAAATTATTCTATGCTGGAAGGACCTTTTATGATCATCAGATTGGATAATTGTAAATCATTCTACTCTCAAGTGTAAATGCATCGATTCCTGCATTTGTCATATTCTGATTTCTTGTAAGCATTTTTGCGTGCATTTCTTATACAACTAACCTGGAAAACACAAATGCATACATATTTCCAATAATATCAATAATGCAGTCGGTGTAGCTATGGGAAACCGGATCCTCAGCAAAGATAAGAAAATTGCAGAACACTACCAAGTATGACGTAACGATGCGGAAGTAAGGATGCCGGAAATAATAAGTAAAATTCTTGTTGACTTTCGGTGTCGTTTCTTCGGATTGGTTCGTGTCTTCCTCGTTGTTATTCGTCGCTTCATCGCCATCAAAGAGACTCATGTCTATTATTTCTTCTCTTCTCTCCCGAGCAACAGGGGATGCTGCACTGCCTGTGTCTTCTCTGGTTGTAAAGGGTCTAGGCTAAAAAATAAGGTGTAAGGCTACCGGAGAGGATTTCAGTTTTCAGCGTGTGGTCAAATTTGGGGATTTTATAACCTTGCTTATGCCCTTTTTAATTTGCAAGTGAGATATGTAGCCATCTTTGTTTTTAAAGGAAAAAGAAAGTTTTTCCACAATGTGTTCAGCAACCTCGATTTGCATTATGGCGTCATTTTACTACCGAGACCAGCATGCTTTGTTATTCAGATTTTTTTGTTCTCTCCTGGGAACAAAGAAACAATTGTTTAATTTTGCCTGACAATAGAAGCAACTCACAGCAGTCTGGTCATCGTAGTAAATGACGCCATCATGCAAATCGTCTATACCAACGCTCTTTCTACTTTCCTCCATTGGCTTCGAGAAAAAAAAGAGGATAGAACTACAAAGAGAGAGAGAGAGAATTAACTGTAAGGGATATCCGTTTTTCAGAACCACCATGGCCGCTTTGACGTCAAATAAGAACTGATTCAATATTGCGTGTATATCGTTGCGTCTCTCAACTTACCCATCCGATGGCATCATGCTGTTGCCTTGACAACTCCTCGTCAATCTTCTCCAGTTTCTTCCTTCTCTTCAACCGTTTCATTTGTCTCCGGCGTCTGATATCTTTGCGATACCTGCGCACCAACACTTCATCCGGATTTTCTTCCAAACCAAAGAGCCACACCAAATAACCAAACACACAAAACGCAAAAATAGAAGGAAAAAATGCGATACCCTTCAACGTCAAAGAATATCCTTTATATTTAGAGTTCATCCTCACATCTTCGAGTCCGTAAAGGCGGTTTGTCTTAGGATTTATGTGATTCCACCGGTATTCGTAGGTCATGAGACTCTCATTCCCCCATCTGAGAAATTGCTGATCTGCTACAGTGTAAATATATCCCTCAGGGTCAGTATATTGTCCATATGCAAAGGGTTCATAAAAGATCTGATTTTTCCACATATTGAGATCGAGAATCATGACAATAAATATAATCCCGTAATTGAACCATTTGCCCGTGATGTAAATGTCCAGTGGTTTGCCGCCACAGCATGGAATTTGAACATCGAGCGCGTCCGCGTTCACACCAGGTAATTTGATATCCAGCGAGCCAGCAAAGTGTGGAAAATCCCAATCCTATACGAAATGAAAACGGGTCTTTACAAAAAAAATGCTAATTATCTAGTATATAAATGGAGCAACATTGTTAGACACGATAATTGATTTATTTATGATTATAATTTGACCACGTGACTGCATGATGTGATTGTAGCCAAAGACCACAAATAACCCTTCCTCATCATAGAGTCTCCTGTAAATCTGTGGTTACAGGATCAAGCTGAATCTTTGAGGGAATTCGATTTTTTGTGACGCTCGTTAGGTTTTCATATATTTTCTATGTCTTTCATAGTTGATGTATCAATAACAGCTTGATGTGTTTGTCAGAGTTCAGAGGGTTGGAGGGATGGGTCTTTTGATCAGTTATCTCTGATGCTTAATGTGACTTCTTTATGCAGTTATGAGCCATAATTGTGTTGATTTGACAACCTAACTGCGCGGTGCGGCGTTAGTCAAAGCAGGTACCCCTCCCTCATCATAGATTACCTATTGGTTCAGTGGTCAGAGCATTCTTTTAGTTCTTGGAGGGTCGTGAGTCCATTCTTAGATGAAATGCAGAATTTTTCTGAGTTCCATTCCTTATGTCTTCCATGGTTGATATTTTAATCACAGCTTGATAATTGTTGGTATTTACCTGCATAACTATCATCAGGTCCATAACAAGAATGAAAGATGCCAGAAATGCCCTTGATAATTCATTGGAAGCCACGAAGTCACGGTTTAACCTGTCCCAGTTCACGTAGTCTGTGGAAATTGCTGTGCTAACAACTATAGTCATGGCAACGAACACAAACCAGAAAGCGTAGACCCGATTTAAGCCTTGTTTCCAAAAGCGGCGGAGCGCTGGGGCCCAACGAGCGTATTGAACTCCCTGCAAGCAAAGCAAATGTATTAAGAAGCAAAAAGAGGCAAGCAATTGACCAATCATGGCACACATGGAGAGTCACAAGCGCCCACAAAAAATTTGAGCCCGTAGATTGTATGGCAGTGGCATTACCAAACAAAGTAACGGTGCCTGTCCTGATTCCATTCGGTTTTTCTTTCGAACTAAGATAGCCCGCATAGCTGACGGTTCTTTTTGCAGGGCGAGAGATTTCGAGCGGAGAAAGAAGGCTGGGGTTGTTCTTTTTCCCCGGGATAACCGTTCGAGTTCTCTTGCCTTCCGCAACAACAGAACCGCCGGCTACGCTGGCTAAATTAAGAAAACATAGCCTAGCATTTAGTGAGGGAATATAGGGTCTTTGCCCGCAGCTGATATAGACTGCGCGAAAACGCGTCTATACTGACAATCGTTTATTCACCTGTAACATCATATCAGTGACCATCCATGCAGTTATAAAATCTCCAAGCCAGGTACAAATGGCCGCCACTTTCATGAATGTTTGGTTCTTCATTCCCATTCGATGACTTGCGTGAAATCTATCCATGTATTTACCTGAAAGAGAGAAAGGCAAGTATAACCACGTTGACCGCTCAGTTTAAAATCGAGACGACCTTTGTTTCATCAAAGTGGAATTTGTTATTAGCCACTGGCTTGTGCCCCTCACTTGAGTTTATCCCTGAAGGTTCGAGTTTCTACTGGGGGGGGGGGGGGGGGCGGGGGATGGGTGACCACTTAAAATACTCCTCCTTGATGCCTCCTTTCCCTTATTTATTATTATTTTTACGATTGAATTGTTGTTGTTTACCAAATTCGTTCCGTCATTTTGATGGCATCACTCTTGCGCAAGCAAACCGTCGGCATCACACGTGAAAGCTGTCATTGGACGCCTTTTCTTGTAAAGGAGGGATTGGCGGAGTGGGGATTCAATCACCAGTTACAAAGATTTATTAAGATTAACGTAACTAGAACAGACTTTTGCACAGAGTTTAACGTCCAAAGCGACTGCTACAGTTTCCGGATGGCACACACTTTTCAATTTTCGCCAGAAAATCGATAACTTAAAAAATTGTTGTAGTTCTTGTTGGAAACTCTTACTTTCTTAACTCTTTACCCTAACTCATTGGCTCTTTCAAGGATTTCGAACAATGTTTCTTAAAACCTTATCCGCCCGCCACCCTCTTTTATTGGACTACAAATTGACCCAGTTTGGGTGTTTCCTTGGAAAGAGATTAAGACCTACACCGCTGCACCAACACGGTGAACTTTCACACTCACTAGGATTTGATTCACCAGTTTCCATGCAGTTGGCTTGATAATTCAATTGGTTAAGCGAGGGGTTCGTATTTCCCTTTTTCAGTGGCCCTTTCTGTTAACAGGCTTTACAAGGGGGCAGTGTTTGGGAACAGTTCATACCTCCAAGCATGAGGAAACCGTTGTAAGCAAAACTGAAAATGAAGAGCGAAAAAAGAGACGTCAAGAACATAACCATCCATGATCCTTGGCCATCTTCAGTGAACATCTTGAGTTTTAGCTTTTTACAGAAGAGCCATCCATGAACGATCCATTTCCCTACAGCCATTCCAAGGAGAATAGCAAACATCCAACAGCCAAATTTCATGAGGGAGTATAAACCCTCAGGCCATCTACGAAGAAAACGCAGAATTAAATAATGTTATGTACAGAGCCTATATTTATTTTCAGATTTTCAGCTTGAAGGGTCGAGTAAAGAAAGTTTAAACACTAAAGCCTTAGGAAGGAAACCAGCTTGCTATTTGCAAAGCGTGTTGGAGATGAATTCGGGATTCGGGACAAGCTGATAGTCAGAAAGTCAGAACGGGAATGGAACCCGGCGCATGCGCATGTAAAACTAGTACCAGGCACCCTCCTGGAGGACACTGCTGCAGACCATCCCGGAGTTACCTCTAGCAGAATGGGACATAATTAAGCAACGACAAAGTAGAGGAAAAAACAGCAAAATTGCGTAGTTAATGAACAAAAAAGTTCCTATGCACGCCCCGAAGGTGCGTTGTACTTTTAATACATATCTTTGTCGTTTCCTGCGAAACCATATCGTGAATAACTAAATTTCAGGTTGTGCGAAAGACTCCAGCTCGCAAGGACAATCTTTCATTTTCTCTCTTAACGAAGACGCAGTTCGTGCCACTTTAAATATTGGATAACGTGCGCACATTTTTGTCATATTAAAAGGGTTGGAATAGACACGAAGAACTTATAAAGGCTGAGTTTTATCCTGTAGCTATTCCAGACTGCTACTTTCATTGGTCCCTCGGAACTGCAGCTTCTTTTGTTATCAGAGCTAGGTGCATTGTTTCTCAGTGTTGTATATCATCTATTGTTTCGTTCTTTAATCACAGACCGCGTCTGGAAAGTTTCAGGGTCTCACTTTTGAGTTTTCACTGGCAACGCTAGGATAAGCAGATCAGTGCAAGAAAGGTAGATCCAGCGTTAACTTCATTTGTACGTTCCCCCAAACAGACTGAAAGACACTAAGTAACAACAAGTTACTGCGTCCGTATGTGGTGCTTATACTGACGTCTCAGGTGAAAATCAGCCTTTATGTTAGCTGTGGTTACATTAGCCCTTTTACCCGTGGGTAAATGGCGTTTGTCCACGTGCAAGGACGTTTTTGTGTGCAACCGCTTTCTCTACACCTAAACTGCCCCCGGGTTATTTCCATGGATACATCCTGAAAAAGAACAAAAGAACTTCCCATGACAGTTCCTGAACTGAAAAGTACGGTTTAGCTGCGCCCTGCTGTGGCTTGGTCAATCATAAAGCAGAACTAATTTGCAAGGTCAGTGAACTCATATCTAATTATATTTTACCCTCGGGGTAGTCTTTTACTGTATAGCCGCATCCTCAAGGGTAACATGAAACCTGAGCTGAGCCAAACCCAAGCCATTTACCCTCCGGAAGGCTCGAAACCCAAGGTGTGTGTAACCACAGCTATTTTGAGATGACGTTTTCCTTGCCGACTTTTATAGAACTCAGTGGGTGGAGACAGGGTGGAGACAATCTTCTAAGTGTTGTCTAAGAAAGCAACAAAGTAAAGCCAGGTCTGGAACGGCAATAAAACCTCAGAACGATGGAGAATCGTCGTCGCTAACCACGACACCCACGCTTCTACAATAGTTGCGGTTACACTCGCCTTCTGCCCGAGGTAACCCTGTGGGTAATTGTCTTGGGCTGGGATCGGTTTGGGTTTCCGGTCAGGTTTAGTCCTCCGGTTACATTGCAAATAATTACCCAAGGTCAACTTTTGACCTGGCAGTATTTGGGTTTAAAAGTGTTGACGGGCCTGCACGACTCCTGCAGTTCGCAAATATATTGCTCTTTCAGCCTTTATAGTTTAGCTCTTACTACAGTGTCTTTTAGGGATTTTCTTTTGCGATATGAAATGAGGGGCGGCTCGTTGAAGATATTTCATAATAGCGTTTAAAAGTGTTGACGGGCCTACACGACTCCTCAGTTCGTAAAAAACAAAACAAAACTTTGCCGCATTAAAAGAAATCGAATTAATGGGTATTAAGAGCAAAGACAAGTAAAATATATTCACTTTGAACCTCGAAAGTTGGCCATGTTTGATACCACGTGTAATGAATTTGGTACGTGCCAGGATATTTGCCGCAATTTCAGTGCAACACCACAAAAATGTGCCCAGCATGTGCTGCGGTTTCCGAAATTAATTTTTTCGTCCACCCGATTGGTTGAACTACTCTTGTGGTTAGATGAACCAAGACTAAACCCTACGACTTGTTTCGGGAAACGTCATGGGTAATTCTTTTGTTCTTTTTGATGTATCCATAGTGATTCGCCATGGGCAGTTTCACTGTGGGAATAGAGGTTACACACAAAACACAGACTTCCCATGGGTAAAGTCTCACTTTCCCGTGGGCAAAAGGTCTTGTGGAACCGCAACTAATGTAGCGAAGATTCACCTTCTTTTCCGTTGCTAATTGCAAGTGTCGAAATTGACTTACGCTTTGCGCTGCTCAAAGTGCAATATCTTTACCTTATGAAGACAAAAGTGTACATATCCCCTACGACATTAATGATGCACTCGCGATAGCTGTGTGAAACTGGGTCTTCCGCGAAGATCAGAAAGTTAAAAAACACAACCAAATACGCAGTAGCCAGCCTGGAGTACGGGTGACGAAACAGGTATCTACTGCGACGAGGTTCAGGACGAACTGCTTCTTCTTCATGGAGTCTTTTGTCGCCTGCGGGCTAAGGTTACAAAGAAAGTTGATTCTTTTTTTTTTCCAAGAGAAAAATGTTTTCTTAACAAATATACACTTTAGGTCGTCGCCGCCATGATGGCTGCTACAAAACAATACATGAATCATTCCATTTGTTTGCGTGTATATATGTATTTGAGACTCGGATATTAGCTCATACGCCGTCCGACCTTATATGGAAACTGATTGCGTCGGTCGTTTTGTAAAACTTCCGCGGGCAGTTCTGTAAATGAAACAGTTTAGAATTTAATGAAAATTAAAAAAAAACAATCATTCCATTCGTGCATGTTGGTTAGCCAACTCGGCGCTACGCGCCTTGTAGGCTATTTGGCCGTTTTTATACTAGAGACGCATAAATCGTCCGGGACGAACTTGGATTATTATGCTTATGCATTATGCGTCTGGACGAAGTATCTACTACAGTGCGTCTTCGATAGTTCGTCCAGACGGATTATGCGTTTTGTGTCCGTCTTTATACTGGACGAATTTAACAGACGCAGAAAAAATGTTTGCCCAAGTTTGTCCCGGATGAATCATGCGTCAGTTCCCACGGCCTGCTCCCGTCTGGTGATCTAACCCGAAGGTCGTGGGTTCAATTCCCACACTGGTCAGAGTTTTTCTCTGTCTATGTGTGGTTCCATTTCCATTAGTAGGGCTAACGCTCACATGGTTCTTATGGGGTACAAAACTAGCACTTCACATTACACTCTAATCAGTTAAGTCTCTGCGTCTTATATAGTTCGTCCCGTCTTTACACTAGACGGATAACACGAGTGACGCATAATTCGTCTGGACGGATTATGCGTCTCTTGCATAAAGACGGCCATTATTACAATAACAGGAAATAATATTCTTAGAGGACGTTCTCGTTCGCTTCGTCGACGTCGTCCTTGCGTAGGCTCCTATTGATCATCCTCGTCCGCCATTTTAGGATTCCAAGTTTGCACGCGAATGCTTGCGTTCTTAACTGTGAACCCGTACAAATTCCGTTTGCTTTTTCGTTCCAGATAAGAACAGGTTTCAGCTGTCTGGCGTTTCTCTATCTTTCCAGCATTGATACAAAACGACGCAGGCCGCTTCGTTATTCCTCGCCTATACAACATTTCATGAGAGAGAAGAACGAGAGAGCAATCGATATAACTGTTTTGAAATCACATATATGCGAAGACATGTGACCATGGGATAACTTGAGCTGTCAAATTAATTTTTAAAACAAGTGATTTTCTATGAAGAGTTTTTGATGGTTTAAATTCGAACGTTTCATAAATTTAAACTTCTTGTTGACTGATTCAATGAAAGTTTTTGATATTTAAATTGAGCAAATCGAATACCTTTAAAAACGACTTATTCGTTTTTAGCCAATATTATAAACCACATTTACTTAAATGAAAACCGTAAGTCTTTACTTGGTACAAAATAAAACTTAGGACAGCGCAATACGAATTTTCTTTCACCAATACGTTGAGTTTATGTAATACTTTTTGCACTGTTAAGATTTATTCTGTCGATGTTATACAGGAATGAAAATATACTCTTAAATTAACCCCTCCTAAAAGTTTATTAATAGATTTCTAGTTGTAAGGGCGCTTAATTATTTCCCGAAACAAATATTTTTAACCCCGTAGGTACGATCTTGGAATTTGATATGGCATCTTTCGGAAGTTTTTAAAATCTCTTTAGCACTATATAAATACTATTCTTTCTCAAAATTCAACACGAACTAAATTTTCATAATTAATGTAGATAATCTTGTACTTACCCAATATTTCTTGCCAATCTCGTGAAGTTTTTGCAATTCACGAAGTTCTTTCGATGTTAGCGTAGAGAGCTGGCTGGGGTAGACTTGATTACTCATATTTTCTCCTTTTTAAAGTAAATTGCAATATACCGGCTAAAACTACTTTACCGTGTCCTATCTTTCGTCTCTATGGCAACCAAGAAGCAAATTGTTTGGAAACAGAATTTTGTTATTTAGTTGATAAAATAGTGTTTTGAACAAAAGGCATTGATAAAGGATCTTACTAATGTATAATCCGCTTCGAATGAAATTAACTGCATTTTTAAAAACAATTTTAATGATCATAAACATTTGGAATGTCCATTAAGGATATTTCTTTGGTTTTCATGTAAGGAAATTCTATCTTCTCCCGGCTGTACAAGTTTTTTGAGAAATAAACGAAGGCATTCAGCGAATAGTACTGGCATAACAATCAAACTGAAAACCCCCAAGATATTTGATAATTTATCTTGAAAACACTAAACTCCCTTTGGTATTTTACAGCTATCCACACAGTTCCGAAACTGGTCATATTCGATGGAATCGATGATATTTCAGCCCAGGTTGCTGCTGTGAACTAAATCACTAAAGAGTGGTGTTTTCATTTCCGCGTGGAGTGGTAAAGTAAATGAAGACATTTTGAATGGCTTAAGTCATGTTCAGTAAAATTAAAATGATATCTATTCACAAACTTTGTTTTTGTTATTCAGAGGTCCAAACCACTGGAAAAAAAGAACATTTCTTATCGGCAGCCAGTGAGGCTCTGATCAGTTGTCAAACAACACTTTGCTATTTATTCATAACAAGAGGCTACGGGTAGCCTACACCATAATATTTTACGTTTTCCGATTGGAGGAGAAAGTGTCACGTGTCATGGGTCAAATTCTCACTAACTCTCTAGGGCGAAGAAAACTCACGAACTCCCGTACGTGATCAGGTGGTGCACCTTCGAAACAGCGGCAAATTTGTATGCCAGCCGCGTCAAGCAAATCATAATTTTTACGCAGTCATGGCAGCTAAATAGTTTCAAACAACAAGAACTGAAGAAGAAATTGAACAGCTTCTACGCAACAAAAGCTCGAAGTCTACCAACAAGGCCAACCACAATAATGCCGTGAAAACGTTGAGAGACTTCTGCAAAGAGCAAAATTTAGACGAAACCTTCCAAGAACTGAGCAAAACAGTTCTATTTTGAGTTCGGAGGTATAACAAAACACTTAATGACTGACCCCACGGGAAACAGTGAGTTTTTTTTCCTCTCGACCCTCAATGTTCACCTCGGCTTCGCCTCGCCTCGGGGAACATTAAGGATCTCGGGGAAACAAAACTCACTGTTTCCCTTGGGGCCAGTCATTAAGTGCTTATTGTCTGTAGGTATGACGTAAGAGAAACAGAGCAAGGAAGAATTAGCTGCGTGCTTATAGCCAATCAAAATCAAGCAGCTGACCGGTAAAAGAAGTAAAATTTGACTTTCCGTGATGTTGAATCTTGCGATGGAGCTTAATTGCGACATTCGTTGATGTAAAGTTGCATTTTTCATCTCGTTACTGCATTGTGTCTGGGGTGAGTCCGATTTCACTTTTAGTTAGTCACGATTAAATACGAAAGCCTGCAAATACGGAAGCTTGTTAGGGAAGTAAGAGTTAGAAAATGCGCGATAAAAAAATGGGAGAGGCAAGTTAGGAAATGCGAGATGCAACATATAGAAAATTCGGGATAAAAAATGCGAGGTCCTAGGTAGAAAATGTTAAATAAAAACGGCTCTCCATAATAACGGAGAATCGAGGGAGGGAAGTCTTGAAAACAGGGAATCTCTAAAACTGGGAAATTCCAAAATGGGGAATCTCTAAGACGGGTGTTCCTACAAATCTATTACAATATTGGCTCCCTTGACAAGAGTTTCTGTAAGGTCCTAAACTGCACGGTACCTTTTCAGCGGGCTCTTTTGCTTGGTAGAATGCGAAAAAAAAAACTTGTGTTAAACGCCATCATCTTAAACGACAATTTTCCTTCTAGCGGAGACTGCGAGAAATTACTAAACCTAGTTAGTTCTTTTTGCATTTACTGGCAAAAGGTAAAGGAAACTTAAGTTCACCCTTGTTGATTGAACCTGATAGTTGTTTTTTTCTCCATCTCGAACAGTCTTTGGGAGAATTTGGATTTATACTTGGTCTTCATAATTGTCGTTATCCTCTGGACATCGCAGGAAAGCATGTTTATTCGATGGATAGATTAGTTTTTTTTCCCTTCTTGTTGTAAATATACTAAATTACTACAAATTCTAAATTTTAAGGGTTCGTAAAGTAACTGGCTATTCACCAAGCTACTGGAATCTATAATTTACAAATTAATTTTAGCGCACTGTCCTTTGGATTAAACGTCTGCCCTCAGGAACCATTAAACAGTTTTACATGTTAATCATGAGTCATCTTACCTTTTAGTTACAACTAAAGCTGCGAAACAAGTTAAATTGACAGCAGTTATTGAAAAAACTTTAGTCTTAATATTCATTAACACAACTGATTAACACGCACACCTGGCCGCTAAAAGAAGCTAGTTTGTATTCCTGTCAGGTTTCATCTTGCGATGGAGCTTTATTGCGACATTCATTGGTGTAAAGTTGTATATTTCATCTCGTTACTTTATTGTGTCTAGGATGTGTTCGATTTCATCTTTAGTTAGTCATGATTATATATAAGCTTGTAGGGGACATACTGCATGAGAGCTGCGAGTTAAAAAACGACTCGACTCGAGACTCGAGATTAAAAAATGCGTGATGCGAGTTAGAAAATGTGTCATAAAATGTGAAATATCTTAGCCTGCGTAGCAGCCGTTTCCTTTCCTTTTCCAGACGGAGATAGGACAAGCGAGCGAGCGCCTGGTGTGAGCAAAAAAATATAGAGAAGTGGGGACGGGGTGAGTGAGAAGGGGGAGGGGGTGGGGAGGAAAGGAATCGCCTGCAATCAATCCCAAACAATTTACCGAACTCCGTTCGCCCACGAACGGGGAGCAATAGCGCAATTTGATTGGTTAGGAGCCCGTCAATCAGAAAGTGACATGAAAAATGTGACATTCGTGCATACTCGACATCCGGAATACAGAACAACAAACATAATCAAAAATATGGCCGCGTCCGTGGAAGCTTTCGAATTTTCTCTTCAGGAAACGTTAAAAGATCTTTCTGAAAACGGTAAACAGATTGATCTCAAACCGGAGCAAGAAGCTGCCATAAAGAGTTTAGTCCATGGACAGGATGTCCTCGCAATTTTGCCAACTGGTTTTGGCAAAAGCGCTATCTATCAAATACTCGTGGGAGTTAAGGAGAGGATGTCAAAAGATTGTGCCTGTGTTCTGGTGATTTGTCCGCTTCGAAGCTTGATTGAAGATCAGATAAAGGAGGCGAAATCCATGGGCCTTACAGCGAATTCATTGCCAGAAGCTTCCCTTGCAGATGTGCAAGTGGGTAAATTCCAGTTATTGTTCTCGTCCGCGGAAAATGCGCTGGACAAAGAGTTCCTTGAAATCTTAAAAAAGAATTCGAGATTCCAAAGCTCTCTTGCCGCAATCGTCGTTGACGAGTCGCATACAGTGGAGACCTGGACTGGAAAGAGGTATATTATCCAGCTATTGTAGTAACCTTTGCCACCTATTTGCCACCGTTTTCCTTCGGCGGATCGGATCGTCTGTTTCGTGAGAGTACCCAACCTTGGGAAGTATATATAGAGGGAGCAAACCGGTTCCTCTAAAACTAACAGGAATGGCCGTAAATCGGCTCAAAGACCACACAGTAGGGAAAAAAACATTCAACTAAAGAAAGGTAAGACGATTTTTATTTAAATCGCTACACTTTCATAGGTCACAGAAACGTTCGTTTTTTTCCCCATACAAATCCTTATAAATATGCAAATCGCTCGAGTCACGTGACAATGCAAAGGTAAAGAGCTGCTCATATATCGAGCTTGGGCTACCTGTGGTCACAGTCATAAATTCAGAGTTTCGGGGGTCCTGAAAATGGCGACCGAAATAAGGTGGACTCGCAATGTAAAGTGGGTAAGGTTTTTTAAGTGCGATTGGGGATATTTCTTTACATTTAAAACTTTATAATTACGATATCTGTTAGAGAGTCATACGATAGCCGGATATTTCATTGCGCGCAACGAAAACACAAAAACTTGTTTCCGGTCACGCACACAATTCTTTAATACATATTTCCCTATTAATTTGTCACGTAGTGTTCCGTGGTTTAGTGGTCATCACGATTTTCTCTAAGGGAAGAAATACCGAATTCGAATCCCACTTGACTTTCCTTCCACGAGACAGAGATATCTTACGCATGCGCAGCCAGGAGCGCGACCCAAAAAAAAAAAAAAAACAGTTCGAAACTATACTTTGTTCTTTGATCAAAGTAATAATATCCATGAAAAAATTACTCGATTCTGATTGGCTGAGAGTAGTGCAGTTCAAGTGTAACACTGTAAAAAGTGTAATACACCAGTGCAAAAAGTGTACTGCCAGTGCAAAATACACATCAAAATTCTGGATTATGATTGGCTAATAAACGATAGGGTTTGGTCAAAACCAATCAAATATTTTGTTTTCAAATCAAGCGTGCGCCCTAGATGGCGCAATTTATGGCGCAATTTTTCCGTGATTGCGTGATACGCGTTCGTTTCTTTTGCTTAACCATCTCGAATTGTTCATGTATAGAGCGAGTTTCAATCGAGTGTCGTAAAACCAAAACCAAAGTATTACTTTGGCCAATCAAAATGGGCAGAACAATCCAGTAAACCAATCAAAACTCGAAGTAATTCCACGTAGCCGACACAAAGCGCGGGAAAATGTGCACGCGCGTGCCACGATTGGTTTTGGCTTCACTTCTGATTGGTTGAAAAAGTGGCGCGAGAACTTTCAACCAATCACTGAGTGAAGTAATCCAAAACCAAAGCAATTCGCTAATTACTTTCGACACTCAATCGAAAATTGCTCTATTATTAATAAGTAATCATACGATTTGCCTCGTGCAATTTGGAATAAATAAGCAGTGGTAATTTTTTTCAAAGACTACAATTTTGGTCGTCTTTGAAAGAATTTACTGGTGCTTATTTCTTCCAAATTGCACTCGACATCATGTGATTACCTATACAAAGGCAAGGAGAAAACAAAAATGAAGGACACGACGAACATTTTATTGCAACTTTACCTCAAGATTCGAGATTTACAATATAATTAACTTAAAACAGGGCCAACGAACTTCATTATCGCTCACTTAAATATCTTATAAAACGTATCAAGCATTGCAATTTATTATTTTGCGGGTTTAAAAAAACTGGGCCATGATCTCAGAGAAAAACATATCTTTCAGGGGTCCACTAGTGTAATAAAAGATGATGTATATTCTCAAACGTGAAGAGCTTAATCTTTTAGGGATTCCGTCTCTTTGTTTGCTATTTGTTGATCGCCGTCTTGGATTAAGCTGTTTTGTTTGACTGAATTCGAACAAAAGCTGAGCGTGAACCGTCCCCATTTACAGTGCGTCTTCGTGTTGAAACATGTCGAATTTTTCACAGAACATTACGGAGAATTTCGCGACTGGTGGTTTTTAAGATGCGTGTAAGCGCTGATGGTGACATCTCTCCTACCTCAAGCTTATAACTAGATGCATGGTTTACAAGAAGAAACGAATTTAGGAACGGGAAACACTGCAATTGCTAATTATTAAAAGGAACCATGCCATTCGCAATCGGGTAGCTTGCGATTTTGATTCTTCTGTGCAAACATCAACTCTAATTTTCCATAACAGGAAGTAAAATTGGATTCATATTACCATCTCAATTTCGCACTTGAGCTCGTTCTGAAAAAGACGCTACGTTAAACTGACTCGACGCGGGGTTGAGTAACATGAATCGCAAGTCACGACGACTCTTTATTAAGTTGGCGTGGGCACTGAAATAGTCCTAGCATGCGCAGTACTCGCGTTCAATACCCCGTACTAACCTTGGTTTCTCATACTGTGAGTTGCGGCCCGCGTTTTTCCAGTTCAACTTATAAGAACTGGGGCCAGAAATTGAATTTGAGAGACCAACAAGCCATAACTTAAGGCAGGACCAGAGAAAACGAGGTTAGTATGGTAATTCTTGTATCACTTTCGCCATCAAATCACGCAGGAAAATACTGGAAGTCAAGAGCAAGAGTTGTAGAAAATGGCCCCGCTGAATTGGCCAATCACAGAGCGCGTACTTTGCAAGACATACAATAAGATATGGCACATCCCGTTACTGCGTAACTGTCTTTAAGTACTTAACAAAGTGGTTAAAACTTTCCCTTGATTGAATACTGTGGCCAGCACCAACCTCGAAATGCGGACTGCGATACTTTAGCGACGGGGCCTTTGTTCGCATTTCCATGCATGTACTTCTTTTTGTTTGACTGGAAATCTCCACGAATCACTTATTTACTGAAAGCGGAAGAGGTTATAGTTGGCGACTAATCATACGTGACCAATGTTTCTTCTTCAAGATACCTCGTAACTGGCACTAAAAATAACGAAGACATGACTGTCAGCGCCAAAACGGGGGAATTCGTATAGAGTCAACTAATGAGAGCCATTCTTTAACTTATTGAGGACATTTTCAATACACAGTCAGATTTGAAACATCATTCAGGGGCTCTTCGATTCATCTGGAAAATACCGTTTCTTTCAGTGCCACGTTAACACTATTTTCAGTAGACCGAACACAAATACCATAGAATAAATACTGACAGTCGACAGAAGACTTCGTGGGACACATCTTAGGCGTGGCCCCTCTCGTGGCACCTCGTGTGCCAAGCTCTGATATCAGTCAGTAGCCAGTGGCTAGCTTCTCGGACATAGTATCAAGTTCAATTGTACTTGATTTAACTGATTAATTGTAATTCTATGTTAACCACAACTTCTCCAGTTTCCACTTCATGTAGGAGTAGTCGTTCTTTCCAGGGTCCTCTCCCTTTTGCCAACAGTTTGGCTAAGCTAACTTCAGTGCGACCAAGGAAATCTGGAATGAGAAAACATCGACGTGA
>NC_090871.1:18134686-18144686 GCF_036669935.1 Montipora foliosa
CAATAATCAGAAATTATAGATAAAGCAAGAAGGAAAAAAGTGAAACTCTCAGAGAAAACGAAAACTACGTCAAGTAGACTGACAATAGAATACCTGTCATTCTATGTGGGCGCACCGACAACTGGGCAAACAAAACCAAAGAGGAAAATCACCAAACGGTGTCAAGGAACTTAACATGGTTGCAACGCTGAGCCATGAACTTGAGATTTGAATGAAAAGGTTCCGGAGAGTGTCCAAAATGCCAATGGACACAGCTGATATTGTACTCATCACTGCGTATTCCATCGTGGTGCTTACCGGCATATGCGGTAATTCGTTGATCATTCATATTGTTCGCACAAGGCGATGCATGCACTCGGCGATGAACTTCTTGCTTGTTAATCTCGCCATTGCAGACCTACTAACTCTTTCCTTGTGTTTGCCGGGGAAGCTTCTCTCCTACATTCCACATCCGCCAAGCAATAGCCTTGAAAATTTTTTTTGCAAGTTTATAACTACACACCACGTTGCTGGAATAGGGATGGTAGTATCTGGGTTTACGCTCACCCTGATATCGGTCGAACGCTACAAAGCGCTCGTGCGTGCAATGGACAGATCATCGCGGCGACTAAACAAGGGAAATGTCATCTACGCGATCGCTGCAATTTGGATCTTCGCTATCTTGTATGTGGTCCCTCTTTTTCTCTTTACCACGTACGATGAAAAGCAAAAACGTTGCATGACATTTTGGCCGATTTCTTTGCCACATGGTAACCCTTACTGGATCCTGCTAGCTATCATAGTCCTTGCGTCGTTTATTACCATGTTTGTTTGTTACTTCAGCATAATCAAAGGACTGTATTTCACTAATACAATTTGCGGTTCAAACGCTGCAAGAACACAAGAAGATGCCGTCGAAAAACGGCGAATCGTCAAGAGCCTATTGATTGTCTCAGTGGTGTTTGTCCTATGTTTATTTCCTTATACATTCGCCACTGCCACCAACGTTCCCCAACACACCGCGCTTTACAGCGTCTCTTATCTTTTGGTGTACTGTAATTCAAGTATAAATCCTGTTGCCTATGCCGTTGGAAGCGCGAATTACAGGACAGCGTTCAGGGAGGTTTTGGCGAAGATGAAACTTGTTAGTAGCACGCGGAGGAGTTAATGAACTGGATGACAGCAAGAGTTCTGTTTAGTGTCCTTCGGTTTTTTCTGAGAGGTCGTTGGAGACGAACAAATGCAAAAGATCAGGGAAAAAAGAAAAGGAGTTGGAAGGTATAAAGGAAATGAAAATGTTATTTCTAAATCTTGCTCAAGCAGTAATTTCCGCCTTAAAGCTGATACGACCGCGAACGTCCCAAAGACATCGCTCTCACAACGATTTCTGATAATTGAATGCTAAAATTGTTCCCAGAACGAAAACTAACTTTGTCATCGCGAAAAGGAAATAATGAAAGATTAAATTAAATAACAAATGATTGACTGGTTCGAACTCTCACGTTACGTTGAAAGCATTTTGTTATGCCCACTGATCTGCATGTTCTTGACACAAGTTATTCAAAACTGACTTTTTCCTGAAAGCTCCAGTAAAAACCCCAGCGTTTTAGCTCCAAGGCCGGGATATTTATCTTAAATCTTAACTAATATTATATATTATATCAATGCAAATTTTTCTTAGCGTGAGAAACGATAAAGCAAAAATGCGAAAATCCCGGTGCCGCCTCATGTAAAGAACAACAGTTTCATTTCAAATGTAAAAAGCGAAAAAGAAGCCGAATTTGATTAATATCAGGGAAATGCTCTCGGACGACTTTTCAAAGGACTGCCTTATTCCTTTAACTGGCGCGGTTTCTGTCAAGGGATCAATATTTTATCTTGTGAATTTGTGAAACGAGAGAAGAAAAGAACAGCTGTCAAATGGATTAACACAGCCGGCGTAGATATTTTTTTTTATTGCACCATAAAAGCGTTTGGAATTGGCTAAGAAACAAAGGAGCGACAGAACCAATCATCTAAAGAAACGGGATCGTAACCTTAAATACACACGATATGTGTTCCGGCCCAAAGTGGATCTACTGACATTGCACGTTCATAAGTACTGCGCATATTGTGTGTCAATATTTATACATTGGTCAAATTTGCAACATTGTAAATAAAGCGAAAGTCGATCATACACGCTAAAACAGTTCTCAAAACACATAAGAGAAGTTGTGAATGACCCATAATTATCTCTTTGCGAATAAGCGCGCGCATTCCGAGAACATGGCGAATTTTGTTTTTTGCATCTACGATACTCACGATAGTAATGTGCAATGGTGTTTTACTCTTAAACGAGCACGGTGACCTATATTTTTTATTGCATCATCTTGGTGTACAAATTATTCCCTTTATATCGAAAAAATTATAAAAAAATTTATCGGAAGGAAAAAAAGATATCGCTAAACCGTACACAAAGCCCCTTACCCAGGGACGTAAATGATGATCTTGAAAACAATGACTCGAGAAACGTTTTGAGTTGACGTTGTTTTAAGCAGAGTTAATAGAGAGAGTCTCCCTATATTAACTCTGTTTTAAGTTGAACGATTTTTCCATGAACTATATAAGACAGTGTTTCATATGCTCTAGACTTTCTACCTATCAGGTGTTTTTTCAAGTGTTACTTTAAAAACCCTTTCGTTTAGCTACCGCAAAATGTACCCTCAGCCGATGAAATAACGCGCGTCATTAGTATCAGTACAAGCATCAATGGGGTAAGATTGGCCCATTATATCTCTTGCGCAATCACTGTGACTTATCTTTTTTATTGCAGTTCTCAAAACAGGGATTAGTAGGGAACACTCAGGGAAAGTTTCAAGAAAATCGTTCGACGACTTTCTTTTCTGAGGAATCACCTTTAATAAATGGAAATGTGGACATTCTTTGTCTACTTGATCAAAAGATATTGCTAATGAAAACTCCTTTAATATCGTTTAACAAAAAAAGAACTTATCAAGGGCTCCAATAGGGGTTAGAGGCTCAACGTTCGTTTCAGAAGGTGAAAGATGTCGCTTTAAGGGAACAAATAAGCGGTGCCAGAGTAGGACTTGATGGTAGACTTCAAACTGGTTTAATTCTTACCTCAATGCACCTCGACAACCCGGAGTCAACTTAGCCGTCTTGCCAACGAGCTTCATATACTTATGTATCCTCGAAAACTGGCGCTGACCTTCATGCAGCATAAAATGATTAATTCCTTTCCAAAATGGAGGCGGAATTTTAAAGTTTCAAAACAAAACTTTGTAGTTTCACTGCTAAGTAGGTCTTGGTCATTTTTCCTTTTGTTTTCTTTTTCGGTGTTTACTGTACGAAGACAAAGCGTCCACTCAGAAAATATGTACGTCATGATGAACGGTGGTTTTATGAGGCCCAATCAATCACGTGAACAGCAGCCAAGCGTTTTTTATCCGAAAGAGCGGAGGACTGGTTTGTGACACCAACACAACTGCCGGTGTTTAGGGAGACCAATTAGGTCGAATGACGTCACATTCAGAAGCTCTATAGTCACAAAGACGACAGTAAACGTTTTGGACCTCGATCTTACCTTGTACATTTGAAGTTTTGTCCAAATTTCAGATATATTTAACAATTATTCCATGAGCCCGCGTTGGATACGAGATGGCGACTACAGGTCGAAATACAAGTCGCCCGATTGACCGTAAAGACACTAATGCCTTATCAAAGTTCACGGTTTTCATCTCGGAAAAAAAGAAGCTATTAAAGCAGCTTGCTTTCATCCTTACTACCGTTTTCGCATAGCTTACACCTATCCACTCTGTAACGCTCAAAACGATGACAAAAAATGTGATTCCAAGAATGTCCCACGCTTCTTACGTCATCGTCTTAAAAAGAACGACTTTTTGAATATATAAACTTTCATATGTTTGAACTGCGTAAAACACATGAAATGAAAATTAGGAAGATCATCCCACTTATGGTGACTGGAACCAGTTTCACTACTTTTAAGAGACCTTCTTATTAGAAGGGTTATAATAATATCGTAAATGGTATAATATCATATCATAATTAAGAAAAGTACGTTCGTCCGGGTGAGTGTAGTCCTGAGAAGGACTGTTTGAGATGACATTGACTGACGTTTCGACAACCTAAGTGGAAGTCATCTTCAGAGTCAAATTATTTGTGTAACGTCAGTAGATAGTGATACTATAAAAACTCCGGTCGTAGATGTCATTGGTCAACTTATTCGTGATGTTATATGTCGACTGTCAGTTGAACCTAGATGTAATTGGCTGTGAATTGGTGCACTTCGATCCGTCTATAGGTCTACGGTCTGTACGTGTATCGCAGAATACGTGGGGCAGTGCTGTGATAGAGTAAATCAGTGTGTTCTTTGTCTGTTGTTGATGTAAACGATGAAACGTTTGTAGGGTTCGGGAAGTTGTATTGTTTAGGGTGTCTGTTCTAAGTTATTAAACCAGCTTTCCAGTACGATCCGTTGGTAGTAGTTTGTGCTGTAGGTAACACATGCGGAAGAGTCCAAGTCGATTCTGTGGTTTGTCTGTGGACGGTGTTCAGCAATGTTATCGTTGATGTCACCGTTTCTCGTCGCTCGTCTGTGTTCAGTCAGTCTAGCGTTCAAATTTCTGGCGGTCTCATCGATATAAGTGGCCTGGCAGTCACAGTATTTGATCTTATAAACTGCTCTTTGTCTGTCCTTAGGTTGGTCTTTGTCTTTGACGTTAGTCAGAAGGTAGCAATTTCGAGGTACGAGCGGCAAAACATATTTTGCTAATGGTGGGGAGATTAATATTGTGGACGATAAATATTTGAGATTAAGTGCACTTTGAGTAAGACGTATTTATGTTATATCGGAATTCTCTTACAAACAGCTGCTTTCCCTGATTTCAAATAGGTGGATTGACACATATAATTTAAGGCTCACCATTGGGATCCGATGCGATCAAATCGACGCCCTCGATCAAAGTGACTTTGAGTTTTCCTATTCCAAGAGTCCGGAAAGATCGCGCTAGGGATCAAAAAATGTAACAGAGTTTTAAAAAGCCATGAGTAAATTATATCATTACATGGCACAGCCCCTCCAAGAAACTACGTACAAAACTCTTTTTACAGTAATTTCCCGCTTGACCTCATGTTCGCAGAACATTTTTTTAAAACTAAAAATGTTTTTAAAACTATCATTGAAGAGCAACGCTATGGCTAATCCCGTTGGGCATGACTGAATAATTCTAACTACTCAGGGTAAGCCACAGCCGCGGCTTTGCTCAGTCTTCAACAGTTTTAAAAACATTGATGACACAGCAGGTAATTCTGGTCCCAATTCCTGAACACCTTATCTCCCCTCCCCTCCCCTCCTCTCAATCCCACATCTTCCCCCTCCCTTTCTTACCCTCCCCTTCCATCGAAAGACGTGACCCAAACTAACCTCTGTAAGCTTTCTGCCTCAGTTCCCGCTCGGTTTCAATATACGTCTGTGACGCTTTTTCGATGAACTCCAACCATCGATTTCTATCAAGCAAAAGTAAGCAGAGATAGGGTGGGTCTTTGCTGTGTTTAAAACCGTCTTTACACTGGCACAAAAATCTGGCACGGCTCTCCGAAATCTCGTTACCGTACCGATGTTTTTCGGGCACTGCACGCTAAATTTTTCGTGTGCAAACAGAACAAATGGAGTGCGTATTAGGAATCCGTGCCAGAAATTATAGGAGTGCCAAGCACATCTCTTGGAGGTGTGCTCGGCAATCTCAATAAGAGGTTTTCACGTGACGTCATCTCCGCCATGTTGGTGGACGAAAAGAAAAGATCTCTCATTAGCTTCTTTGTTCGTCCACCAGAAGTCGTACATTTCTCTGTTGTCATTGGTGTCCCTAGAGGTTGGTTGAAAACGTCTTATATTGATACCGTGCCGCTATTTGGAGTGCCGTGCTAATTTTCTTTGCCTGTGTAAAAGGGTTTTAAATTTCTTTTTATCAGCATACCTATGTGAAAAAATTAACATTAGCTTATGGGATATTTCCTTAGAATTTTATCATTATGTTTGTTTCTATTTTCCAAGTAATTTTTAAGCATACGCAGTTCTCATAATTTTTTAGCTTTAGGATAGTTTTTGTCCTATATTCTTTTTATCACATAATCGTAACTTTTATTTGTAAATTTACGCAATTCAGCCTTAGTGGGCTGCTATGCAAATATGAAATATGCCATCTATCCATACGAATTAAGAATAAGTCCTACCGAACACACCCTTCGATTATCACTCACGCTTGAAGAAAGTTGAAAAAGGCGGTACAGCAATATGCTCAAAATTCACCACCAAGCCTCGTTTGCACAAAACTATTCACATCATCTGGACATGCGATACTGTTCGCACATGGGTATTCTTTACTAGTTTGCTCCTTTGGGATTTAGCTTATGCTAAAATTTACAAGTTTGATTTTCGAATTCGAGGCTTGGTGGTGACGGTCATGCTTTTTTGAGGTATCGAGTACAGAAGACCATTCGCGACGACGAAAGTTACCTTTCAGATTTCGATTCTGCTCGAAAGGAGTACGGCTGATCAATGTGCGATAAATGGAAGACGTAGTCGTCAGCTTCAAGAAAGAAATGGAAAATAAGATGAATAATTTTCTTTTACGTCCACATCTACAACAAAATAAGAACGTTTCTCAAGTCAACCTATTACAACTCCAAAGAAAAATTCAAAGACCTACTGTTTACTTCCTGAGTCCCTTTGACAATCACTTCATTCAGGATCAAGGGCTGAAAGGAAAGAAATAAAAACAGTTCACATTTAGTGAGGGCTTTGATTAAGACATACGCTTCGGACAGATTCAAGCCTTGGGAAAGAATCAATTTCGTACGGTTTTCACGGCAAACGTTAAGTCTGCGTGATAGTTTCGGCCTAAAAAATTTGAATAATTTAATCGGTGGTTCCCTAGACTTGCTTAAGACTTGATTGCTCGGCCCAGTTCAACACAAAACACGGGATCCTCTAAGTGTGTAGAGAAAACGAAGCACCATCCTTAATCCTTTAGAATAGACTACCAGAATGGCATAAGAACTATACGAAGACTTTCACAATTTTGCCAGACAAAAGCGGTCCGAGGTATAAAGTAATTTTAAGTACACGAAGCGATTGGCTTAAAAATTTCGCACCACATCCTCAAAAGTACTGGCCTGCGTAGCTGGCGGGATGAGGGACCTTTAGATCGGAGGACAAGGCGGTTTTCCGTGCTGAGCATGCCCATAAGGTTTGGAAACCGACATTTTTCGAAGTGCGCGTGCTCAGAACGAAAAACTCGTACTCGTTGTCGTCATCCGATCTAAAGGTCCCTATTGTTGGCGCGGGAGGCAAATATCGAGCGTCAAAGCCGCGTGGAGAATGGGGAGGAGCGCTGCAAAATCCCGCCAGCTACGTAGGCTATAAAAGTTCTCGCATGCGTTTTTCCGTGCTTGCGTCCTGATTGGCTTTGATTGATTGTCTCTGCCTGTTGTGGTTGGCTTTTGCTTTCGTCCCACGGCACTTGAATGTATGCGAATTTCCACAATAAAAACCGCGGTTCCTCTATGATTAGATTAGCAACATACCTTCCTGTATATAGAGTACATGACATCTTGGTCATTGAAATCGAAACCAATTTTTTTGGACAAGCTACCAGTAATGGAGCTTTGAGGCCGGGTCAACATGAGGAAATCATTAAACAAGAAAGCTTTCAGTTCCTTTCCACTTTTGACCTGCAATTGTGAAGGACAAAAAATAGTGACACAGGAACTTATGGCTGTGCCTTCTCTAACCCGAGCATTTTAAACCCAGTTAAGTGAAACAAATTGACCGGCTTTGAAAGTCGTAACTACGCTGGGCCCCCTACCAAAAGATTGCCTTAGGGAAATTGTTTGGGTTGCACTTTGATTTACCCTCCAGGCAAAAATCTTTTCGTTACGTGATCACATTGTCCTCAAAACCTCACGTTTGGTTATTTCACGTCGTTGTTCGCGGAGTACTAGAAATAAACGAACAATGCATGGCGCATGCGTGACACAATTACTTTTCCTCGTTAAAACAATGATATTCTTGCTTCGTAGCGTTGCCATAATAGGAAGTAGTCGTTGTTGCAAACTAAGGAAACCGTTACTAGTATGTGACTGTCAAGACCGTTTCATACAATTCCGGTTCAAGAAAAATGGTTTTAGCAGTTAATGATTGCTCAGTGCCTAATAGGACCCCTATAAGGCGAGGTCTTTATTTGCTAATTCTTAACTTACGATTACTTGTACTTACTGATAGAATGCAGAGAAAGAGTAACCGAACATAAGATGATGCAAGAAGATTACCTTCCAAAGTGTTCCGGAGTGAAGAAGTTTTCGAGGTCCAAGACAGTTTGTCGTAGAATTGAAAATTAAACGCTGCAAAAATAAAGTGATGCGAATAGTCTGTGGCAATGCGTCTTTCCGGGTACAACGGGTCAGTAAAACAAGTGTTTCCAAACGATCCAACAATACTGATTCAACCGGGAGTTGTAAGGTGCGTTAACTAACATTTTTCGGTGTACGAGGATAGGGGAAAACCGGAGTACCCGGGGAAAAACCTTTTGGAGCAGAGTAGAGAACCAACGAACTCAACCCACGTATGGCGTCGAATCCCGGGCCACATTGGTGGGAGGCGAGTGCTCTCACCACTGCACCAGCCCTGTTCCCCCATTCACAAGCCCAGCTCCCCTATTCACAAGTTCCAAGAAAACTGTACAATAACAGCGCTTTATGGATGAAAACCAATCCGGCCTCCCGTCTGCGGTACATACCTCTCCAATACTCTCCAAGTTGACATGGGTCTGTAGCCACTCCAGTCGATCCGTGTTTTCTTGGTTGCGAACACCTTCATTCACTTGTTGACAGAGTTCTTCAGCTTTTTCCAGCGCAGTTTCTAAACTTAACCTGTCGAAGTGATTCTCGGGTGTGTATTTCAAAATCTGTGGTGAAAGAGAAAAAGAACAAATAACTGAATAAATAAATTTCCCCTCAATAAACTGCTGCCACCAAAGATGGAATGCAAAAATCGAGGCGTTTCTCCTCAATCTCTGCCCCTAATCAAGTCTCTTCAGAACTGTCCGTAAAAGGGAACCTCCACCCCGAATAATGAATATTTTTAAACCGAACAAAACAATGTTTGCTTTGCAATCATATTTGATCGACGATTTTCTCCAAAAAAGTGTTTGTTTCGAAAACAAATGAATTCTAGAATCACTTATTTTCACTTTCAAATGTACCGGACACCGCCATCTTGAATAACTGTGACGTGTAAAGTTTGCCCTTAATGTTTGCACACGCGTGCGGCACGTCACAACTATAGAACTCATTCATAATGACGGCCTAATAAAATATTCTGTTCTAATGCTAATACGCCTTTCTAGTCTCGCTACGACGAACAAATTTCAAAGGGATTTATGTTTCAAAATGAGGGTAGTAGGTCTAATTAACACAAATACAAAGAATGTAAAGGTGATCGCCATTTATGAAAGTGGTTTATTCAAGATGTCGGCGTACGGGTAATTTGAAAACCAAAACAAGCGTTTATTTATTTCAGATACAAACGCCTTCATTGGAAAAAGTTTGAACACTTCAGTTTTATTCTTAACATTATGTTCTGTGGTTTTAATTTATTTCTTGTTTCAGTGGAGTTCTCTTTAAATATGAAGACGCATTATAAAGGCGTGTTACCTTAGGCACATGCGCGGGATTGGTTTGTCAACCAACAGTGCACGCATGTAGAGCTCTGTAAAAAATTTTCCCATGAAAAAGCCCCTAATGGTAATGTGTCCGCAATGTGTTGTAACACGTTATCTGTCATTCTCTTTCTTAAATACCCAGTCACTTTTCTCTCCCTGTAAATATCTTTTCGGGGTTCCGTTTCTTTATTGCTGCTTGTTGATCGCCATCTTAAATAACCAAACAGGCTTGAGTGAATTGGAAAAAAACTGAGCCAGAAGCGGCCCCTTTCTGTGCGTCT
>NC_090871.1:18149686-18154686 GCF_036669935.1 Montipora foliosa
ATTACAGCGAGTAAATTATTGTGCAAGGGGGTTTCCTTTTGTCCCTTTTTTAATATCTTGGTGTGTACAAGGGATTTATACTTTCGCGAATTGTGTTTTATTGTAACAAGCCCACAAAGCAAGTCAAAATATAACGCCGGAGTAAAAACTACACAGTGATATTTCAAGCCAAGTCGTGTAATAAGAGAACTTATATTTCAATTCTAATCAATAAACTATCCTTCGCCTTAAATGGAAACTAATCGTTGAATGTCAAGTTTAGATGTCATTTTTCCAATTATTATTTCCGGCCATTTCCGGTGCACACAGCATCCTCCCCCGTCACTCCTCTAAAAGGAGGAAAAGGGCAAGTTCTAATAACCCAATATTCACAGTATTACTTCTACGTCCACAGCATTCCTGGTTTTTGGGTAATGAAAAAATTCATAAGACAAAGAGAAGCTTCAGATGTTACTGCAACGAAATGGGTAAACCAGTAACCCGTTGCGATTAACACAAGATATGTCGGTGGAGTCAAGGGAAATTTACATTTCAGTATTCAAATACTGTGTTTTGGAAGCTCAATTTGCCAATTTTAAAAACCAAGCGGATATTATAAAAAAATTTCCATCGAAAAACACTGTAAATAAGAATTTAAAGTACGTTGTGGTCAAAAGCTAGCTTTGCACATACCATGTGAATCATTTTCACTATTCCCTCTTTCCACTGAGACATCAATCTTGTTTTTCTTGGGTCGAAACTGGTTTTTCAGGTTTCGAATGCTTTTGAGACAAGCTTTCGCCACACGCGAATGAAGAGGTGATTCCCCACGCGTAAAACCCATCACAAAGAATAAACTGACGTATATCGATAGTAAACTCCGAGAAAAAACTGAGAGCGCCTTAAATCGGACCAACAAAACGTAACTTATTAACAATGACGGATGGGACGAAAGAAAAGATGTTTCAAGCCCAGTTCAAAACTTCTAATTGGTCAAAAATAGATCTGAGTCATAAGTTACACGTGTTCATAACCAACGCATAGCTCCTGATATTCTGCCTTTCCCAAATGCGAATTTGCATAATATTTTTCAGAAAACGAAATATTCTATTTATAGGACCTCGTTAAAAATAAGAATCGTTTGGTACGATTTTTCATATAAACCGACTAAAACGTAATCCGATTGGCTTTAGAACCGACAAAGGCAGATTAGTGATAGTTCCACTTTCGTAAAATCGTCGTTTTTCAGTTGATGACACCTTTCATGCAACAAACAGTCATTCTTGCATCATACACGCTGTTATCCAATGTTACAACCTGACTGATATTGTGAACATGCCAACACACAGCTTGGATAGATTATCTTGTTACATATCAACAAATGATTGCAGACTAAGCGAAAAGAATTTTCTTCACCTCCACCAAGGTTTTAGAAAATGAAACCTTCGATATAAAAGGATAGAGTATTCAAGTTTTACGTAACCACTTATTCTGTTCCGTTCGTTTGGGATGCAGCCCTTTTGGTTAAACGGTTTAGTTGGATTTACGTTTCTATCGTGCGAGCCACTCCAGATCCTCCAATAGGCTGAAGGCCTTAACAAAATGCCTACCTCGGAAGAGAAATAAATTGATGCTGACCAGTTTCCAAACTTTAAACGTTTACCAATCATCAAATATAGTAGTATTTGTGGGAAAACAAGATAAAAGGGTACAAACACATTTCTTTTCCCGAATTAAGCTTTACCGTTCTATTTCTTTTCTAACAATGAATGCTATCTGAATCAAGGTTACGCGACTGCGATTCAAAAATCCAAATTTCCTCAAGTTCCAACAACCTGCCTGTAGAATCCTTTGCAACCGAGGAGAGGTGAAGATGACAAAATGCTTTGGAAATTGACAAAACGGCACTAACAATCAATAACACAACACACGTCGAGTTAACTTGAACAGTTTATTCACAACTATTTATAGATAGCCATTCTACGATATTAGGCCGGTATTACATTTCTTGAAATGGAATCGAGTTCTTAACTTATAGTACGACAACTGTAAACCCTTACAGCTCAAAAACAAAAATATACTCATAGAATAACTAATTATAAGGATTGAGATCCCCACCAATTTTAAATGTCTCCTAACTAATATACGATCATATTATCTCCTTGTATTTGTCCCGAAACTTTCGTTTTAAAAAATAATACGACTTCATTTCTATGAACTTATCTTACAAATGACATAGCTGATTCATAGTATATTTTAGTCCTACTGTAACTTTATCTCTAACTGACAACTTGATCAAGAAATTTCCTTTGATAATGGAGTAGACGACGATCAATGGCTATATTTAGTCTTTCGATTTCAAGCTCTTTCCCCAGAGACGGCCCATCTCTCGGTGGAAGAAGGCCAGGCAAGGAAGGCACCAATCCGGTCGTGCCTTTCACAAAAGCCTCGCAATTTAGAGGAGCACTTTGATCGTCGTAAAACCCTTAGATATTTTCAAAAGAAACATGTTCCAAGGCATGAATCTTTTACACTTAAACTTTTTCTCTTCAGGTCTTGAAAACTAGTTTAAAGGCGAGCTCTTCGTATAACCGCACGGCAGTTTCAAGGCCCTTAAAGACGCAGTCGCCAAAATATCACCTATTTACCACAAACACTACAAGCCTGTATAACACAATCAAAATAAACCTAAGCAAACGTGGAAAGCGCCGAAAGCCTTTTGCAATATACAGGGTGAGCAAAAGGCCGCGTGAAACTGGTATTTTTTGAACGTATTTTTACCCCAGCACTCTTCAAGCACTAAACCATACTTTGAACATAATATACTAATTTGCTATAAATATTTTAAAAAAAGGACCAATCCCAAAGCATTTCTGTCACCTCCTCCTCTTCTCCTGTCAAGAAATATAAATTGCTTTTATTGGTAAAAAAAAAATCTTGCGCCCTTTTTATAACTTGGTGGGCAATCCTCAAAAAACACCAAAATGATTTGGGCCAATTTCGCTTCGCATAGTTCCGTCTTTCTTCCTCTACCCACAGAGTCCCTTTTTTTGGGTGACCTTAGATTGCCTGCTAGCAGTTCCCTCTATGTCACTCGAGCCGCGCGCTCGTCGATCGCAATCAAGTGAAACGGTCCTTTTTCTCGACTGCGCGAGAAAACACTTTTGACCAAAGATGCGCGCGCAGCTCGACTGAAAGAGAAGGGGCTGCTAGCAGTGTAGGCATTTATAGAGGGCGCGAAAGACAACTGCTCTAACTAACAACGTTACATGTTGCGCATACGTCAGAGTTGTCAAGCAAATGCATAACTTTGGGACGTGATCACATGACTTGTCACATATAACCGCTACATATTGTGAACCGAACTATGTCAAAAAGGGTAAAAACAAAGATGCGCCGTGCTTCAGTAATAGTCAGACCATGATTTGACCTTTACGAAGACAAAAACAAGTTTGTTTCATCCGCGACAGTGGATAGGATTCGGACCACAAATTGTTGCGAGCCAGAAGAGAGTAACCTTCTGATTGAGATTCTGTATCTCACAAACGACGACCTTAACTATTGGCTTTTACACCCGACACGTCTAGAGGCGGCTTTAGCGAAGGGAGCACCCAGGTCTTTTGGTTGCAGAAAAAAGGGGAAAAAAAGAAACGACGAGAAAAAAAGGGCTTCAAATCTCGCTTAATTAGGCATTAAGGAATTCTTTTGAAGAAAAGATTTTTTCAGCTCTTATGTTATATATACAATATGAGCGGCAGATCTATATTACATTTACAAACTCGAGGCGAGAGTTTGTAAATGTGCTACAGATCTAACGCGAATATTGTGTATGACGCATTAAACGTCAGAATGTAAGTTAGTGTTAATGTTCATTAGGTATTTTTGGTCATTCAAGCCATTTTAACAAAGAAAATCGAAAGAAAACTTTATGTAATTGAAGAGATCTCTGTATCAGATATTGATTAATAAAACGTTTCTTTGTTTTCCCATCATGAATTATTAGTGAGTTTTACAAGTGAGGTCAAGACGCTACAATAGCTATGGCTCTCGCAACTTGTTCAAATACTTAATGGCCTTTAACCTAACGTCCACAGACCTGCGTAGAGGTAATGATTGACAAGCACGTACACTCGCGAGAAATAAGTAAATGAGTAGAATCTTAGTTTAATTTCTGAACCAGACTAATGATTTAGTTGTGGCAAAGACCTCCACCTCTCCCTTTTGCATTACATTCAATAGTTTTTGTGTCGTCTCATTGAACGGTCTTCAGGACTGGCCAAAAGAACAATAGAACGAACAAAAATAACAAAAGATTTAGTACAGAAAACAATACTTTGTAGGAAGTACGACACTATACATCCAATGACACATAGTGTTCAACGTTGCAAATCATTTGCTAAAGTCGTTTCACTTCAAGTCAATTTTTTAAGATGCGCGTTTCAGTACTTCACGCTAGCCAACCAGCCTCTTGCCCGGCATTTTCCCGCCGGTTTGGCTGTTCATCTCGCATGCTTCACTAAAACGTGCAACAGCAGTCTAACCAGACCCCTTAATAAACGCTATTTTTGCGGAGATGTAAATGCAATCGAATGCTACTGTTGTTTTTACTACTTACATTGCGTTGTGCCGACTTTCATATCACTCAAAGGCTGCACGTAGTTTGACGGGAACATGCCGGTTTGTCCGTTCATCTCGCCTTTCCACCATTCGCCGTCTTTGCTCAGCACGTTAATGACGCTACCCTTGTAGAATGTGAGTTCGTCTGCGTTCAGTGCAGTGTATGGAAACATGGCCAACACCTGCTCTAGCTTGGCTGAAAACAGAAAGTTGTCACGGTATCAAACTTTAAGTCGAACCTACCGATACTCCCCCTACTCCCCCTCCCCAAAAAAAAAACCTGTCACCAGTGAACGCTACTCCAAAATGGCGGCAGTGGAACTCAGGTGGCATTAACTTTAAGAAAATGGCCAGATGATTGACAATTGACGAACGGTTACACAACTGTACCCATTTCTGATTGT
>NC_090871.1:18159686-18162186 GCF_036669935.1 Montipora foliosa
CTTGTTGTCCATTACAGATTCCTTCCCACCATTCACCCTCATCTTTGTAAACTTTGATTGTATCTCCTTCTTTGAAGCTCAGGTCACCAACCTCTCCAGTGTAACTGTACAGTGCGAGACACTCTGAATTCAAAAGAACGATAAATACATACATTTTATTCGATGGTTAAACATAATACGCGCGGATATTTTGCGAGCAAAATGAGCAAAATGTCCGCGAGTATTATGTTAAACCATCGAATAAGAGATTTATTATTCCACTACAAAAAGGTGTTACTTTGCTTCAATTTTATTTGGTTAGAGTGTTTCTAAAATAAATCCAAACTCTGTCCTTGAGGGCGCTTGCGAACGATGTAAACAGCACAGAAAGCTAGCCAAATGTCCTACATTTGATTGTATAAACGAAACGACGAGTGACAAGCGATGCCAAGCTAAATTCTCAGGTTTTGTATCGTGTTGAAAACAACTTCTTTCATTGAAGAACTCCCGTTCCGTCCGTATTTGCTCTGTTCTAAACCGGTCAAACCGGGACGTACTACAGTGTATACTATTACCGTCTCACATTTTTCGCATTTTCTTGACCAAATATGGTAAAATGGCGTAATAGTGGAATAGTAATAACGATTAATTCGGCTACCTGTGCAAAGTTAAACAATAGAAAGCATGTGCAAACAATTCAGGATTAGTGCACTTAATTTACTATCCCCTTAGGAGCTTTCCATGGCCAACGAAACATATGATAGAAATCTACTGAATCTCATCTGATGGAGGCAGACCAGTTGTCTATTTACGGTTGGTACTTTAAAGTACATGCCCTATTTACCAGGGAAGAGGTGCGGTTTAAGTTCTGTTCAGGTGGCTGTACGGGAAGCGACATTGTCTAACGACTTTACAAAAGAAGGCGAGTGATGAAGATAAAAATAATTTGGCGAACTACGTTGCGGAAACACTAAATTTTCAAAGTACCTTGGCTCCAGATAAAACCACTACGTCAGTCAAAAAAAAAAGAAGACAATTTGAAATTACAAATTTATCAGAAAGTGGAGCTGAGAAATAGGGCAGGAACCCGCGGCCCTTCTTTACTGGTTCAGGAGCTATGCCACTTACCACAAGCTCATTACCTTGAAGCGTTTTAACTCTGGTTCAGAGCTGGGGTGTTTTTTGAGTTTAAAAATTTCCTTATTTGGATATAACGCAGCTCGCGCATTTTCCCGCGCGTGCAGCCTCGATCTTATTTTTGTCCATATTTGGGCATAAAATTGGTGTCCTAAAATCCCGACTTTGTTCCAAGTCGGAACAACGCTTCAACTCTTACACGCTTCAACGTCATGTGCTTCTGCACTTACTTATAGGACACTTGTGAGAGCAAGGCCATTGCAGTCTAATTGTGTTCATTGCATTCAAGGCCGTTAATGAAAACCATGTTTAGAAAGAATACTGTACCATGTCACCTACCAAACAGAGTTGCCGGCACGATGGGTTTTGTTTCAGGTGCAGAAAGAGGCGTCTCTGTTTGAATCTTAGTTGATGTTTCATTAGCCACTGTTTCGCTGGTGCTACCACTTTGTGACACAAAGAAAAAACAAAAAAATGATCAACTAATTATCATGCTTTAACAGAGATGTATCCAGAGTGAGTTATTGCGTCCTGGGACGCACTCGTTTTCCTTTTGGACGCATAGAATATGGAACAAAGGGTCCAATTGGACGCAGAAACAAAACAGAATATTTATGCAAATTACAAACGCCTGGAAAAACATACGAACGGCGTATTTTATAAGGAAATTGAACATTCCCATTTCTCACAACGGAGAAATGTTCGAGTTCCTTAAAGGGGCTAGGTCACGCTATTTTAGGCATTTTCAGCACTGATCGAATGGTCATAGAATTAACTAAAATATCAAAATAACTGTTCAAAACTATAGAAGAACTCTAACAAAACACAGGGAAGCCAAGAAGGGACATGGATGGACAAAACTGGAGAGGATTGAAATGAATTGAGTTTGGGTAAATTTGAAAAACGTTGGCCCACCTTTTTTCAAATTTATATCAGTCTATATCAAAATGTCATTTACAAAGCTTGAAAATCATTCTCAGTTGTTATGTGGCCGTGATTTTGCAAATGAAAGACTCTTGCTCTGCCAATATGACGTTTAGAGCTCATAATTAAAAAAATTAAACAAAATTACCTAAAATAGCGTGACCTAGCCCCTTTAAATTTCAAGGTAAGCCGTTATTTTCGGGTTTTTGTAGTCGAATGATTTCATTTTGTCAACCATTACGTCCAGCTTGAGATTGCCACGTGTTGCGTGACATGCATGATCTGAGCTGTTTTTTAGGCGAGACAATCGGCGACACTTTCTATCTGCCGCCTGTGATAATAAAACATTTCAGTCGAAGTTCAGTTTGTTGCATGCTTTCCAAGCGAATTTCAAGCATTAGTTCGCTTATCGAGAGCGAAATGACACAGAATTCAACGACGAAGTATGTTAAATTTTTGT
>NC_090871.1:18167186-18169686 GCF_036669935.1 Montipora foliosa
CAAAATAATAATGCCAAGAGTACTTTGTTGCTGTTACATGCTCTCACACATATTAATCCTGCCACATGAGAAAGCTAGCTAAGCCATAACTGAAGCCTTCAAGCCCAAACACCAACATGTTTTAAACTCAGACAAGTGCATGAACAATTCAATCAATAGGCTACTGTAAACACATCATGTACAGCACTAACAGTACTTGCACTTTTAGAATACATGCTTGTTGATGGAGCATGAAAAATATTCCACTTGACAAGTAGAATACCTAATTGTTTCCTCATAAGAGTATGCATGCTTACTGTGTCCTTTGCCCTTGAAAAAAATAATGAGCATGACATGTGCAAAGGCTAAAGTCCTTTAAGGGTAATAAAAGCTAACATTTTCTGGTGCCATTTGGACACAAATTACACCAACCGTGCAACTGTATGTTCCTTTTAGCCGTTACAACTGGAGTGATTTCACTGCTTCAAGTCCACACTGAACAGCTAAAGCCGCCAAGATGTGGCCTCTAAATAATTTACAACATGCTTTCAAATACTCACATCTGCGGTGGAAACAGTTGTACTTGTTACCGAAGAATTCTGGCTGGACACAGATGACCCTCCCAGCAAGCCTCCAGAAGTAAACTGCATGCTTAAAGCAGCTGCAAGAGACTTGACGCTTGAGGAGCTTTCTGAAACTGGAAAAGTGATGCTTTCTTGCTTAGCACCTATGGCCTCATCTTCTGTAATCTTTTCCACATAGTTTTCTGGAAAAAGGCCCTTCTTGCCATTGACTTCACCAAAAAGCCAGCCTGGTGGAGGTGTTCTGCCATCTGGATCAATCTTTTAGTAAAGGATAAAAATTAATAATTTTCAACAATAAAACACAGAGCCATGTCCATGAGTACAAAGGTTTAGCTTGTGACAAACTACTGCTAATTCAGTGCTTGAAATTGCGACTAAAATATCTGGAGAAGTCGCAAATTTGCAACTTGTTTTCACCTTCGCTCTTTTGAAAAACAAAAGGGTTAGCAGTTGTCACTTTGCTGCTACCTTTGCTAAAATAAATAAAGAAATAACAAAATTTTTTTGTTTCTTGCTGTGTATTTTCTTTCAATCTGAAGATAGAGTAATTGTAGCATAATTTAGCTGCAATGTTACATGTACGTACACAACTCCATTCCTTTGATCATTCCCCATTTTTAGTGCTCTACAAACAAGTATTCCAGGGTCATATTTTGTTTTGCTAAACCGCTGACAACACAATGCAGCGTGACAATTTTGCGAAATTGCGACTAAAATTTTTGTATCTTGTTGCAAAATAATGACTGGATTTTTTCGTAAATTTCGAGCCCTGTAAATTACAAAAACCAGTGCTTGAAATTTTAAAAAAATCCAGGTTGCCCCTGTTTCAAAAGCTGGGCGACTAAACCCGTAAATTTGGTTGCCCTGATAAATGTTTGGTTACCCATTAGGAAACCCCCTACGATTAAATGCACGCGTGTTGAGATGCAATCACATGGCGTTGGAGCTTGAGTATCCCATAGTTGTAAGTGTATGCCTGTGTCTTTTGTGGAAGTCTGGGGGTTTTTTGCGTCGCATTTTCAAAATCCATCGTCGGATACATTTTTGTGACATTGACTTTTCCTCTCTGGCAATTTTTTTGTAAAAGCCACAGATATTCAAAACATGGGAAAATGCTCAACTGCGGCAAATTCATTATTGTTAACTTCAACACTACTATAAGACATTAACAACAGAAAACTGACAAGCTTAGGTAATTCATTTTCGATTTTTAGCTGGGTTGTCCATTGTCTTTTCTTTGGCAACCAACCTTTTCATTTTATCAAAAACTCGTTTCCCTGGAAACTTTCTGGTGGTCGGGGATGAACGGACGACTGCTAATCTCGAGCACTGAAAAATTGGCATGCAATGCGTACATGTACGTGTGGTAGTGCAGTAACACAGTGCTGTATCATGTCAACTGAGCTGCGTTTTGTCTTCCAGGGGATTCAAGTTATCTTTGCGTAATATGTAGCACTAATAGTACACGTTGTTATATAGCACAATATTGTTTTGGTACCGTATATCATTATAGTGCCATGGTAGATGTCTCAAGTAAATAGCCCCCTGAGAAGATACCGGTATGTGGTTACTAGTAAAACACTAAATCTCAGAAAGATTGAAGAAAATAAAAGAGAATCAAGAAACATTGGCTTCGAGTCTGACATGTTGGTCACTTACAACTTCTTTTTCACCACAAGTTTGAGCGTGCACTCTGAGCCTCTGACAGCTTTGTAAGACAAAAGTTCAATGAAGTTAAGCCTTGTCGGACTGGGTTAGTATTTGGATGGGTGACCTTAAAATATAGGACTTGCCGTCAAAAACATAGGACCCAAAATTCTATTTTAAAGCTCAAAAATGCAAACTAGGCAAGGTACAGATTTTGTTAGTCTGCTTAATGCAAAACAAATATTAATACACAGTTTTTAGGAAGAAAAGAAGAATAAGTTTTCAGGGAG
>NC_090871.1:18174686-18192186 GCF_036669935.1 Montipora foliosa
CTGATCAAGCTACATGTAATTATCTACAGTTAAGAATGTGGCATGGTGGCTTTCATATTCTCTAATATTTTATACAATGTCCCAGCTGAGGTGAACAAAAAGGTGGATGAACAGCTAGAAGTAAGTTTCATAATGACTTTAAAAATTATTACTTTAAATTTTCACCACAGCAACACTTTTCCAAAACTCACAATTTAACCCTTGTTCACAAATGGAAATATTGTTTTCCCAACATACCCTCCAATTCTCTTTCCCTCTGTTTTCTTGCTTCATCCTCTTCCCTCTTTCTTTTTGCCTCCAATTCTTTGCGTTGCCTCTCCTCTTCATCTTTCCTTTGTTTCCAGATGGTGTATTCTCTTTGCTTCGCTTCTGCAACTTGATGTAACCTGGCATTTTGGCCAGATAATTGTGCCATACTTGTATTTAGGTTCTGTCAATTTGAAATACACCATTAAATCCTGGTTGCTTGGTATCAAGTGAAGATGCCGTTAGAGCATGTACAGTATACATTGTACGAGTGATTATTTCTGAGGTATGATGTTGCAAGAAACTAAAATGTGTATTAATTTAAATTATCCAATAAGTGCTGCAGCCTCTTATCAAATGTCCTGACTTACTTGGGCCAAAACTAAAGACAGAAGTACATGTAACTGTTCACTTTTACTTGAGGAGAAGGGTCAGGAGTGGGGAAACACTACTAATTTTTATAACCTGGTCATACATGTAACTGAGCATGCACCACATTGGTACACATTTCTGAACAAACCACAAGTTTGTATGGCATGTAACAAAAATCAGCATTGTTTAAAGAGCCAAATAATATTGTTATTCTTTCAATAATTATTGCACCGTGACTTTTCCAGTGATTTATGACTGCATAAGAAAACAACACTATAAACAATGCTAAAACAATCCTTTCCCCAACTGAGACCCAACTGTACAATAGTGTTCAATGAAAATCCTGAGTAAAGTGCCCTTAACACCAAAATATTCTTTTCGCGAAAATGAATCTTTGCACCTGTTTCAAACGCATTGTAGCCTTTTTTCCCTTTTTCTAACAAATCCTTCCTTTTTATAGGCTTCAAACTTGCGAAAAACCAAGCATCTTTCGTTGACATGGCCGAGTCAGAAGGGGAGACAGTCTATTCCTGAGGTGACATCACAAATTGATTAACATTGCATTAACTCTTTGTAAACATGCATGCAAATTAGATTGTGATGTCAAGTCAGGAATAGACCCAATCCCCTTCTGACTCGGTCGTCAACAAAAATGCTTTGTTTTTTGCAAGTTTTGAAGCCTATAAAAAGACAGGATTTGTTAGGAAAAGGTAAAAGTGGCTACAATGCGTTTCGAATAGGTGCAATGATTCATTTTAGTGAAAAAATATTTTGGGGTTAGGGGCACTTTAACCAGTTGCAGATGCATAGAAAAACAATAGCCACCACTGAGTGCACTAACTTTTACTTGAGCGTTCATTGTGTCTAACTCTTTCAACTTCTCTGAGAGGACTCTTTCCATGTTGTTCTGTAATGTTTGCAGTCTTCTCAAATTCCCTTTTGAGTCCTGTACACTGGCCAAGACATTCCCATGGGTATCACCTAAAAAAATGATCCAACATCAGCCATGATATCATTGTCATTTACATTTGACATCAGTTAAAGAACCCACACACCGTTTGCAAAAAGAAGGAAACACTGTTCCTAGTTTTGAGTTAAGATGCTGATCATTGCAGTTATTAATAATGTTGTAAAGTTGAGCAGTAACAAAAGGAAAGTCTGAAAAATATTCTAGCATGAACAGAATTCAAACCCTGATCTCAGTGCTCTACCAGTTGAGCTATCAAGCCATCTGGGAGCTGGTCATGATGTGAGTTCATATTGAGACTGTACAGGATATGTGACCTCACACGGGAAAACGTACACTAACGTTTTAACGTTTAACGGCCGAAAGCGTTAGTTTAGCCGTTAGCCATCATCAGTCAGCCGTTAGTAATCCGTTAGTCAACGTTAGACGGTTTCACCGAACCGTTAGTAGTATGGATAAAGCGTTAGTGGTTACCTTGTAACCGTTACAAAAATTTAGCATTCGTTAATTCATTTAGCCGTTAGAAGGACCGTAACTGTTACAGTGCTTTTGGATCGGAGCACTCGAATACCACTCGTAGTAAGTTAATACTTGTGTCATGTGATGCTGTCTCTTAATTGCGTATAATATTATTCTTTGTCCAGTAACATCACAAAGAAAACTTGGTTCTAGCAAGCATTATCTTCATAAAAGACAAGTGTGAGAATAAACTGAATAAAAGCCAAACACTTGCCGCGATTTCTTCCGCCACCCCGGCCCCAGATTGTATTTTCTTTACGAAGCATTGAGATGATTATGAATGTATTCTACGAACTGCTACCCTAAAAAGTTACATAAAATTATCTTTGAGGAATAACTGACAAAAATAGATCAATCCTGGCAACAAAAGGTGGAGGGCAAAGTTACAAGTCATGTAAACGCTTTAAATAGAAAGAGCGATCGAGTTAATAAGTGCGATAGTGATCTCGCTGCGTGGCTATCGCCTGAATACAAAAATAAATTTTTATCAATCGCAGAGCAGAGCTTGAGTAAAGAAGTCGCTCGTAAAATCATTTGCTGTTTCAGTGTCACAATAATGCTTTCATTGCACCCACTGATTTATTATGAAAAACCAACAAAAGGGATCGCCAACACAGTATGCAAATAAAATGGTCTCAAGTCCCAGTCCTTTTGTCAAACAAAACATTTCCATGACAACATAACATTGCGAAATATGTTGGAAGTGCAGAGTTTAGTTTTAATTCACAACGTGATGGCCGAGATTGAACACGAAGCAGAAGATTTTGAGGAAGTAGGGGAAAAAGTGAAGAAATTTCTGCGAGATAGCTGTGGTTGTACTCTTGGTCCAAAGAACGGTCCATGTTCCATACAGTTTACCGAAGAAACAGTATTGTTTAATTTAAACAACTGCCTTGAATTGTCGAGTGCAGAGCTTGATCTTGTGATTTTAACCTGTATCCAGACATTCACCCGAGCTGAGTTCATTGGATGCAAAAAGGAGTCCTCGTTGCTCATTTTATTAACGGTCGAAACCAATTTGCAAGGACATGTTTTTGTGCTTTTATGGCGTCAGCTACTCTCGATTTGTCGACTTAAAGAGCATTACGAAAAATACGGGTATCTCCCTATGGCAAAACACAAGGCGACTCCCAACTGTAGTGAATAAATGTTTTTGGATTTTATGCATTCTAGTTATTTCGTCAAACCCTGTGAAGGCCTTAAATTCTGCGTGGCTTACTTCATGAAAACAAGCAGTGCGCTCAGAGGTATTCAAGAGCTTTTGACGGGTATAACTACTTTCCGGTTACCATTAATTCCCATATATCATCTCCTATGAAAACTAAGAAAAATATCTAATTCATTACGATTATCTAAAACAAAGTAAACCCCAGTGGCTTCCACGAAATCTGGGACTTGAATATTATCGAGCTGGTCATTTCCAGCAAGTCTTTTCCTTCAGGATCGGTGTCATCATTCGTGCCTTGGCTGTCACCGTCTTCATCACCACTTTTAAAGCCATCTGAATCAAAATTGCTATCACTAGTATCCCCTCTTCTTACAGGAAAACCATAAAAGCTCCCTTTATCCTCCAAATGGTAAAAAAAGTAGCGATATCGCCATCATTTGATGCGTTACAGTACCTCACACATGAGCCGGACATTCGCCAGACCTCATTTGTTGAGTCTCTTATCTTCTCTTATCAGCTGTCAAAATATGCTCAAAACAAGACGACAAATGATTGGTCAATTATCCTCCTAAATCTCCATAACAACAAAAAATACAGATTCACTACGGGGAGTGAGTGCAGGCCTAAGATCAAGCCGCCATGATTGTTTGTTGCCGGTTACGATAATTCAGGGGTCGTCGCGCGCGGCCAGTTATGGCCGGTTTGTATGTCGATGGGTTAAAAATCTGCAGCACTTAATTATTTATTATTCGCCGGTTAGGCCTACGCTTCAACTTTAGTTTAGTTTTTCGGATAAATGACTTCCTCCAACAGTTAAAAGCTTTCAGGTATTCTATTCACTAACCGTCTAACGCCTCTAGCCATTCACTAGCTGACCATTTTAACGCTTTAAGCTGCTTCTGAAGCGCTTGTTAGTCGAAGTAACCGTTAGACGCTTGCAGCAATGCGTTAGCATGACTTTGCAAACCGTTAGCGGTGCCTGTAAAAGCGTTAGCATACCGTTAGGTACCGTTAGCTTCCATTACCCGTCCGTTAGTTAGCCGTTAGTTTTGTGCGTTTAACGTTTAAAGGTTAATGTACATACGTTTTCCCGTGTGAGGTCACATATACCTTTGATGAAAGTTAATATATGAAAGTCATATACATGTATATTTGAACTGCAGAGAGAATAAAGTTAAGATGCTGATCTGTACTTGAGCATTAACAGTGACAAGGGTGAAACTGAGCTGTGTGTTAGAGAAAGGGAGCTCTCTCATGATTATGGTCTAGGGGCATACATGTACATTTCTCTCCCTCACTGTTCCTCCCTGGGGAACAGGTATCTGAAAGCAGTGAAGGACCAAACGCATCCCAAAAATATAAAAAATGATGATGATGATGATGATGATATGATGATAATAATGAACTCTGTTTACATGTAAGTGTCAAGTGTGTTTAGTACTGAAGCACTAATTAGGGATACAGAAATCAAATCAATTTAACACATATCTATTCAAAGGTTGGTTTTTGAGGAGAGGGGAAAACTGGAGTTCCCTGCAGAAAAACCCCCCGAAGCTGAGTAGAGAACCAACAACTCAACTCACATATGACGCCAAGTCTAAGAATCAAACCCATCTTTGGGGTGTCAATGGGTTAAATAATAATTGACACCCCACCCCACATGCCCAATGCTGCTTATCATTGTCACATGGTGCCAATCGTCTGTATTACACTCCCTGGGTGGGGAACCCAAAGGAACAGACACCACCTGTAAGATGCTGGGAAAAAGAAAAATGAGGAGATAAACAATATAAAGCATAATAATTGTATTAAATTATTCCATACCTAATATATTTGTATCACTTTGGTGAATTTCTTGAGCAAGCCTTTCACTCTCTTTCTTCGTAACAACGATTCTTTGTTGGGACTCCTGCCAAAAATAAAAACTTTTTCAGTACACAGACTTAAGAAGTTTGGAGGGCACAAGAGAAGCACAAGAACAATCTTATTTTTATTATTGATTTTTGCAGCTTCTGCTAGCTCAATAATACACAGGTCAATGGTTTGGTTAACTTCTTTGGTTAAATTCAGTATCTCAAGCAGCCAAAGAGATGAAAAACTACATGCAACAGTATCCCAGTAGATATATTTTTTCTGTTAATTAAGTCACAAGGACTTGGAAAAAAACGCCTTGGAAAAAAACGCCTTGAAAACTTTCTGCAGTGGTGCAAATAAAATTTAATGTATTCACATTCAGTGGAATTAAACTGTAAGTGGCAGCATGAGTCGTGAATATCGATGGGGAATCTCTTACCTGCCAAGTTCACTTGGAACCATATTAGGAGACTACACTGTATCTGCACCCACTCCGTAATGTCAAGACCTCTGACCAAAATTCTCCCAGCACAGCCCACATGCCTGATTACTAAGTATTACATACCACTTATTAATTGAAAGTGAGGTCATTACAGGGAAATCTCAGACCGAGGCCTTCATGTGCATGTATACATCAAGGCTGAGGTCTGAGATTTCCCAGTAATGTCCAAACAAACGAGGTTAATACGTTTTATTATATGGCCTTTTTTTGCTCAGTTTTGGCCTGTTCAAGAAAATCTTGCCCGCTCAGCAGCCAATCAGAGCGTGCGTACTATTGTAGCCATATCATAAAAGAATATAATATGTGCATTTTCTGCAGCGTGAAAGAGGACCATCTCAGTCTCGTATCCTTAAAACTCACCTTGATGTCACACTGCACTCTACTAATTTCTGCATATCTCATTTCTTTGCTCTGATTTATATGGGCTAGCGAAGTTTGACACTGCACACATGTCTGTCTTTCTTTATCTAAGGTCTCTTGGACTTCATTTTTCACTTGAGTCTAAAAAGGACAATAAGGAAACAAGTTACTGAAACAAGAACTAACAGTTAATTCCAGCTTTGGCAGATTACCACAGCCATTTTCTTGTACAGTGTATCGTAGCCTGGCCAGGTTTTCGTTAAAAAGTATCTTAATCAGAGTTCAAACAACTGCCTTGGTTGAACAGAAGGTGGGTGTCAGGGTATTTAAGAAGCTTTTGAAATGGCATGAAAACATTTTAGATACAACACAAGATGCAAAGTGGGCAAAATTAATATGGTCCACAACTCATAGTTTGAGTCATTTTTGTATAGCAACTCTCTGAGCTCAGACTGCAGGCTCAGGGGGTGTTTCTTAAGAGTCCCAAGACCTCTCCGGCATATTTCAGGGTTACCTAAATGCTTTGTACCTTGAAAACAAAATAATGTTTTGTCATTGTTTATTCCAGGTGGTGTGATATGAACTGAACTTACCACTTTAAGTAATTCCTCTTCAAGTTTCTGAACCCTTGATTTCAAATTATTAACAATGTCTTGTTCCATATTTTTGTGATTTAATAATTCCTCTTTTTTACGCTTTTCCCATTCCAGTTGTCTTTGTCTCTCTGCCTCAATCTGGGCAGCCTGCAAATGAGTTATTGTAAAAGACTTCATCAGCATAAAAATATGCTTCACTTAAAGAAGGAATTCTTTGATGTTTTGGAATGTACACATTGTTGAGTTCTTGCAGGTGTGGGCAATACAGTGCAAAATAAAAATAATATTCCATTTGTTAGATGTGTTTGGTAGCACACACACACATGACTACAATGTAGACCATATCTGCCATTTAGGTATCTTAAGAGGTTTTTGCAGGCCAAAATCACTGGATGACATGATCTTATCTTCGTGTATTGTAAACAATGGTTACAGTATGCCAGATTTGTGAGGAGTTTCATTAATTTTGATTTATGGCTATCCCATTGGTTCTTGGTGCATAATTGGACAACATCTGTTACAGTATCTATAAGGCCCATGGAGTTGTCAATAAACAACATAAAGTTAAAGTGTTCTTGCCCTTCAAACTTAATCCTCTTTCTAATTAAGCAATAGACCACAAGTTTCTATGGTTTATAGGCTGACAAACCACACGGGATGTTGGTAGAACACAAGAAGAATTCATACATCACAAGCCACAGGCGATGGATTTACGAATTCTTCGAGTGTTCTTCCAACATTCCAAGTGGTTTATCATGCCTATAAACCATAGAAACTTGTGGTCTATTGCTTTTATATAATAATTCAGAAGACGCGCAATTTTTCCATGAGGTTACTGGCACAATAAAACATAGCTGATTGACCTTGGAATCAGAGTGTGCGCATTGATTTGGTTATTATATAACATGTATTATTAAAAACTGGATAATTGCATAATGCAATTTGAGAGTTTTGATTGGCTAAGCCATCATGGGTTATGAGCCATTATACCATGATCTACAAACACGGCAAGCATATGCGTGATTTTTTGGGCCTTTTTATTTTTATTGTAGTCTAGCTTTCTATATTTTGGGGGCGTTTTTAATAAAACAATTATTCCACTCACACTTAATGGATATGAGATGATTACAGCCAACTCCGCCCTACGCGCCTCGTTAGCTATCTATCATCTCATATCCAACGCGCGCTCATGGAATAATTGTTAAATATCCTGTATACATGTACATTGTATAATATCCGGATGTACACATTAAAGTTCTGTCTGGTTTATGAATGAGTGGCAGCTTGCATTAGAAGTGCAGGTGTACTTTTGCCCCTGGAATTTCAGGTAGCAACAGCTGAATAAAATTAATGGCAAACATGTTTTATAAGCTTGAACAGAAACATTCACAGCATTTACAATCAATCATAAAGCCTTCATGACAGCCATAATCAACACTTTAAAATCTGAGTGGTGCATGGTCCATTTAATCATCAGGCCGGAATGATGACTTGATCAAAATATGCGAACAAAATATGAGCAGCTAAAAACGTGATTAGGAGAAGAGGCACCACATCCAGAATTAAGGAAGAGTTTAGTTGATTATACCAGTCTCTGCTGAATCATTTTCTTCCTCAATGCTTCCTGCTCCCTTTCCATCTCCAGCTGTTGTTGTCGCTGTTTCTCTATCTCTGCTTGTCTTTTCTGTTCAGCTTCTAGTTTGGCCCTTTGTCTTCTTTCTTCTTCAAGAGCCTCTTTCCTTTCCCTCTCATCTCGCTCTTTTTTCATCTTCTCTTGCAATTCCATGCGTCTTCGTTCTAGCTCCAAACGTCCCTTTTCAAAATTGTCTTTCCTTTTGTCTTCAAATGTGACTGTTGATTAAAATACAGCAAAAATGCACGGAAACTATTATTGATGACAAGAGGAAGAGGCAGAGCAAAGTGATTTGGTGTGACAAGTTTTGAAAACAGAAATTTGACCTACAAATCCTCATGAGCACTAATTTTTGTTTGCAAAAATAGTAGTCTGAACATGCTCCCCAAACATGAATATGTCTTGTCTCCTTATGACCTGAACCCACACCACAACATAATAATTATTATTGTAAAACAGTTGGTGGTTTTGTCATATTTTTCAGGGTTCTTCAGTATTTTGGATATCACCTGAACAGTAATGAGGATATTGAGAATACATACAGCAGGGATCCCAGAAGTGCAATCCCTTTTAATTCATCGACATTAGTCTTTCGTGTGTGCGCATTATCAACCTGGATGCTCAAAAAGGTAAGTTTGGCCAATGATTGTCTAGTGAATGGTTAGACTTTCAAGCCTTCTTGGATCAGGACCTTAAAACCCTCAGTCCTGTCTCAAAATCTTTCCTAATAATCTACACTGTGGGACGTTAAAGAACCCACACACTGTTCATGAAAAGTAGGGGGGAGACCCCCCAGTGTCGTGGTATGTCCTACTTTCACATACATGGGTGGGTGGGTGGGTGAGATCAACATGGACTGATAACGACTGCCAAATGTGCCTTTACATGCTGTAATCCGATCTCACACTAGAAGAAGAATAATTCTTTGTAAACCGCCATGAGACTGATACGTGAGGTATATACATATAAATCCTAAACCATAACTACCGTAGTTATTCGGATATAAGGTGCACCGTTTTTTCAAGAAAAATCTGTCTTTGGGTGGCAAGTTAGTGCTAAAATTGGGGTGCGTCTTATAGCCAAGTATTTTCGCGCAACAAAATCTTAAGATCACAATTTGAGAAGAACTTGCAGTTTAAATAACACAAGAAAAGGACACTAGTTGTCTATTAAAAAAAGATTAGTGCTTTTAGAGAGCTTTATAACACTAAACGACTTCAAGAGAAAAGCAAACAAATGGAAATTTGCATACGTCCTTAAGAGCACGTGCTCAGTAACGTGATACCCGTCACAACAATACAATCGTTCAAACCTTCAATCGTGGACAAAATTGTTGAGAAAACTCTGCTTTTGGACAAAACTCCGATCACGAGTATGAAAAATAAGCTCTCTTTTTGCCCCCACCCCCCCTGATCAATGTTGCTAGACGAAACAAAGCATGTCGAACCTGGGCTTATCAACATTGGTTGTAGGGGGGAGGGGGATCGCTAATAATGTGCGATATTGAGGACGTAGTGCGCACAATAACCCCTGTTTTTAATATTCTCAACCCTTTTTGTCCAAGATTGTCTGGGGATCATTTTGCCCAAGAACACAAAACGCGTGTATGTGTGAGTTCTGTAAGTACACGCTGTTCGTTGGTACACGCTGTTCGTTGGTAAAAGCCACAACAAAGGTGTGATCAGATGTGACCCATACGATAAACTATATGGACCCTTCTTTGAAAAATATGTCAGAGTACAGTTCCCTAAACGTTTTGGGAAAGCAAACAAGAATGTGGTATAACAGGAGCAAAATAGTAATAGAGCAAATTACTTCCGGTTGCAAGAAACCCACTTCCTGTTTGTAAACCATGCCTCTTCGAATACGAATTGTCACGAATTTTAAGTATAACTGCAAGGCATTATATTTATTTCCCCTACTGTTTTCTCAAGGCGTTGCTAATGAGTATAAACTATGCACAAAAGCAATGAGATTTCTACATTTCTTACAAAAAGTGACGCATTTCAACGGTTAACACACCGGCTGGCTAAAAACAGACTGCTCATGAAAAATATTTCAAATCTGTTCAAATCACGTTAACCGACCAAAATTTCTCATTCCTTCGCCGTAAATCTATGTCAGTTAAAAAGCACACAAAAGTAACCGTTGTTAACCGTGCAATTTCCTTATTGCGTGTAATCTTACAGAAATATATCTGCGATAATTTCATATCTGTATATACATATTGATCAGTGTAAACCAAAGTGGGCAAAAACAGCTAGGGCAAGGCCGACTGGTTTTGATATAACTCCTTCATATTGTCCTCGTTATAGGACTCAGTAGGTCTCTTACTTCTTAATCGTACTAATGTATGAATTCCACGATGTAAAAGAACAGCAATTCGCAGTGCAGTAAAGTAAAGTAAACAGAACCCTATCTTATGTAAACAATTCACGTACATGGTTAATAATGCACTGCTGTAACAATGTTTGTTTCACGCAATATTATTGTATGACAAGTAATCCTCGACAACTTACTGTGTATCAGCTATGAGAAGACGAGTTTTACATACTATAAACATATGAGAGTGTTCACACTCTCATATAGACAGATATTTGATAGTTTATACCAAATACAATCGTGGACAAAATTGTTGAGAAAACTCTGCTTTTGGACAAAACTCCGATCACGAGTATGAAAAATAAGCTCTCTTTTTGCCCCCACCCCCCCTGATCAATGTTGCTAGACGAAACAAAGCATGTCGAACTTGGGCTTATCAACATTGGTTGTAGGGGGGAGGGGGATCGCTAATAATGTGCGATATTGAGGACGTAGTGTGCACAATAACCCCTGTTTTTAATATTCTCAACCCTTTTTGTCCAAGATTGTTGTTTCGAATTCCAAGAATCGTGTTTGTCGCTCGCATGAAAAGTTTCTCCTCTGAACAAACAGTGTGGAGATAAAACATACCTTCTTCGTTCATCCAGGCTTTCTTGTGCACTGAAATTTGCATCCTTGGTGGCGTGTTGATATTCAGCTGTCGCACACCTTTAAATATGACTTTCCGTGGGAGTTTTTACGCTGTTCGCTTTCGCTTGAAGTCTGAACTCTGACTATTTATTAACTCGGAAGGTTCAAATAAATGTGTATGCGTTGTATGTTTATTATTTCAGGTGTGAACTTTTAGCTTTTGTTTTTACGTATATATCATTAAATGCGTGCCTTTTTCACTTTGTTTACGTTAACAAAAGAGTTCGCATAATTATTGTTCTCAAATTCATCACATCCTTTTGACAACTCTCAATTTTTTGGTACGTCTTATAACCCAGTATTTTCGCGTAATTTTCAGTTTGAGAACTTAGCTTGATTAAAGTGCTAAGTTTGGGGTGCGTCTTATAACCGAGTGCGCCTTTTAACCGAATAACTACCGTAACGGTAATCACACTTCTGGGATCCTTCCTGTTTTTGCACATGGGTTTCAATGATAGGTAACTTACAAACTGTAATGCTACCAGATCTTGATTTCCCATCTATGCTTCCACTTCTCTCCCTTTCACTGCCGCTCCTCTCCCGTCCACTTTCAGACCTTTCTCTGCCCTCTTGAGCAAGTGGCATGTTGTTTGCATTGGTTTGTTGTGACTGGTAAGCCAGCGGCAGGAGCTCCCGTGGAACAGTTGGAGGAAGAGCTTGCCCAACTTTTGCTAATTCAACAAAATGCATTGCTAAAGCAAACTCCTCAATATTGAGTTGACCATCTTTGTCTAAATCTGAAAGATTCCTGAAATAAAGAGAGAGAAAATTTGCTTGATATTCTCCAACTGCTGGTATTTTGAAATTCTTCACCACAGATGAGATTTCTGCTGGCCTCAGTTGTGTAAACCAATGACTCCTGGGAGTGAGACTTAAAAGATTTTACACTGTCCAATTTACACTGTCCAACGCCAGACGATTTTACTCTTCAATGGGGGGTGGGGGGGAGGGGAGGGGAGGGGAGGGGAGGGGAAGTAGTCAATGGCCTTAGATGGATATCTCTATTCACATGATAAATCAAGCTCCAACAGAACCAACTAAGTCATCAATATTATTGGATGATGATTTATGCAACGCATAGTGCCATCAACCTTCTCGATCACTGGTGCACAGCATGGTAGTTTGTAATGGCAACCAAAATTTGCTGACAGGAAATTCAAACCTTTACCATTCATTTTCAAATTTAGAATTAGCAGTATTCAGTAATCAAGGACCTTTGCCCTTTTAAGCACTGCTGCTTGATAATGGTTTCATCAAGTGTAGACCAAATATCCTCTCTGGATAAGTATAGGAAATCACATGAATGGAAAGCATTTTGTGATTTATGGGCACGAGTGATATTCTGAAAGTTCTCAAAATTGCACGAGCCATAGGCGATTGCAATTTGAGAACTTTCAAAACATCACGAGTGAGCATAAATCACGAAATGCACAAGCAGGTTCATAAGATTTTTTATTTATTATATTCTCAACAAAATTACTCAAACGCACTACTTCGTTCGTGCTTGTATTCTCCCAGTTTTGGGTTTAGTTTTCTTTCAGTCGCCCATGTTTGCCAGACATTCAACCAGGTCTGTGTAGCTTTCAACATGTTTTGTTTTTCGCATTTTCTTTAAGTTGCTCAATGATGTTTTGGTTTGACAAGGCAAACCGATTGTCAGTCATTTTTTTTCACTTTGGTGTTCAAATTTTGTGCTTCCCCGGTGTTTCCATAGCAACTTCCGTATTGCACTCTATAACCTGGATTGCACTCTATAACCTATTTATGCATTCGCCATTGGCCAATCAGAAACAAGATATTTTGTTGAGTATATAATAATCTACAATATTTACTATCATTTAACATTATACTAAATAGCAACTTTCAAGGAGGCACAGTGTGGAATCCTAAATTTTCAAGCATCTTAACCCATTCACCCCTAAACCAGCCTAAACAGGACATACTTAATATTTTACCCTGACTGACGCCAGACGATATTATTCGTCAATGGGGAAGCCCCAGGAATCAATGGGTTAAGAAAAAAAGTTCAATGTTAGGAGTGCCTGAAATTGGACTATTTAGCTCCAAAAATGGTACTTGAATTGTACAGTATAGTCCAAACCACTGACTCCACTTTAAGTGTTATGAAGGTGGATATAAATAATAATAATGATAATACAAAATAATAATAATAATTATTATTATTATTGTTGTTGTCGTTGTTGTTTGTTATTATTATTATTATTATTATTATTATTATTATTATTATTACTATTATTGTGCTGCTAGTGTCTGCAATGGAGTGAGCTCCATTTGCAGCGAAAAATGATTAATACCAAAAGAGATACCACCACGCAAAACAAACCTAACTAGAACTGAATGAGCATAAAGAAACTGTCAACACCAAACATCAAGACTCACAACATGGGCATTTTCCAACAAATTCAACCAAGTCCTTTTTTGTTGAGCAAAACAGCTTGACTTCAGGTGCTACTAAACTTACATAATTTTGACAGGTAAGGTAAAAAATTCATACACCCATAATTACATACAGTATTTTGATTTGGTAAATTTCATAACTATTCCAAACTGATTTCACTTAATAAGCACTTTTGGTTGCATTTAAAAGAGGCAGTTGTCAACCTTTTCTTGGCCTATCCAACCTAAAAACATACCATATTTGAGCTAAAATTCCTTGTGGAAGACCAGACTGAATTAACATACTTCTAGCTTGATCACCTATAGACCAACACAAACAGAAGTTGAAGTGTTATGCATTGTTTCTGTACTTAATTAACTGAAGCTCGCAGATACTGTACATGTACAGAAAGGGTACAAAACTTGTGCATGCAAACACTGTAAGTGCATTTCCATTGCATGTGTGTGTGAAACCAATGTGTCTGATTTGTATGCATAAATGTGGTTACTGTCAATTTATTTTTCCAATTTTCCAGTAAGCTTTAGTGCTTTTTTGAGGTAAAGCAATCAGTATGCATAGAAAGTCATTATTTTCTTTGCTTGCGCTTTGGGGGAGCTCAAGCAATAATGTGCTTGCATACAAGTTGTGACCTCTCACATGAAACCGTACACTAACGGTTTTGTGTTAAACAGGCAAACACCAACGGCTAACCAACAGGTAGCTAACAGTTTTTCCAACAGCTTTCTCAACGCTTTCAATGGGTTATAAATTTTTTCCAACAGTTTGTGCTGATTTTCTCCAACCCCTTTTCACAACGCTTTCAACGGGTTGCTGAACGGCTTTATTTTCAACGGTTAAAGGTTTTTAACAGTTCTTCATGATTTCCAACGCTTTTCAACACTTCCAACGAGACACAAGAGACACAAGAGATCTTGTCGTGCGCACTGAGTCGTGCAACCGGACAGCTTCAAAGCGTCTTCGTAGTGGGAGGCAGGAAAAATGATGCGTAACACATGTTTTTGCACTCTCTCGATTCTTTCTGAGAGCTGGACAGAGAGAGAGAGGAATGCCACACAGGGCAACAGTACTCCAGTACCGACATAATTAGTGCTACATTGTATGAAAGGAGATCATGTAAAGGTGCACCACTTCGCTTTAGCAGACGTAATATATGCAGTCATTTGGAAGCCTTGCCTACTATTTCATTGACAAGAGAATCCCACTTTAGGTTATTACACTGTATTGACCTATAGGTTGTGACAAACAGGTTTCGTGAGCACTACAACGGCTTTTTCCAATGCTTCCAACGGTTTAGAACACATTATTTTCAACAGCTTTTCTGAAGGCCTTCAATGGGTAAAGGAAAAATCCCAACGGCTTTCTCAACGCCTCCAACGCTTTAGCAAATCTTTTCAATGGGTACCCAACGGGTACCCAATGGCTTCAGCCGTTTAACAACAAACTGTTAGACTAAGTGTACGTTTTTCACGTGAGAGGTCACAGTTCTTTTCAATAATCTGAAAATTTATAAGAGTGGATTAACGAACTAATAAATTATTATGGATAAAGTAATCCATTGACTCATGGGAGTGGGTCTTTATTAATAGATTGTAATATAAAAGGAAAGGAAAGGAAAGGAACTTTATTTAAGTGTCTAACACCAGACGATTTTACTAAAATCATCAATGGGGGAATGCTCAGGAGTCAATGGGTTAAATAAGTTAGTTCATCGGAAGCCTTATTACCATATCTAATAATTTTGCATCAATAAATTATTTATTGATGCAAAATTGCATAGTTTCAATCTCCCATTGCTCTTTGCACTTGCAAAGCTCCTATAAGGTTGCTTTCCACTTGATAAAATTACTTTTTCCACCAAAAGCAAACACATTTTACTGCAGGTTCTGCTCATGTTTCGTTCGTTCAGTTTGCAAAACTAGCAGTCTACTTTTTACCAATAACTGAGCGGTGAATGGCATGAGTCAATTCGTTTTTGACCCGACTCTCTGTCAATGGTCACAACTGCTAATTGTGATAACATTACAAGTACTTTTTTAGCCACACATACTGTAACAAGCTTCTTATGAGTGGAAAGATGAATGAATATACTTCAGCTTGACTATACTACATGTAACACCCAAATATAGACTCAAATGTGAAATTCCTACCTGATAAAAATCCTGTCTTTTTAAAATCATTTGCTTTAAACACTTGATTATACTTAAGTCTACTTGTTGGTGTTATAGCTGCATAGGGTCCAGCATTTGAGCCAAAATTTGCAGTCAATGAATTGGCCCGTTGGACACTGGCCAAACCAGGACCAAATGCAGTTTGATTTCCAGGGCCATTAAGTATTGAAGAGTTTGGAGAAACAGTGCTCAAACCACTGGTTATTCCAAGATTGAATGTAGATGATAAAGACGTTGAAGGCATGCTTCCAGTTGACAAAGGTCCAAATGAAGAGCTAAACACTGATGAAGAGGTAGCCATTGCTCTTGTTTGTGGTGGAGACTGATTAATTCCAGACCATGAAATGCCTGAGGATGTGGTCTTGTGAGGCAGTGTCATTATGCCCACCTTGGAAAAGCCATTGGATACTGATGAATTTGACATGGAAGGCTGACCCCAGTCTGAGGCAGGTTTTGCCTTCTGCCCCACAAGAAATGTGCTAGGCATGGAAGTCATTTTCAGACTATTAGGAAGTGTTGTTGGCAGTTCAATTCCTTTCAGTTTACTTTGAATAAGATGTACAGCGATGGTGAATTCTTGCATGGTCATCTTACCATCACGATCAAGATCTGCAAGGTTCCTGCAAGAGAACAAGGAAACAAAGAAAAATATTCAGACACAACCATTTATCGCCAGATATGCACTTCTCAAGGGCCCGAAAATTTCGCCTGAAATCCAGGCCCAAAATGTTTAAGGAATTCTTTGAAAAAGGGGTCTAACTCGATAACCTAGTGGTTCTATTAGCCTCCAAACAGAAAGTAGAGACCAGTGTCACCGTTAATTCTTATTAGTGGTGGGAATCGGTTGAGATTTCACATTCGATCATCAGAAATAATCATATTGCCCCAACCGATCGATCATCGATTATTATCAGAAAAATCTACCAATAAGCATTCCACATATTTTTCATCTAAATGGAAGTCAAAGTGGGCCCTTCCTTCAGTTGATGAAAACCAAAATATTCCCACACTTTTGACCAGACGTTTCCAGGATAGCGAAAGATCTGCAACTCGTCCATTTTAGCCGCCATGTTGGACTCGTCAGCAACATGTAAGCGAGGCATGTCTGAGAGAGGACACTGGGAATTGGGGAGAGATTGGGGAGAGGGAAACAAACATTTTCAAGCCAAAACGAACTTGGATCAGAGGTGACATTAGGGCCATTTATACGAGAGTAAATAAGCCGCGGCTAACTCTGGCCGCGGCTTACTTAATTAAGCCGCGAAAGGAACTATTTATACGAGTATAAACTCCCTGGCCAGGATAAGCCACGGCTTGAAACCGTGAACCGTGAATGTAGATTTTGTACCATTTATACGGAGTGTTCGCGGCTTACGTAAGCCGTGGCCAGAGTTAGCCGCGGCTTATTTTCTCTAGTATAAACGGCCCTATTATCTTCCTCTGGTGATTTGTAAATACATTTGAGATCTATTTCAAAACTTATTTTGGACGGTATAGTGATACTACAAACGCGAAACATTGAGCTTATAATTTATGTTTTGGTTCAGTTGTTTACGAAATACAAAGCGGTTTAGCATGCCACATCTTTCAAATAAGCGTGAGGTATTTGAAGTGGCAACAACACAGCGAACAGGGTACCGCCAGGTAAACACAGTCAATCTTACATTATATCTGCTGTTGTGAC
>NC_090871.1:18202186-18204686 GCF_036669935.1 Montipora foliosa
ATTACCAATGTATGTGAGGGAACTGGATTTTTGGAAATGACTACCGTACTACATGTACTATTTACATTTGTAAATTTTGTTGCGCAGTGAACTACAGAAACCCTGGATGGATGCAAATATACAGTATTTTGTGTCTTGTGATTATTTTGTTTTACCTGTCTCATTAGTATTATTTTTTCCATTTCTGTTCATCCTTTGATACAGTGAAAATTGTGCCAGACAACTTATTGGTATGTGGTGCAAAGTCCCAAAGGAGTTTGTAGTTCTCATTTTCCTGAACGCTCTCAGGGACGTGATTGTACTATTTATCATTCCGCATTTTCCAGACAGATCCCAGTGAATTATTGCCCTGGCCACATTATATGTCTTTTCTTGTATTCTTTCTGTGCCAATTTTGAACAACCACTGACGATGTGACTTAAGTTACATCGTCAGCAGTTGTTCCAAATTATTATTATTTATATTATTATTATTATTATTCTATTAAGATTAAAATTTTCCTTGGCATACTGTAAACATTGTATTGACTTTTGATTATTTTTCCCTAGGCAATTCAAGAGTTTACTGACTTATGCAAGAATTCAACTGCTGATGCTGTAGAAAGTGCTCTTCCCTTTTGGCCACGGATTTTCAACAAGTTATCTTTGGTAAACACAATATTTGTCATTGCCTTTGTGCGTGACAATAATTGTACATGTTAGTAAAGTGTACTGTACATTGCTTGTTTGTAAATATCCGTAAGATAGTTGAATTTCTAAACAACAGTCAGCACCCATTGAAAAAAATCATTTGTTACTTCTATTAGGCTGAATAGTGATTACACTGTAGTACTTTTTCTCCGTGTGATTCTTGCAACCCGTTATTATAATTATCCAAACTACATAATAAAGGTCACTTGCATGGTTTAACCCATGTTAAAAAAACAGTTTATTTGGATGAGGGGTTGTTTTTTTCTAACTGATAGCATTCATGTAACTGTGAGACAGTTGTCTGATATCAGTCCCATCCATTGGTGGATTGTTAAAAAAACAGTTTATTTGGATGAGGTGTTGTTTTGTTCTAACTGATAGCATTCATGTACAATGTAACTGTGAGACAGTTGTCTGATATCAGTCCCATCCATTGGTGGAGAGGACTGTGGTTTGACTGATACTGTCAATCCGCACAAACAGACAGTACACATGTGGGACAGTTGTCTGATATCAATCCCGCCCATTAGTGGATAACCTAGCTAGCTTGCTAGGTGACCCATATCAGTTCTTGTCTTTACTAGTAAATTATAACAAGCGCATGTTTTATATGAAAGAGAAGTTACATCACATGTAAATTATTTACTCCTTGCTGTGTAACTCAATCAAGTAAAATTGTGCACCTTTCACAGTGTTATTTGCCAAGTTCTTGATCAGCTCTTGGACTTCATTGCCCTCATCATCCACATACTTCAATTTATTACACATAACATGAAAATTTTATTCCATAAAGCCCATTAATTTTGTACAAATCTATATGCTTTATTTTCACACGTGAAAAAGCCTATAGAGCCAATCAGAATGGCATACAGCTCTTCCACGTGTGGAAGTATAACTAATCAACAATAGCGTTAAGGGCTTTCCAAGCCAATCACTCGTGCATCTTGTGAAAATTGTACGTTGTTATTGAATTAAATTAAATTTGCATTTGGTTCTATTGTTACTGAGTTTGTGTTTCTAATTTGCATTCAGAAAACTATTTCAATGAAAATTCTCTTATATATAATTAACAGCTCGCAACATAGAAAGTGCTTTGTACAGGGTTGTATTTACTCGTACCTCGCTCGTTCAGGTTCTTGACCCAAACAACTCATGAATAAAACCCTGTACGCCGCACTTTCTATGACGTTAACTATATCTATGCCTAAAATATGTCAATATCATTTACATTTACATGTACATGCAAAACATTATAATAGTATTTTATTTAATAAATGCATTGTACACTCAGTATAATACTAACAGGTGCTTTTGACCACAGGATGTTGATCATAGAGTGCGAGAAGCTACTCAGCAGGCTATGGAACAGCTAGTTGTCAGAGTTGGACGCAATCTTGCCCCTCATCTCCGTTACATCATTGGTCCATGGCTGTATTCACAATTTGACACTTATCCTGTGGTGGCATCATCTGGAAGGAAATCATTTCTTGCTGCTTTCTCAGAGGAAAAGCAAGCTGAAGTTATTATGTTTTGTAGGAAAGAACTGTTTGAGGTTTGTAAAAACACATTGTATCATATACAAATGTATTTTATAAACTAGTTTGAAAAATTTTTAACCAAACAAAAATTTTACAAGTCATAATCCCTTGTAGCTATTTTTACTGTCAGTATATAAAAGAATTGTGTCACTGTCAACACAAAAACGGATTAGGAGAAATGAGGTTGGGACTGGAGGAAGTTCCAGCACTTTTATGTGGCATGTGTCAGATGCATGACTTTTTGTAAACCTTCAATGCAGAGGCTGTCATTAT
>NC_090871.1:18212186-18214686 GCF_036669935.1 Montipora foliosa
ATTGCAACTGATGATGATGCAAGAACAGAGAAGCAGATTGTAAATGCCATTAGAAAATGACTTTTATATGTGATATAGAATCTTTTTGAGAAGAGGGGTAACTGGAGTAACCAGAGAAAAACCTCTTGATGCAGAGTAGAGAACAGACATACTCAACCCACATGTGGCCTGGGTTTGATTCCCAGACTCGGCATCATATGTCGGTTGAGTTTGTTGGTTCTCGACTCTGCTCTGGGAGGTTTTTCTCCTGGTACTCTGGATTTCCCCTCTTATCACATATCATCACATCAGACCAAGGTGATGTGTGCCCATTGGCCAGCCAGTTTAAGATGGTGTCAAAACCCTGAAATTGCATGGCATCATGACTGATACCTGATTAGGATGCGTCCTCCTTCGTTGGAACGCAATCATTATTATTACGATGGTACATGCAAATGTTGAAGGCCCCATACTCAGACATACCACCGAGCTAAAAAAAACCCAAGATAATAAGTAATAAGAAGAAAAACTCCAAAATCTAAATGCTCTTCATTGCCCAACCAGCTGTATATGTTGTAGTTCAATTTGCACTTTGGTACAAATGAATTTTCCAAAAGGTGGTCATTTAAATTGCTGAAATTGAGCCCAATTCAACATGTCTACAAGAGGATTGAAAAGGCTAAACTTTGGTTTTATTTTGATAAAGGAAGTAACTACATTTTTAATTTCTCTCAGAGAAGCAGGATTCGTGGCTTAATTATTGTGCCTGTTTGAACCTTAGCATGCCTTTACTTGCTTGAGCGCCGCGTCCCTTTCATGACGTTAATCTTTTATTTGTTCTCTTATAGCTCCTCCTGGTGATGAAAATCTCATTGCAAAAGGAATCTAGAAAAATGACACAGTCCAATCTTTATGTCTTAGTGGCTGATCTATTGTCCTACTTGTCAATGAAATCTGGAATTGATTCCAGTGCAATGAAGGATTCTGAGCCAGAGGAACAGAAAATATCACAACAGTTTAGTCAGATGTTAAACTGGTTTTGGGAAGGTCTGAGTTGTCTCTGCTTGGAACATGTCAAATCTATAAATCAAAAGGTATTCTTTATTCACTGTTTTCCACATTTCATGCTTTATGTCATGGTGCATCCCTTTCAAACCAGATAATTTTGTAACATAATAAGGATAGTACGTGCACTCTCATTGGTCAATAGGATTTTTTGACCCCTGAAAGAGACCATATTTTAAAAATATTTCTTCGCATGAAACCCTAAAGGAGACCTTTACGGCTACATGTGGGCTACATGTACGTATGATGGTGTTTTCCTCAGAACACCATAAGTGAGACCAAAATTCAAAATTTGCACCCCTGAGGGAGACGAGCACCATCCCCACCCCTTTCATATGCAGATCCCGCCCCCACCCGGAGATTTTTCGGTCTCCGCTCATCTAACTGTGATGATATTTACAACTTTCGTTTCCTCTTATAACATTTGTAAACCAATTTGTTAAATAAGTATGGCCCCTAATTCTCATTTGTATGCAATCTCACTGTTTGGACCAAATTACTGTTTTTTCTTTCTTTGACACAGGTTGACTTGGAATACATTTCATCCCTATCACAGTGTCTCGTCGCTCTCAAAAGCCCATATGTGAGGAGCAAAAAAAAACACAAGGTTGCATTTGTTGAATCGTCTTCTGAACATTTAGATAGCCCTTCACTTAGCACTGGAAATGGTTTATGTGGCAAAGAACACAATTCTGCCAACAACATATCAAGATGGCTATCTGGTGTTGAAAACCTGTACAATGGGTGTCTGTTAAAGCTGGTCTGTGATGTTTGCGGATTGTGCCTGGATGAAGTAACTCAAGAAAGTTCTTTTGAGCATCTAATTCTCTTGTCGTTACTTGTTCCCCATTTTGTCTCAACACAACTCATCCAAACCTTAAATAATAGCAATGAATTTTCTTCAAGCGATCATGATTTCTGTGCACTAAGTAAACAGTTTGTTACAAATGCCGTGTTCCACTGGATGAAGTTACCTTATGAACAAGTCTCTTCTGGAAATCAGGACAAGGAGAATTTGAACAGTGTGTTTACAGACAGCAGGTCTGTTGGACATGTGATTATTATTTTCTGTAGCATTATAACACCACTGCCAGTAGATCAACAAGAAGAGCTTGTATCAGAAGCTATCTTGGTGAGTTGCACCGATTTTCTTTTAAACAATTTATTATTAAAAACTACTCTAACAAGTAAACAGGGACATAATTCACAGCCTGCCTATTTTGTTTCCTCTAGAACACTCTCATGTCACAAACCTCTCTGTAAATGCTTGTAAAAATGCAAAAAATGCAAAATATACTTTTTGTTGTGCTGGAAGTGAACTTTGCTAATAATGTTATTTCATACATGTATGAAGGGGATTGTTTCTAAGGAAACTTTCATGCTGCACTGGTGGGAGAGTAAAACACAAAAATTGCCTTTTTTCAATCGAGTCGATAAAGCTGGTTGAATTGGAACC
>NC_090871.1:18224686-18234686 GCF_036669935.1 Montipora foliosa
CAGATGTCAATCAAATGACAGATAAAAATACTTAGCAGAGTAACGGAATTCTCTTGCCTATAGCTGAAGATGACAGATTAGATTTACTGGTGTGGTTCTTTGCTATAATGGCAAAGATAGCATAGATCTCACGAGATTACAGCGTTTTTTTTTCCACGAAAACAGTTCATTTAGAGTGATTGGCTCAACGGTAAAAGATTTCATTTTCCAAGTAAAATTCTGTTATCAGATGTCAATCAAATGACAGATAAAAATACAAAGCAGACTAACGGAATTCTCTTGCCTACAGGTGAAGATGACAGAATTAGATTTACTGGTGTGGTTCTTTGCTACAATGGCAAAGATAGCAGGGACTTTACATGTTATTATTAATAAGCCAACCACAGCCTCATTGGCGGCCGAAACAAAGGGTTCATTTGTTCGAGTTGTTGGCACATTTGAATAACAAAAGAGAATTTAAACAAATATGTCAACCTTAGCCTGCGCACTATGTGTGTACTGTGTAGTTGGCTGTTTTGTCCGATCGAGCGGCGAAGCCGGAGGGCATTAGGGCGAGGAAGAAAAAGAAAAACCATTTTCCTCCCCCCCCCCCCCCCCAGTGCCCTCTCAGTCGCTTGCTCGGACAAAACCGCTTGCCACGTAGGCTATCTTAACCTTTAATTTTTCGGCAATGCAAAGGCGTGTTTCTTAGTTTTTCAGAGTAAGGCTTGAATAGCGTTTTGTAACCTGCTACATGGAAGACATAGTGGTCATCTCCTTTTTCCATAGGGTCAGTGGCTATTGCCTCCTCTTTTGGAAAAAAACCTGCCGGTCATGTCGGCCGTGGATGACAGTCTGGAAGATCAAAACACACTGGCGGCTCTGACAAACCATCAGAAGATGGTTGTGTTTGCGTCGAGCTTGGCCAAAGAGATGCTTTTGGCTTCCCTTCAATCCCCGAATTCTACCAGCGAAATATTGACAAGAGATGGCCTGGTTGGACTGTGGTTGGAGTTGAATTGGTTAAAACATTGGTGTGCCTGTGTTATGGGAAGTAGTGACGTGAACGAGGTTGGTAAATAGACCAATTTCGATATATTAAAATTCAGTCCTAAACAAAAGACATCATCTCGAGGCTCTGGGGAATAAATATAAGGATTTGTATAAGTTTATTCCCCGTAGCCTCGAGATGATGTCTTTTGTTTTGGACTGAATTTTAATATATCGAAATTGGTCTATTGCATTTAAACAATTTAATATCAACTGTGATGATGCAGTAGAATCGGGCATCGTTAAGGTGTACATCAACTGCTGTTTCGAGTGTTTAAAATGGAGCACCTTTGAAGTAAGTGTCCAAAATTATTTTACTACTAGTTCGCTTTTCCAAAACTGCTCTTACCAGTTGGCTTAAAAACTATCATGCCACAGTCTAAACTAATCAAAGGCAAAGGCACAACAAATTGACAAAAACTAGAAGTGATCTTTGCAATTAATTGGACAATTTAAAGTGCTACTATGATAAAAAAAATCACTTCCCTTTTTCCTTCAGATTTCGAAAACGTGTTTGCTTGACACCTGACTGGCAAAATCGTGAGCTTCGAATTTTATCCAAAGGCTGTTTTCTTTGAGCGCAAGTGTAGGATTTCACGGTCCGCTAACAGTGGTTAACAGCGGTTACAAACATTTGCTTGAACTGCATAACATTTTATAAACGTAACGTTTCGTATGTTTATAAAAAGTTATGCAGTTCACGCAAATGTTTGTAACCGCTGTTTGCGTTTTATTCTTTTTGAAACTTAAATGGCCTAAGTCAAAGAATTTTGACGGTCCGCCATTATTCACGTTCAAGCTGACCGACTGGACCCCAGAGGGTTGGATCGAGGATAAGATGACGTCAAAGTCTCACCAGCTTGAAATTGCAGTGTGTAAACGCAGCTTATTAGACATGCAAAATACGAGTTTAAAAGTCTGAAAACTCGAAACTCCCGTGCTGTATATTAAATTAGGCGCGTGCACACGCATTGCATTTTTAAACTAGTGAGTCTTTGACGTCATCTTATCCTCGATCCAGCTCTCTCAAGATTTTAAAGTTAGTAATGGCGGACCATTAAATTAGGAAAATTTCAATGAAAATAAACAGGTGTCTTTTTAAAATGAAGGCTTGAAACTTTGATCGCGTAGTGTTCAGTTAACGTAGTTTTGAAATACAAAGAAAAAGTAGAATTGATTTTTGGTCATAGTAACACTTTAAAGTGCCCCTGTGATAAAAAAAACCACTTCCTTTTTTCCTTCAGATTTTGAAAGTGTGTTTGCTTAACACCTGACTGGCAAATTTTGAGCTTTGATTTTTATCCAAAGACCGTTTACTTTGAGTGTAAGTTTTGGATTTCACGGTCCGCCGTTACTCACGTTCAAAACTGACCGATTGGACCTCAGAATGTTGGATCCAGGGAAAAGTGACGTCAGAGGCTCACTAGCTTAAAATTTCAGCGTGTGAACGCAGCTTATTATATATCCAAAGCGTGAGTTTAAAACTCTGAAAGCCCAAAACCCCCGTGCTGCATATTAATTCTGCGGCGTACACACGTATTGCATTCTTAAACTAGTGAGCCTTTGACGTCATTTTCTCCTCGATCCAGTCTCTCAAGAACATAATGTTAGTAATGGCGGACCATTAAATAGGAAAATTACAGTTAAAATAAAGAGGTGTCTTTTTGAAATTAAGGCTTAAAACGTGGGTCAGTTAGTGTTTTGTTAACATAGTTTTGAAATCGAAAGAAAAATATGAATTGATTTTTTGGTCACAGGGGCACTTATAGCAATAAGTGGAGGCTAATGTGGGCATTAGCCTCCATTTCATGCTAGATCCAGTCCAGCCGTGAGAATTCAAAAATGGTCTATTGTCACTTTTCAGACACCTAATAAATTCCCGCCCCCCCCCCCCTCCCCTCCCTCCTTGGCTTATTTCTGTGTCTATAGTGTTGTGATTGACTGAGGTATAATTATATTGGTTTTGGCTTAATGGATTTTAATTGAAGGTTATTTTGATCCATTTCAAAAGAAATCTGGCGATCAAATCTCCGATCAAGTCATTTACAAGCTTCTGCTGAAACTTCGCTCAACAAGCAGTTATCTCTTAGAACATATTCAGAGGAACGATTGGTGTGAAGGCGTTTTGTTTGACGCCTCCGTGCGCTCAAGAACTGAAGGCTTCATGTGGTGTCTTGTGTTGGAGGGCGTCCTTACGGATCTGCAGCAGTTGGGCATTCCTTGTGATCCTGCTTTGTTGATGGCAGAAGTTCAGTCGCTAGCTTCTTTGGAGGAAAAGGAATGCCAGACGTTAAACACTTTGATATCATGGGTGGATGGAATCTATGAACTGAAAATCATCACCGAGCAGTCTACTGGGTTGTTAAGCGAGGAGAAGGACGAAAGTGGTAAGCGTTTGGACGCTGTTAAATATGAACAACATAATGTGTTGATAACATTTAACGGTTAAATGATCGTTGAATGGTCATTAAGAAATTAAAACCCCATAATCTTTCTTTTGGGAATCTTTACTTGAGTCACTTCCAGTTCTAAGAAAATCCCTGCAAAATACGATTAGTGTGTTGCAAGATTGTCTTGAGGTGACTTGGCAGAGGTGATCTTTGTTGCAGTATGTTAACGCACGCGAAATGTGTAGCTTCTGTAGATTGAAACGAGCTTCCACAGGGGAGAGGGGGGTGGGGGCTAAGAATCCTAGAAAGTGAATGGTATCTTCACTTTCCGAAATTCTTTGCTCTTGTCATCACCGATTGCTTCGAGATTGCGAGCTTATGGTGACACCTAAATGAGAATGAAGGCGGAAGGAGCAGGTTGACCCCAGAGCTCTATCTTCTCGCGGTTTTTTTTTTACGCCCGCCTTACAAATAAGTAAGAAATATTTGCAGTAGTGGTAGACCAGTCTTTAGGTGCCCTTTTGTTCGCGATGGGCGGTGCACACCCCAGCCATCTAATTGGTGCATACGTCTAACTTAATGGTTTGATGTATAATGCATAACGGCGTCAAGATGAACAGAAATTCTCGCTTGCTGATATTGAAAAGAGTCACAAAAGGTTATTGTTTTCACAGGTTATTCCCGCGCCTTTGCTATCATTAGCAGCTCTCTGCAACAATGGTTCAAAAAAACCAAAGTCTGTGAGGAAGCGCTACTGGAGTACCAGCTGACAATAACAGACATTTTGGACCAGCTGATACAATGGAACAAGATACACGACAATCTTTTGCTCCTCAACAGTGCGTTAGACGATAGTGCTTCCATGAGTGTTCTGACTTTGAATTTGTCTCTCATGAGGATTTTGCAGATGGCGGTTCTTCACTGTTCTGAAAAGATGAGCAACCAACATTGGGATTTTGTCCTTTGTAGTTTAGCTGGTTGGTTTCAGGTAATCAGTCTGTGGTGCTAACCCAGCTGCCGTTTTATTGCCACTGTTGTTTCTATTTGTCTACGTGCAATAAAGTTCAGCCCTACTGCTTGGAAAGCTTTCCCTTACCAGCGAAGATTTTCCGCATTTCGGGCGCGCGAAAGTTATGTCCCTCCAAAGTTTGTTTCGCCCTAACATTCACGTCGCCGGAATGTGGAAAATCAGCGCTGGCACGAAAACGTTTTCTACGCAGGCCAAATAAAGTTAAATCGCATGCTAAGGTTCTACTTGAAAACTTGAAGATACCAGTTTAACCCCCGGACAGTAACTGCACCTTTAACTTGCGGGGCAAGTTGAAATAGAGGATCTTTCAATATGAACAAACGAATGCGCTGGCGTAATAGAGAAAGCGTCGCAATTACGGAAAACGGCAAACTTCTGAGATTTGGGTTTCGCTAAGAATCATAGAAAGCGGCTTGCTTTTTGCACATTTTTTGCCTGTTAGCTACAGAAATCGAAAACTTCCGAATTAGAATAAGAAAATTTCCATGTTTTTCATGATGAGCAATAGCCTGACGTGTCACGAAAAAGCATTCCTAAATCTCTCTAATGTCAAAGTAATTAGACAAACCCAAATTTCTATTTGAAGGGCGCGTGGTCTTTCAAGCCGTTTTCAACTCTGTGTTAAAACAACTAGCTGCCTTTTGCCCTTCTCAAAAGTTCATCAGAATATCTATTGTCAAAAACTCGAATGTTGCTGTTTGCCTCTGTTTCAAAGCGAGTCCTGGTGCACAACCGTTCAAATGGAATGATTGGTGTATATTCATGCAAATCAAACTCATTATCATTTGAATGGTTTAGCAGCAAAACTCGTTTTGAACCAGAGGCAAACAGCAACTCGGAAATGGACTATTATCATTGTTCTTGTTGACACCTTCATTATTATCTGATGAGGGTTTTGTGTCGTTTGACAGACCTGTGAAGAAAATCGCTCACATCTGACGGCATCTTTCAAATGCGTTGCTCTCTGCTGCCAAGTCTGCTCCCTCTTTGGCACTGTGGTGCAATTCTTTCAAAAGAATGCCTGTAAATTTTCCAAACTCAGTGTTGAGGGACAGTCCAGTGATGACCCACATGACGTACCGAGTGAAACCTTGGAAAGGTCTTCTCACAGTGGTGATGTCAACGAGTTTCCTCCAAATCTTTATGTTGAGTGGACGGAATTCTTCAGTGAAACCCTGTTCAGTTCAGTCTTAAAACTATTTTTCTTTCATGCTGGTAAGAAATACTTATCATTTCCAGAATCTTTATTCTCGGTTTTCACATGACGTCACGGCCACCATAGACCTTATTGATAAATGGTGGACAATTTATAATTCTTTTGTCCAAGTGCAAATTAGCCTGCCAAGTCTCGATACCGTACAGTGAATTGAAAAGAATTCTTGCTCTGAAATGAGGCTTGGTAGGCTGATTTGCGCAGTAGCAAAATAACAATAAAAACAAGTGTCATTTATGGATAAGGTCAATGTTTGTACCCCTAAACAAAGAAAACGCTGCCATGTTGGTGCCCCGACCCAATCCTCCGGGAATTGAACTCTATTATTATGCAAACGTTTCCTTTTGATTTTGTTGAAAAACGTGGCTGTTAATCACGTGAGTGAAAACCAACAACATCTTGCGACCGTGCTCCTCTTTTGATTAAGAGAACGACTAACCAGCGAGCTAAGGGGAAAAGGGGGCTCCCATCTTCTCCAGAATCATGCCCGCTTCTCTCGCCCTCGCTCATTTTTCTTTGCCTCGTTTCCCAGTGGAACAGACAATAGAATACAATACATACTTAATTGACCGCTCCCCATAGGGGCTTTTCAGGGCCAATGAAACACAACGAAACGACAGAACAGAACAACAACAACTGCTAAGAATCCCAACTGGCTGAAGGCAAACCAGTTGGCTATTTACAAGTGCGGCTGGGAAGTTGAACCAGGGACTACCAGGATCAAATTCAACGAGTGGTTAGAGCGGGTCTTGAACTCGGGATCTCCGGATCTCAAGCCAAGCGCCCTAACCACTGGGCCACACTGCCTCCCTTGCTAGTTGTTTATACTATCTCCTCATAACCAGCCCGGACCCAAGCTAGACTCCCTATTGACGTACATTGTTTTTACTATTTCAGAAGAATGTCAGAGCGCCAGTTTTGAAGCAACCCTTTGGTCAAATCGCATCAGTGAATCCCTTGGTCGCGCTGTGGTCTTCACTCCATCTGCTCTGTTAAAGGAACACCAGTTTGATGGACCAACAGATGCGAGCGTACAAGAATATGCGAATGAGTCTCCTTGGATTGCATACCTCATGTCTCACTGCTTACCTTTGTTAAAATGCAGCGCGCATGCTCTTCAGTTTGCTGCATATCATCTGTTGTCCAAGTGAGTTGTTATAAAAATAACAACGATAATCATAAAATCAGGAGTAAACGCTATATCTGGCATCATTATCTGAAAACTCGTTGAGTGTCAAAGTTGTAAAAAGAGTTGAGTTCTGACTATTTGAGTATCATTCGACGACATTCCTGTGTGTGTGATTTTATGCAAATGTATTGATAAAATAGCTTGAGCTTAAACCATCACTAAACGTGCAATAAGATTCGATTCTCGCCAAGCTGAAAACCGCTTCATTCAAGTCATCCGTTCTCATTAAAGTCGTTTTGCTTCAGAGCGATGGCGGAAATTTCGCTGTTAGGCGTCAAGGATGTTGTCACTGAAGAACTTGAAGACGAACCAGTCAGGTACTATAATTAAATCGCCTCAAACCACTTACATAAAGGTATAATAAATTGACTTTTCTGCTATTGCCGTCAGTCTCCGCCCTTGAATTATTTTGTTATTTTGTCTATTTTTTGGGCTACTGTATCACTTCAGTAGAATTTCAAAGCCTGAGTTTGACGTTATCAGTGGAGTACTTCACATATGAGACTTGTCAAATAGCTCTATAGGTGGTTTCACGTTACGCTAAAGACTTGTGTCCATATCTTAAAGTGTCCTTGGACGTGAGGAGCCTGGGACAACAAAACTGAAACAAGGGTACAATAGCTGAAACAACCCAAACCTTTACAAAAATGCTAACCTCAGGCCTAAACAATATGCTTTAGATAATGTTTAGGCCTAAGGTTAGCATTTTTGAATGGGTTTGGGTTGTTTCAGTTTTGTTGTTCCAGGCTCCTCAATTCCAAGGGCACTTTGAGATATGGTAACAAGTCTTTACCTCACGTTACGTCATCGCCGCCATGTTGGTGGACGAAAACAGAAAATCTCTCATTGGCTCCTTTTGTTAGTCCACCCGCAATTGTACTCTACGTCATTGTTATCTATATCTCTAGAGAGTTGTTGCAAAGCTTCTATTAGAACTACTATTTCGTACTTTAGTGTGTGAGTCCTCTCGACAGAGATGGTCCACATTTGTTTTAATCGTGCATGTGTTTTGCTTAAGAGGAAGCTGGAGTTTTTACTTTTACATCCACAGGTCTCCTCCTACTCCTTTGATAGAGTTAATTAATTTGACATGCTCGCGTATGGTGGAGATAGTCAGTGAAGCAAAAGTGCCATTTGGCGAATATTTGGACATGGCCAGCGACACAGAAGCACAAAATAATAGTCTTGCTCTTATACTCGCGTGGAAACTTCTTGTAATGTTCTTTAGAAGCTTGCCTCAAGAAAACCGCGTTGAATATGCCAAGTACATCAGGCAGAACAAGATGGTGGACGATCTTCTTTACGTGTTGTTTCGTTTACTTCCGTTGAACACCGCCCGCGCCAGCGCAGTGGTGGCAGATGATTGTGAGCCCGAGATTGGTGGCTTTGCCGGTCAGCGTACAATTCAGGAGTTGGCACGTAATGTAAGCTATTCCTTGTTGCAGTGGATGCCGGCCATCGTGAGACAGTGGTGGAATAGTCTGGATAAACGCTGCGCTTCCATAGTTGACAAGTAAGATCCATAGAGAGAGAGAGAGACAAGACAGAAGAAGAGAATTATTTTCTTGCTTTTGTGACAAGCAGCAGCCTCCCGATTGTTGTTTGCCGTTTTCACGTAAAGAAAATGTTAAATATTTCTTATGTCCAAAGTCGACACACCTTCCCTTCCCACCTTGCCTTCAATATCGTAATGGACTCTTCACATAATAAACGAATTGCTTGGCAAAGGGCGAGAGGATAACTGGAAATTCAGAGACCTAGGTAGCAACTACCAAGCAACTGTTTTTCAATCCTTCCCACGGGCACATCACGCCGTTAACATAGTCGCATTATCCTCACAAAATTTACTATCAATTGAAAGGAAACAAGTATACATACATCCACATACACCAAGATGGCGGCCGTGACGTCACGTAAAAACCGAGAATAGGTTACTGTATATACACTCACGACTCTCTCTCTCTCTCTCTCTCTCTTTCTTTTGTGAGAAGTTGTTCGAAATCTGTAGAAAACAGGCAACAAATCTGAAAAAATCAAGAGTCCACCATCCCAGGAACCCATGACCCGGAGCCTACAACTCTACTGTGTTCGTGTAACGGCGTTTTCACAGACCGATTTATTTTTAGATTGAATTTCCCGCGAATGAGACTCCCGCGGGAGCCCGATGACCAATTACAAGAAATTAAGCTGACGTCATAGGATCACCGAACCGGAACTGCCTTTGTTTTTTTACCTAATTCGCGGGAAGGTCTAGTCTAAAAATAAACCTACTTGTGAAAACGCCGTTTCACAGACGCTGTATGGAAGTTGCACGCTCCAGATGGGCTCCTGCCATCCAAGAATAAGCACCAACGTCAGAAAAGTGTATATTTTAAGCCAAAAACTTTTCGGGCAAGTACACAACAGTTGTGGTTACACACACCCTAAGTTTGGGGTCTTCCGGAGGGTAAATAGCTTGGGTTTGGTTCAGCTCAGGTTTCATGTTACCCTTGGGGATGCGGTTACACAGTAAAAGACTCCCCTCAGTATAATTAGGGATCTTCGTGTATTAGCTACGTTCTGCTTTATGATTGGCCAAGCCACCTCAGGGAGCAGATAAACCGTACTTTGCAGTTCAGGAACTGTCATTGTAAGTTCTTTTGTTCTTTTTTATGTATCCATGGAAATAACCCTAGGCGCGGCAGTTTCGGTCTGGGGAAAGTGGTTACACATAAAAACGTCCTTACCCGTGGGCAAACGCTATTTACCCATGGGTAAAAGGGCTAGTGTAACCACATCTCCCAAACCAAAGTCGGCTAACTCAATGTTGTACCCAATTCAAACCCTTTGGGAATAAAAGGTTTTGTTCCAGATATTTCCATATCATTTAAATGTGAATGCTACATATACAAAGAACTTTACCCCCGGGAGATTTGAATTGGGTACAACATGGTTTAAAAATAGACACTCTTCTGATGCTGATGGGGACAAACCTCATACCAGATTCTTACTCTTGAAACAAGTTTCTTTTATATGTAGGAAAACGCATTTTCAGCCTGACTTTTTCTGTTTGCCGTGAAAGCGGTGCTAAATCTCTCCACTTTTCTTTGTGGTACAAAACGTTTTCCAAGAAATTACAAACTACATATCGGCTACATTATTGTGATTTT
>NC_090871.1:18244686-18247186 GCF_036669935.1 Montipora foliosa
TTGGGTGCCCCTGTAGATTCATATGAGATAGCAAATAGCCAACGTTAGCTATAACCAGTCTCATATCCAACAAGCGCGAATGGAATAATTGTTTTATTAAATTCCTTAAACTCCAAAAATTTGGAAGTACGAAATGCGAGCGAAAAAAGCGAGAAAATCCGAGCGAAATCGAGAAAACTTGATGGGTCTTGATGAAGATGCGATGTTGTGTAATGCCTTGTGGTCAGACAGACGTAGGCTAATCACATAAACATTTCTTGCCTCTTCGCGTACCTCTAAACGCCGGAATCCGCGTCGAGAGTTCGGTTATAAGCTTAATATGTCTGAAAAAATGGACAATGATGACAAGAAAACTCTCCAATGATGTCTGCTGTAAGCTTCAATGGCGACGTGGTATGTGATTGTTGAAACATGCCAGAATCTTTGTCAACAAGGAATTGCAAACGTTTTCAGGGGAGTTTTACCAAATATGTGACGCAACGAGACATGCATTAAGTAGGAAAACATTACCTGGAAGCTATCCGTTGCAAATAAGTGTTTAGTCTCTCGCTCTGTCTCTCAGCTTTTAACGGTGTTCTTCACTCAAATTTTCTCTTCTTCTCCTTCCTCGGCTTCTCTCGAGGCTTTCTTCGCTTAAATTTCTCAACTTTCGTCGTCTCTTCTCTCACTCTCTTTCCTACTTTTTATCCCGTTGCTCGTCACTGATAGTAAAAGCTCTTTTTCAAAAGTGGGTCAGTGGGATAAACGCGGGCTGCAAAAAAAAAGTTCCCCGCCAAGAAAATTCGCCCATCCGCGCCTCAAACTGCATTCTCGATACTCCCCTCCTTCGCTTTCTTAATCTTCCACCCCCTTCTCCCCGAGTCTGTACGGAGCGGCGGACGGATGTACGCTTGGTCAATCACGTGACAACCAAACGAAAAAGGTTGACCACATTCTCTTAAGTATGGGATTCTGCCCCAGGAGCCCCGCTAAGATAGTGAAACAATAGAGAAAAAAATTGTCCTTGTGGAACTAGAAATATTAAAATAACTGTCAGGTAATGAAAAGATTCGACATATTCGGACAGATTGCCAGGTACAATTATTTTTTCATCATTAAGCTATGCTATATATTTCCATTTGTTACTCCGATTTTTTGTGGGTAGTGCACTGTCAGTACAATACTCATGTTGTCATCACGGCTGTCTGAGTGAGTGAGAGAGTTTGTGAGTGAGTGTAAGATTGTAGGTCTGTACCACGTGCATGAACTACGAAACTAATGTAAAAATTGATATTCATTGTACAGTTATTCTGTTTGCGGCCCACTTGTCGCTTTTTTTTACTCTGCAAGAGCAGTGGGCGACATCAACAATGGCGTTAACATTGGTGGCGTTCTTGCCTAGAGCGCTTGTGGGCTGTGTGAGTCAACACCCGCCGTGTATAGTGCTGTGTAGCGTTGTATTGAGCTGTAAATACATCTTATTCGAGGGTTTAACATATAATACGCGCGGATATTTTGCGAGTTGCGTAGCAAAATGTCCGAGAGTATTATATGTTAGACCATCGAATAAGAGATTTGTTATTCCACTTCACAAATGTGTTATTTGACTTCAATTTTATTTGGTGAGAGTGTTAAAAAAAAGCATCATCTGTCATTCAGGGCGCGTGCGAACGATTTGTAAAAAGCACAAAAGCTCGCCAAATGTCCTGATTTGACTGGATAAACGAAATGACGAGTGACAAGCGATCACAAACCAAATTCTCTAAATTCTCAGTCTTTGCATCACGTTGAAAACAATTTCATTCATTGAAAAATTCCCGTTCCGTCCGTATTTGCTCTCTTCTAAACCGGTCAGAAAATTTAAATGAAGAACAACGTTAAATGCTGAGAGACAGAGCGAGAGACAAACCACTTATTTGCAACGGGTAGCTTTCAGGTAATGTTTTCCTTCTTAATGCATGCCTCGTTGCGTCACATATTTTGTAAAACTCGCCTGAAAACGTTTGCAATTCCTTGTTGACAGAGATTCTGGCATGTTTCAACAATCACATACCACGTCGCCATTGAAGCTTGCAGCAGACATCATTGGAGAGTTTTCTTGTCATCATTGTCCATTTTTTCAGACATATTATAAAGGCTTGGCCAAACGCTCGCAACATCTTGCAACATTGTTGGGCACAACATGTTGCGTACGTTTGGCCACCCTGTTGCGATATGTTGCGTGCGTTTGGCAAGTCCATTCAACACATGTCGCAACATCATGCAACAATCATGTTGCCGTGAAATGTTGCAAGCGTTTGGCCAGGCCTTCAAGCTTATAACCGAACTCTCGACGCCGTATAAATTCATATTGGATTGCAGTACATTTATCTGCAACGAATGCACTTGCAAACAACGTTTGAGACAGTTTAAGTTCTTTTTGGCCAGATAAGATTTTGAAAAGGGGTTTGAAAAGCTCGAACCTGCGATTTTTGGCAAAACCTCCAACAGCGATTGAGTTACAGCGATCGTTTGTCTTGTG
>NC_090871.1:18254686-18279686 GCF_036669935.1 Montipora foliosa
ATTTCGTGATTTTTGAGAAACGCACGAGTGAACTCGTTGGGTAAACGCATTCTGTTATGCGGGTTAAAATCTCGGCATAATATTATGGTAATGTACCATTTGTAGGTGTGAAACAGGCTTCAGAATAGATAACAAAGAACAAAAAACTAATTTATTCTACCGTGTCCTGGCCCTTTCACACATGCACAATTCAGCGCAAACATATTTCAAAATTTTTAACGCACATCTACCGCACTTTCCTTTACTCTGAAAAAGAGACGTCATTTCCCATGAAACTTGACTTCAGATCTTTGAAAATCGTGACTACACTTTGCTGAACTTCGCCAAGACGTCGTGACGATTTTTTAAGTCAACTACTAGAGTGGTGCCTTTGAAGGTAGATGGAATTCAATGAAAAATGACTAAGAAGTTGCAAGTACACGAGTGGTTTCTGTCAGTCGACTTGGGCTGGTTTAACAAACTGCTGCAGTAAACAAGAAGAGACTAAAACAACGTCTAACCGTGACAACGAGAACACTTATTCACGCTTTTCAATGGCCTGTCAGTCTGGTGAGTGAAGCGTTCTTTAGCTATATGAGATTGCTTTGCACTTTACGCTCCAGAAACCTCATATCTTCTTCTACTTCTTCAAAATAAAGATCATCATCATCAGACGTTTTTACTCTCTTGCTCAATGCACTGTGTGGAGTAGGTAATTAATAATTAACGACCAATGTTTGCTTTCAAAGAAAGTTAAAATTCTATTAGCCAACATAGACACAGAAATCACGAAAGACTCGGATTTCTAATAATCTTGAGATTCACTCAGGCCTCATTTGAACATCAACATTACCACCCAAAATACTACTAAAGGACAACATACGGGGACATCTCTCCCTTCCACTCCAAAGGGTTCTTCGATCCAAAAATCAATGCTTTTTTCGACTCATGATTTTAATTTCGTAGTTGAAAAAAACGCCGACCAGATCACCCGTTCATACAACAGATAGTATATCCAGTAAGATATCACTTTTTCCCCCGCGCATGCGTAAGATTTCTATGCTCATGCTAGAGAGGCTCTCGTAATAAACTACACGATAAACTAGGGGGGTGGGGGTGGGGGTGAGGAATTTATTAAAGAATTGTGTGCGTGACCGGAAATGAGTTTTACACGTATGGAAAAGCAAGAATCCGGAATATGCAGAGGTGATGATGTTGATGGATGAAATTAAGGAATGATCTTTGAAGTTACATGTTGACCAACTGCCCTGTGAGAAGCCTGGGAAAAAATTAGGGTACTCAGTGGGATTCACACCTATGACCTCAGAGATACTAGAGCTATACTCCTCCAATGTTGAATTTGAAGGCGCCATATCTCTTACCAGCAGAACAAACCAAAGATGAAAAGAAGTAATGCGACTTGTAACTGCATTTGGGGCAAATGATACTTTGAACCAGTTTTCGTTGTAATGATTAGGGATCAAACCAAAGCATATCCTTGGCAATCAAAAGCTTACCCAACTGAACTGCAGAATGTATGTAGGTGCATGTACCTTATATAAGTGGAAATGGCTTTGATTAATTTAATATAAATAACAGTATGGTAAGAACTTTTGCCATTTTACTGCAATATCAGAACTTACTGTCGCAAGTATCATAGATCGTTTAACAATGTGTAATGAATTCAAATGATCAACTTGGTCAAAATTGAACCTGCTGTTGAATACTCGTAGTAAAAATTGCCAATACATTATGTGGTCATCACAAATTGAAAGAGAACAAATAGCATATTGGCTGTTCTCAACTTTCTTTTGGCATGCTCTGTGTTATGTGCACATGTTAATAGACTGAAATAACTTTACAATTCTACCTTTGTAAGTATCAGAGCTAGAGATCTGTAGAGAACTCTAATCAAATCAAACGAAATTAACTGTTGGATCTGTTAAGGAGTGGACTATAGCATTGTGTGACACCATCAGTTTGCCCCTTACATTTGTATGAAACAAAAAGTCAGAAAACTGGCAAAGTTAGGAAAATAATAGGTGTGTAAATTATGTTCAGTATCTTGTCCTTGGAGCTATCAAAGAGACATCTGACGCACAGAATTGGTAACTGAATTTGGATATTAAGGTCTAAGGCAACACCTCTCTTCATGCTGCCTGTTTCCTAAAACGAATCGAATAAGGAAGGATGGCCAAAAGATGCCAGTCACGGGACTCCAAGCTGGGTGGAGAGTTTCGCGCACTCCCCTTGGTGCTTGTTTCACTTTCGCGCCTCCCGAGACCCACACAGCCGTGATCATCAACCAATCCCAGGTAATGCGCTATTCAAACTAACGGGTCATTGCACACAGGTACAGTGGTCAACTTTGTTGTACACAGGCTGAATGCAGTTGCTGTGTCGTGACTGTTTGGAAGTTACGCGCACCATAATCGGGTCGCTGTCTGAGATTTCATGTCTGGTGTCAGAGGACCGTCTGTGTTCAAGCTGGGGTTTCTTAGATCTAGTTTCATTTACAGTGCTCCTGCACAATTAAAATGCCTGATGACAAACATACCATGGGCTTAAGCTTCCTGTGCAATGGAGGTGTTACTTTTCAGTGCAGCGTAGGATTAAAACACTTTTTTAAAAAATCTCCCAGGATCAAATTAACAACAAAACTAGTCACAAGCTGAGTCAGGGAACATGTAAGAAAAGGAGTCGTTTCAAAAGTCTAGAGAATCTGCAGCTAACATCAGTGTGATGTTTGTGGATAAATTAAAGAATGATCTTTGAAGTTACATATTGAGCAACTGCCCCGTGAGAATCCTGGAAAAAAAATTAGGGCATTCAGTGGGATTCACAGCCATGACCTCAGAGATACTACAGCAATACTCCTCCAATATTGAATTTAAAGGAGCCATATCTCGTAAGAGCAGGACAAACGAATGTGGAAATGAATTTGATAATGCAGGCAGAAATTAAGACGTCAGCCAAACTCAAAGCACATTGGTGGCAGGAAAGAGTTTCACAAACTAAACCGTTCCTGCAAATTTTTTTGAAAGATGGGTTCGGTTTTAAAAAGAACCAAATTTGAGCATTTTACCAGTTTGTTTTGATATTACAAGCGACTGCTACTAGCGACACAGTGTCCATGTGCATGGAGTTTGATAATGATCAGCTCGGTGATAACTGCATCTGTTGTTGAAACCATCGAGCGAACATTGACATTACAATGTGGAATCTGATCATCACAGATTCGAACCACTCACTGTGGCCATTAGCAATCACAGCAAAGCTTGTCTGGGCAACAAGTGAAATGTGTGTACATAATTAATTAATTTATGGACAAGAACTACTGTTTGAGTCTGTCATGTTAACAGATTACAAAGCATGTGAAGTGCAGATTATAGATGAAAAGACTTAATGCTACTTGTAACTGCAACCCCAGGTCATGCGCCATGCAAACTAGGGGGTCATTGTACACTGGTACAGTAGTCAACTTTGTTGAATACATGTACAGGCTGAATGCAGTTCATCCTCTTACTGTATCGTGACTGTTAGGATGTTACGGGCACCATAACCGGATAACTGTCTCATATTTTATGGCTGGTGTCAGAGGACCATCTGTGTTCAAGCTGGGGTTGCTTAGATCTTGTGTCATTTACAATGCTCCCATACAATGATAATAATTATTAAAATGCCTGATGATTAACATACCATGGGTTTGAGCTTCCTGTCCGATAGAGGTGGTGCTTTGCAGTACAGCACAGGCAAAAAGACAGTTTTTAAACATCAAATCCCAGGATCAAATTAACGACGTAAAAATTGTCACCAACCGAATCAGGGAACATGTAAGAAAAGCAGTCCTTTAAAAAACTTAAGAATCTGCAGCTAACATCTCAGTGATGTTTATGGATCATGTACATGTTGAGAAACTGCCATGTGAGAAGACTAAAAAAAATTTAGGCCACTCAGTGGGATTCACACCCATGACCTCTCAGATACTAGTTAAGAACCATACACTTCCAATATTGACATCAAAGGAGCCGTATTTCTTACGAGCAGGACAAACCAATGTGGAAATAAACTTGGTAATGCAGGCAGAAATTAAGATGTCAGCCAAACTCCTTGATTGAAAATTAACAAGCTCTTTGACTCTACGGGAATAGAACCCAAGAAAATTGGTGGTAAGCACGAGTTTTACAAAATGCACCGTTTCTGCAAATTTTCTGAGAAGATGGGTTTGGTTTTAAAAGCAACAAACTTTGACTACGCATCAATTCCCACTTTGCTGTGATATTACAATCGATTGCTACTGAGCAACACAGCATAAATAAGCATGGACTCAGACACCCCTGAGTCACAACGATTGAAATTAAAGTTGGATACTGAAGGTCAGTGCGAAAGCAAAACCTCTCTTCATAGCACCTATTTCATAAAACACACGTGAAGTGTGTGTACATCAATAGATGAATAGACTCACATCAATTGTAGTTAATAACAATAATTATAGACTTATGTAATTATTATAATAATTGGCAGTGCTAATCACCCTTTACTTGCAGTATTAGGACTGAATTGCAAAAGGACGCAGCTCATGATAAATTGTGCCGAAAGCAGGCGAAAGCGCCTCTGGCTGCCGCTGTACAGGCCATGATGTTTGATGTCGGAGCACAGCAACACAGGTAGATGTTAATAAGCTGTGAGTGGGAAAGCAACACCTCTCTTCATATCTTGTTTCATAAAACAAAATAATATAGAGTACGTGTATTAGGATAGATGCCAAATGATGCCAGCCACGTGACCTCAAGCTGGGTGGAGAGTCTAGTGCGCTCCACTTGGTGCTTGTGTCACTTTCGCGCTTCCCGAGGCCCACATAGCCGTGATCATCAACCAATCCCAGGTCATGCTCCATACAATCTAACAGGTCATTGCACACAATTGCAGTAGTCAACTTTGTTGAATACAGGCTGAATACAGTTCAGCAGCTCTCTGTATTGTGACTGTTAGGATGTTACAGGAACCATAACCGGGTCGCTGTCTGAGATTTCATGGCTGGTGTCAGAGGACGGTCTGTGTTCAAGCTGGGGTGACTCAGATTTAGCTTCAGCTACACTGCCACCAAACCAAAACGCACGATAACATACCAAGGGCTTAAGATTTCCGAGTGATGGAGGTGCTGCTTTCTAGTATATTGTAGAGGAATTGTCTCTTTAATAACTTAAGATCTTCCTGACACAGAAACAACTTCAAATTCAACTTCAGGAGGTGAGTAAGTGAATGTGTAAGAAAAAGGATAAAACTAGACAATCTGATACTAAAATCAGTTTGATGACTATGGTGAAAATTAAGGAATGATGGTCTAAGTTACATGTTGAGCAATTGCCAATTAAAGAAGCGTGAAAAAAAAAATACCGTACTTGCCTCTCACCAAAATGGCGATAATAAAACGAAGACAATCGCACAAGTTTGAATTTCAAGTCTCCAAATAAAATAAGGTCAGCCTTAGACGAAAACAGACGCAATCGAACCTTTTTGGAAACAAAACAAATTTCTCACGCACACATAGGGTATTATAGCTTGGATAACAACGAGTGTTTCGTTGGTTGGATAACACAGCTGTCGCTTACACTGTAGTTAAATAACAGTATCTTTGTATCTTTACAGTACAGAAGTCTTCGGTTTTACATTATGTAAAGATAATAAAATTTGAGTCCTTACGGAAATCGCGCACTTTCTCATTTTGATTACGATTTCTTGCTTTAAGAATCGATTCTTCACACCATGAGATCTAAAACTTGACAGTCTTCCGCTTATTTCACACATGCAGCACATCATTGTTCTTTCCCGCGGGAAGCCTCGTCTTTTCTCTTGCGGCAAATTTCCCGCGGCAAATTGCACCTCGGTTTTACCGAGGGAAAAAAATTTGCATACCTCGGTGGCGCGCGACCACCACCCGCGGCAAAGACGAGGTATTGCCTCGTCCCGAGGGGTCAATACTTTCAGGCGGTACTGTACATAAAGTAACTTCTTTTTTTCCAGGATTTAGTATAATTTAATTTCTTAATTTCCCTGTAAAACACATAATCACATGGTTGTTCGAAAGCCCATTAACTTAATCCAGGATTAGCGTAAACTTTTGTTTCATGTTTTCAACTTTTCTAAAGTTGATAGTTTCTTTTGCTTATTTTTCTCTTTCAAGGTTGACTTCTGCTAATGCAAAGTTTTGCTAAATATCAGCGTTGAACAACATTTGATAGTAGAGAAATATAACTCCAAGGTTAATTTTTAATCTGGGATTAGCGTTAATCGGCTTTTGAACAACCGGGCCCTGATCATTACAGATTTTCACAACAAAAGGTAGAGTGCTTGTGTGTGTTGTTTTTGTTTTTGTGCATTCACAGGGTTTGGTTTTTAAATCAATGGAAGCGATGCTTTTGCCAGCTTGCTGTGATATTTGAAGGGCGGCCTCATGTAAGATACAGTGGGCATAAACTTTGATAATCAGCCTGGTCTTAATTGCGTCGCTCATTGAAACCTCCCTCCCTGTAAAACACATAATCACATAATATACTGGACCTGGTTGTTCGAAAGCCGATTAACTTAATCCAGGATTAGCATAAACTTTTGTTTCATGTTTTCAACTTTTAGTTGATAGTTTCTTTTGCTTCTTTTTCTCTTTCAAGGTTGACTTCTGCCGATGCAAAGTTTTGCTGAATATCAGCGTTGAACAACATGTGAGAGTAGAAAAATACAACTCCAAGGTTAATTTTTAATCTGGGATTAGCATTAAATCTGATCATTACAGATTTCCACAACAATAGGTAGAGTGCATGGCTGTGTTGTATTTGTTTTTGTGCATTTACAGGGTTTGGTTTTTAAATCAATGGAAGCGATGCTTTTTGCCAGCTTGCTGTGATATTTGGAGGGCGGCCTCATGTAAGATACAGTGGGCATAAACTTTGATAATCAGCCTGGTCTTAATTGCATTGCTCATTGAAACCTCCCTGCAACTCATGATAATTTGTGGTGAAAGCATGCAAATGCGCCTCTGGTTGACGCTGTACAGGAAGTTTGATGTCTGAGGACAGCACCACAGGTAGATGTTATTTAGCTGTGAGTGGGAAAGCAACACCTCTCTTCACATCCTGTTTCATAAAACAAAATAGTATAGAGTGTGGATAGATGGCCAAATGATGCCAGCCACGTGACCTCAAGCTGGGTGGGGAGTCTAGTGCGCTCCACTTGGTGCTTGTGTCACTTTCGCGCTTCCCGAGGCCCACATAGCCATGATCATCAACCAATCCCAGGTCATGCTCCATACAATCTAACAGGTCATTGCACACAATTGCAGTGGTCAATTTTGTTGAATACAGGCTGAATACAGTTCAGCAGCTCTCTGTATTGTGACTGTTAGGATGTTACAGGAACCATAACCGGGTCGCTGTCTGAGATTTCATGGCTGGTGTCAGAGGACGGTCTGTGTTCAAGCTGGGGTCACTCAGATTTAGCTTCAGTTACAATGCCACCAAACCAAAACGCATGATAACATACCAAGGGCTTAAGATTCCCGAGTGATGGAGGTGTTGCTTTGTACTGTAGTACAGTGTAGAGGAATTGTCTCTTTAATAACTTAAGATCTTCCTGACACAGAAGCAACTTCAAATTCAAGTTCAGGAGGTGAGTAAGTGAATGTGTAAGAAAAAGGATAAACTAGACAATCTGATACTAAAATCAGTTTGGTGACTATGGTGAAAATTAAGGAATGATGGTCTAGGTTACATGTTGAGAAATTGCCAATTAAAGAAGCCTGAAAAACGCTCCATACAATCTAACAGGTCATTGCACACAATTGCAGTGCTCAACTTTGTTGAATACAGGCTGAATACAGTTCAGTAGCTCTCTGTATTGTGACTGTTAGGATGTTACAAGAACCATAACCGGGTCGCTGTCTGAGATTTCATGGCTGGTGTCAGAGGACGGTCTGTGTTCAAGCTGGGGTGACTCAGATTTAGCTTCAGCTACACTGCCACCAAACCAAAACGCATGATAACATACCAAGGGCTTAAGATTTCCGAGTGATGGAGGTGCTGCTTTCTAGTATATTGTAGAGGAATTGTCTCTTTAATAACTTAAGATCTTCCTGACACAGAAACAACTTCAAATTCAACTTCAGGAGGTGAGTAAGTGAATGTGTAAGAAAAAGGATAAAACTAAACAATCTGACACTAAAATCAGTTTGATGACTATGGTGAAAATTAAGGAATGATGTTCTAAGTTTCATGTTGAGCAATTGCCAATTAAAGAAGCCTGAAAAAAAAAAACATTTCAGGCTCCCAGTTGGATTCCCACCCATGATCTCCAAGATGATAGATGATACAGCTATAGCTAACACTCCTCCAATATTGAGATTGAAGGAGCCGTATCTGGCAAGAGCAGGGCAAACCAATGTGGAAAAAAAAATCCTAACACAGGGAGAAACTATCACATTAGCCAAACTCTTAATCAAAAAAACTAGACTTGTCGAGTTTATGAGAATCAAACCCAAGCACACTGGTGGCAGGCAAGAGTTTTACATGTACGTTCCTGCAAATTCTCTTGAAAGATGGGTTTGGTTTTCAATGAAAGCAACAACTTTTGTGCATTAATTGCCAGTTTCCTGTGATATCACAAGCGACTGCTACTAGCGACATAGTGTCAGATTGGACTAAACACACTGAAAGCATCATGAATGACAGCAACGTTCGCCTGGATAACACGTGAAGTATGTGTACATCAATAGATGAATAGACTCACATCAATTGTAGTTAATAATAATGTAGGCTTATGTAATAATTGGCAGTGCTAATCACCCTTTACTTGTAGTAGTAGCACTGAATTGCAAAAGGACGCAGCTCATGATATTGTGCTGAAAGCATGCGAAAGCACCTCTGGCTGCCGCTGTACAGTCCAATTGTTTGATGTGGGAGCACAGCATCGCAGGCTCTGAGTGGGAAAGCAACACCTCTCTTCATATCCAGTTTCATAAAACAAAATACCGGTAATATACAGTAAGGATAGATGGCCAAATGATGCCAGCCACGTGACACCAAGCTGGGTGGAGAGTCTAGTGCACCACTTGGTAAGTTTGTGAATCTGATTAAAGCAGAACCCTTGCATAACACAAATAATGCCTGGCAGCAATGGTTTACAAATCTACTGACAGTGGTTATGGAATACACTAATCATTCCCAACTTAAATCAGCCACAACTTTATCAGACATGGCAGATGCTTTGCCACTGAACAAATTCCTGACATGTGTGAGAGAAACTGCAAAGTGTGGCAGGCTTTACAATTCCTTTGTGGGATGGTTTGGAGAGAAGAGGAAAAAGGGCATTATTTTAATTCTCTTACTGCTTTACAGGATTGGAATCAAAGAATTTTTCATGGAACTTCCCTTCCTTAATTCAGGAGGTCCTGTCAATTTCAACACTGTCACAAAGTTCAATTCTCAAACTCCATGTACTGGCATTTGTTGGACTGAAACTTAGGGACTCTGCATCCCTTTATTCAAGGGTTGAGGTAAGCAAAACACAAGTAGCTGATGTGAAGACCTTGTGCCAAGATTATTTTAAAGCATTAATGTGTTGTTTTTAAATGGTGTGAACCCAACTGTGAGGACTCTGGGATATGCTGTACCACACCACACCAAACAGCTGTTTGAAGAACTTGGGTAGGGCCTTGGACTAAACTCGATGCAAGGCTGCGAGGCTACGCATGTGAAGTTGGCAATGTACGTAAAGAACACATGCAATCTGAAGAAGAGTTTCCGGTGGCAAATTGTCTTCTGACGAGTATGTCACCTTAGTTTGGCTTCGGGAAATGAACCCCTACAGTGTTTCCTATAAGCAAGGACGAGAATCATACATCCCAAAGAGAGTGAAGGAGGGCGATGACAGGTTCTGCCAGTGTGGAATGTTAAAATCAAACAATGCTGGTTGCAATATCTGCACTAGTACTATCACAACTCATATCAGGGAAAGTGTGGCCACTGGAAAGGTTGTCCAAAGGTAGGGATTTAGTTTAATTTTATTTCTGGGAAGGGGGGAGAGGTGAAGCCAATATGTGTTCTTTTTTTTTTTCACAAAATTTAAAACCTTCAGAAATTCTTGGTATCAGTAAGTAAACAAAGTCAAAATCTGTCTGTACATGTCCTAGTATTACAGTCAAATGACATACATAAAGTAACTTCTTTTTTTCCAGGATTTAGTATAATTTAATTTCTTAATTTCCCTGTAAAACACATAATCACATAATATACTGGGCCTGGTTACTCGAAAGCCGATTAACTTAATCCAGGATTAGCATAAATTTTTGTTTAATGTTTTCAACTTTTAGTTGATAGTTTCTTTTGCTTATTTTTCTCTTTCAAGGTTGACTTCTGGTAATGCAAAGTTTTGCTGAATATCAGCGTTCAACAACATTTGATAGTAGAACAATATAACTCCAAGGTTAATTTTTAATCTGGGATTAGCGTTAATCAGCTTTTGAACAACCGGGCCCTGATCATTACAGATTTTCACAACAAAAGGTAGAGTGCTTGTGTGTGTTGTTTTTGTTTTTGTGCATTCACAGGGTTTGGTTTTCAAATCAATGGAAGCGATGCTTTTTGCCAGCTTGCTGTGATATTTGAAGGGCGGCCTCATGTAAGATACAGTGGGCATAAACTTTGATAATCAGCCTGGTCTTAATTGCGTCGCTCATTGAAACCTCCCTCCCTGTAAAACACATAATCACATAATATACTGGGCCTGGTTGTTCGAAAGCCGATTAACTTAATCCAGGATTAGCATAAACTTTTGTTTCATGCTTTCAACTTTTAGTTGATAGTTTCTTTTGCTTTTTTTCTCTTTCAAGGTTGACTTCTGCCGATGCAAAGTTTTGCTGAATATCAGCGTTGAACAACATGTGAGAGTAGAAAAATATAACTCCAAGGTTAATTTTTAATCTGGGATTGGCGTTAAATCTGATCATTACAGATTTTCACAACAGTAGGTAGAATGCATGTGTGTGTTGTTTTTGTAATTTGTGCATTTACAGGGTTTGGTTTTTAAATCAATGGAAGCGATGCTTTTTGCCAGCTTGCTGTGATATTTGAAGGGCGGCCTCATGTAAGATACAGTGGGCATAAACTTTGATAATCAGCCTGGTCTTAATTGCATTGCTCATTGAAACCTCCCTGCAACTCATGATAATCTGTGCTGAAAGCATGCAAATGCGCCTCTGGCTGCCACTGTACAGGCCATGTTTGATGTCTGAGCACAGCACCACAGGTAGATGTTATTTAGCTGTGAGTGGGAAAGCAACACCTCTCATCATATCCCGTTTCGTAAAGCAAAATAATATAGAGTAAGGATAGATGGCCAAATGATGTCAGCCATGTGACCCCAAGCTGGGTGGGGAGTCTCGTGCGCTCCACTTGGTGCTTGTGTCACTTTCGCGCTTCCCGAGGCCCACATAGCCGTGATCATCAACCAATCCCAGGTCACGCTCCATACAATCTAACAGGTCATTGCACACAATTGCAGTGGTCAACTTTGTTGAATACAGGCTGAATACAGTTCAGCAGCTCTCTGTATTGTGACTGTTAGGATGTTACAGGAACCATAACTGGGTCGCTGTCTGAGATTTCATGGCTGGTGTCAGAGGACGGTCTGTGTTCAAGCTGGGGTCACTCAGATTTAGCTTCAGTTACAATGCCACCAAACCAAAACGCCTGATAACATACAGTACCAAGGGCTTAAGATTCCCGAGTGATGGAGGTGTTGCTTTCTAGTATAGTATAGAGGAATGATGCATAAAAGAAACAAACCTTACTCTTACCAGTGAATTAATGCACATATATACATACAGCAGCAAGGTAAGGCAAGCAGCAGTGAAACAATCAGATTGAGTTATGCCTTTACAGTGTAAGTTACGCAGGGCAATCATATCTTCCAACCAAGTGTAAATCCATATCTGTTGAGAGAGGTAAAAATAATGTGAGTCTAAAAGTGCTTCTATGACCAAAAACAATTTTTTTTTTATTTTCTTTGGATTTCAAAACCATGTTAACTAAACAGTAACTGATCCAAGTTTTTAAGCCTTATTAATTAAAAAAAAAGACAGCTGTTTTTTTGACTGGAATTTTCCTGTTTAATGGTCCGCCACTACTATCTTTAAAATCTTGAGAGACCTGGATCGAGGAGGAGAAAATGACATCGAAGACTCAATAGTTTTAAGAATGCAATGTGTGTGTATGCAACTGCATTAAATGGGGATTAAACGATTGACTCCTGGGGGATCCCCATTGAAGAGTAAAATCGCCTGGCATTGAAGAGTAAAATAGTAAGGATCAACAAATCGGCGATTTTTGAAAATTTTCCTTTGGTCCCCCCTTTGCTACTTTGCGAAAAATGGCCATTTTCGACACTTTTGCGAAAAATGTTATTTCTCTTCTAATAGGTCTTTTTTCATGCGGTTTTTTGCATAGCGCAAATCTAGGATAGTTTAGCTTTCAATCCATACTAATTAGGCTATCAGGCGACTTGTATTTCCTATTTTTTTAGCCTTCCGAAGTTCGATCAAAAAATCGGCCATTTTTGAAAATTTTCCTTTGGTCCCCCCTTTGGCCATTTTCGACACTTTTGCGAAAAATGTTATTTCTCTTCTAATAGGTCTTTTTTCATGCGGTTTTTTGCATAGCGCAAATCTAGGATAGTTTAGCTTTCAATCCATACTAATTAGGCTATCAGGCGACTTGTATTTCCTATTTTTTTAGCCTTCCGAAGTTCGATCAAAAAATCGGCCATTTTTGAAAATTTTCCTTTGGTCCCCCCTTTGCTACTTTGCGAAAAATGGCCATTTTCGACACTTTTGCGAAAAAATGTTATTTCTCTTCTAATAGGTCTTTTTTCATGCGGTTTTTTGCATAGCGCAAATCTAGGATAGTTTAGCTTTCAATCCATACTAATTAGGCTATCAGGCGACTTGTATTTCCTATTTTTTAGCCTTCCGAAGTTCGATCAAAAAATCGGCCATTTTTGAAAATTTCCTTTGGTCCCCCCTTTGCTACTTTGCGAAAAATGGCCATTTTCGACACTTTTGCGAAAAATGTTATTTCTCTTCTAATAGGTCTTTTTTCATGCGGTTTTTTGCATAGCGCAAATCTAGGATAGTTTAGCTTTCAATCCATACTAATTAGGCTATCAGGCGACTTGTATTTCCTATTTTTTTAGCCTTCCGAAGTTCGATCAAAAAATCGGCCATTTTTGAAAATTTTCCTTTGGTCCCCCCTTTGCTACTTTGCGAAAAATGGCCATTTTCGACACTTTTGCGAAAAATGTTATTTCTCTTCTAATAGGTCTTTTTTCATGCGGTTTTTTGCATAGCGCAAATCTAGGATAGTTTAGCTTTCAATCCATACTAATTAGGCTATCAGGCGACTTGTATTTCCTATTTTTTTAGCCTTCCGAAGTTCGATCAAAAAATCGGCCATTTTTGAAAATTTCCTTTGGTCCCCCCTTTGCTACTTTGCGAAAAATGGCCATTTTCGACACTTTTGCGAAAAATGTTATTTCTCTTCTAATAGGTCTTTTTTCATGCGGTTTTTTGCATAGCGCAAATCTAGGATAGTTTAGCTTTCAATCCATACTAATTAGGCTATCAGGCGACTTGTATTTCCTATTTTTTTAGCCTTCCGAAGTTCGATCAAAAAATCGGCCATTTTTGAAAATTTTCCTTTGGTCCCCCCTTTGCTACTTTGCGAAAAATGGCCATTTTCGACACTTTTGCGAAAAATGTTATTTCTCTTCTAATAGGTCTTTTTTCATGCGGTTTTTTGCATAGCGCAAATCTAGGATAGTTTAGCTTTCAATCCATACTAATTAGGCTATCAGGCGACTTGTATTTCCTATTTTTTTAGCCTTCCGAAGTTCGATCAAAAAATCGGCCATTTTTGAAAATTTTCCTTTGGTCCCCCCTTTGCTACTTTGCGAAAAATGGCCATTTTCGACACTTTTGCGAAAAATGTTATTTCTCTTCTAATAGGTCTTTTTTCATGCGGTTTTTTGCATAGCGCAAATCTAGGATAGTTTAGCTTTCAATCCATACTAATTAGGCTATCAGGCGACTTGTATTTCCTATTTTTTTAGCCTTCCGAAGTTCGATCAAAAAATCGCTATTTTTGAAAATTTTCCTTTGGTCCCCCCTTTGCTACTTTGCGAAAAATGGCCATTTTCGACACTTTTGCGAAAAATGTTATTTCTCTTCTAATAGGTCTTTTTTCATGCGGTTTTTTGCATAGCGCAAATCTAGGATAGTTTAGCTTTCAATCCATACTAATTAGGCTATCAGGCGACTTGTATTTCCTATTTTTTTAGCCTTCCGAAGTTCGATCAAAAAATCGGCCATTTTTGAAAATTTTCCTTTGGTCCCCCCTTTGCTACTTTGCGAAAAATGGCCATTTTCGACACTTTTGCGAAAAATGTTATTTCTCTTCTAATAGGTCTTTTTTCATGCGGTTTTTTGCATAGCGCAAATCTAGGATAGTTTAGCTTTCAATCCATACTAATTAGGCTATCAGGCGACTTGTATTTCCTATTTTTTTAGCCTTCCGAAGTTCGATCAAAAAATCGGCCATTTTTGAAAATTTTCCTTTGGTCCCCCCTTTGCTACTTTGCGAAAAATGGCCATTTTCGACACTTTTGCGAAAAATGTTATTTCTCTTCTAATAGGTCTTTTTTCATGCGGTTTTTTGCATAGCGCAAATCTAGGATAGTTTAGCTTTCAATCCATACTAATTAGGCTATCAGGCGACTTGTATTTCCTATTTTTTTAGCCTTCCGAAGTTCGATCAAAAAATCGGCCATTTTGAAAATTTTCCTTTGGTCCCCCCTTTGCTACTTTGCGAAAAATGGCCATTTTCGACACTTTTGCGAAAAATGTTATTTCTCTTCTAATAGGTCTTTTTTCATGCGGTTTTTTGCATAGCGCAAATCTAGGATAGTTTAGCTTTCAATCCATACTAATTAGGCTATCAGGCGACTTGTATTTCCTATTTTTTTAGCCTTCCGAAGTTCGATCAAAAAATCGGCCATTTTTGAAAATTTTCCTTTGGTCCCCCCTTTGCTACTTTGCGAAAAATGGCCATTTTCGACACTTTTGCGAAAAATGTTATTTCTCTTCTAATAGGTCTTTTTTCATGCGGTTTTTTGCATAGCGCAAATCTAGGATAGTTTAGCTTTCAATCCATACTAATTAGGCTATCAGGCGACTTGTATTTCCTATTTTTTTAGCCTTCCGAAGTTCGATCAAAAAATCGGCCATTTTTGAAAATTTTCCTTTGGTCCCCCCTTTGCTACTTTGCGAAAAATGGCCATTTTCGACACTTTTGCGAAAAATGTTATTTCTCTTCTAATAGGTCTTTTTTCATGCGGTTTTTTGCATAGCGCAAATCTAGGATAGTTTAGCTTTCAATCCATACTAATTAGGCTATCAGGCGACTTGTATTTCCTATTTTTTAGCCTTCCGAAGTTCGATCAAAAAATCGGCCATTTTTGAAAATTTTCCTTTGGTCCCCCTTTGCTACTTTGCGAAAAATGGCCATTTTCGACACTTTTGCGAAAAATGTTATTTCTCTTCTAATAGGTCTTTTTTCATGCGGTTTTTTGCATAGCGCAAATCTAGGATAGTTTAGCTTTCAATCCATACTAATTAGGCTATCAGGCGACTTGTATTTCCTATTTTTTTAGCCTTCCGAAGTTCGATCAAAAAATCGGCCATTTTTGAAAATTTTCCTTTGGTCCCCCCTTTGCTATTTTGCGAAAAATGTTATTTCTCTTCTAATAGGTCTTTTTTCATGCGGTTTTTTGCATAGCGCAAATCTAGGATAGTTTAGCTTTCAATCCATACTAATTAGGCTATCAGGCGACTTGTATTTCCTATTTTTTTAGCCTTCCGAAGTTCGATCAAAAAATCGGCCATTTTTGAAAATTTTCCTTTGGTCCCCCCTTTGCTATTTTGCGAAAAATGTTATTTCTCTTCTAATAGGTCTTTTTTCATGCGGTTTTTTGCATAGCGCAAATCTAGGATAGTTTAGCTTTCAATCCATACTAATTAGGCTATCAGGCGACTTGTATTTCCTATTTTTTTAGCCTTCCGAAGTTCGATCAAAAAATCGGCCATTTTTGAAAATTTTCCTTTGGTCCCCCCTTTGCTACTTTGCGAAAAATGGCCATTTTCGACACTTTTGCGAAAAATGTTATTTCTCTTCTAATAGGTCTTTTTTCATGCGGTTTTTTGCATAGCGCAAATCTAGGATAGTTTAGCTTTCAATCCATACTAATTAGGCTATCAGGCGACTTGTATTTCCTATTTTTTTAGCCTTCCGAAGTTCGATCAAAAAATCGGCCATTTTTGAAAATTTTCCTTTGGTCCCCCCTTTGCTACTTTGCGAAAAATGGCCATTTTCGACACTTTTGCGAAAAATGTTATTTCTCTTCTAATAGGTCTTTTTTCATGCGGTTTTTTGCATAGCGCAAATCTAGGATAGTTTAGCTTTCAATCCATACTAATTAGGCTATCAGGCGACTTGTATTTCCTATTTTTTTAGCCTTCCGAAGTTCGATCAAAAAATCGGCCATTTTTGAAAATTTTCCTTTGGTCCCCCCTTTGCTACTTTGCGAAAAATGGCCATTTTCGACACTTTTGCGAAAAATGTTATTTCTCTTCTAATAGGTCTTTTTTCATGCGGTTTTTTGCATAGCGCAAATCTAGGATAGTTTAGCTTTCAATCCATACTAATTAGGCTATCAGGCGACTTGTATTTCCTATTTTTTTAGCCTTCCGAAGTTCGATCAAAAAATCGGCCATTTTTGAAAATTTTCCTTTGGTCCCCCCTTTGCTATTTTGCGAGAATTGGCCATTTTCGACACTTTTGCGAAAAATGTTATTTCTCTTCTAATAGGTCTTTTTTCATGCGGTTTTTTGCATAGCGCAAATCTAGGATAGTTTAGCTTTCAATCCATACTAATTAGGCTATCAGGCGACTTGTATTTCCTATTTTTTTAGCCTTCCGAAGTTCGATCAAAAATCGGCCATTTTTGAAAATTTTCCTTTGGTCCCCCCTTTGCTACTTTGCGAAAAATGGCCATTTTCGACACTTTTGCGAAAAATGTTATTTCTCTTCTAATAGGTCTTTTTTCATGCGGTTTTTTGCATAGCGCAAATCTAGGATAGTTTAGCTTTCAATCCATACTAATTAGGCTATCAGGCGACTTGTATTTCCTATTTTTTTAGCCTTCCGAAGTTCGATCAAAAAATCGGCCATTTTTGAAAAATTTCCTTTGGTCCCCCCTTTGCTACTTTGCGAAAAATGTTATTTCTCTTCTAATAGGTCTTTTTTCATGCGGTTTTTTGCATAGCGCAAATCTAGGATAGTTTAGCTTTCAATCCATACTAATTAGGCTATCAGGCGACTTGTATTTCCTATTTTTTTAGCCTTCCGAAGTTCGATCAAAAAATCGGCCATTTCTAAAATTTTTCCTTTGGTCCCCCCTTTGCTATTTTGCGAAAAATGTTATTTCTCTTCTAATAGGTCTTTTTTCATGCGGTTTTTTGCATAGCGCAAATCTAGGATAGTTTAGCTTTCAATCCATACTAATTAGGCTATCAGGCGACTTGTATTTCCTATTTTTTTAGCCTTCCGAAGTTCGATCAAAAAATCGGCCATTTTTGAAAATTTTCCTTTGGTCCCCCCTTTGCTACTTTGCGAAAAATGGCCATTTTCGACACTTTTGCGAAAAATGTTATTTCTCTTCTAATAGGTCTTTTTTCATGCGGTTTTTTGCATAGCGCAAATCTAGGATAGTTTAGCTTTCAATCCATACTAATTAGGCTATCAGGCGACTTGTATTTCCTATTTTTTTAGCCTTCCGAAGTTCGATCAAAAAATCGGCCATTTTTGAAAATTTTCCTTTGGTCCCCCCTTTGCTATTTTGCGAAAAATGTTATTTCTCTTCTAATAGGTCTTTTTTCATGCGGTTTTTTGCATAGCGCAAATCTAGGATAGTTTAGCTTTCAATCCATACTAATTAGGCTATCAGGCGACTTGTATTTCCTATTTTTTAGCCTTCCGAAGTTCGATCAAAAAATCGGCCATTTTTGAAAATTTTCCTTTGGTCCCCCCTTTGCTATTTTGCGAAAAATATTATTTCTCTTCTAATAGGTCTTTTTTCATGCGGTTTTTTGCATAGCGCAAATCTAGGATAGTTTAGCTTTCAATCCATACTAATTAGGCTATCAGGCGACTTGTATTTCCTATTTTTTTAGCCTTCCGAAGTTCGATCAAAAAATCGGCCATTTTTGAAAATTTTCCTTTGGTCCCCCCTTTGCTACTTTGCGAAAAATGGCCATTTTCGACACTTTTGCGAAAAATGTTATTTCTCTTCTAATAGGTCTTTTTTCATGCGGTTTTTTGCATAGCGCAAATCTAGGATAGTTTAGCTTTCAATCCATACTAATTAGGCTATCAGGCGACTTGTACTTCCTATTTTTTTAGCCTACCAAAGTTCGATCAAAAAATCGGCCATTTTTGAAAATTTTCCTTTGGTCCCCCCCTTTGCTATTTTGCGAAAAATGTTATTTCTCTTCTAATAGGTCTTTTTTCATGCGGTTTTTTGCATAGCGCAAATCTAGGATAGTTTAGCTTTCAATCCATACTAATTAGGCTATCAGGCGACTTGTATTTCCTATTTTTTTAGCCTTCCGAAGTTCGATCAAAAAATCGGCCATTTTTGAAAAATTTCCTTTGGTCCCCCCTTTGCTACTTTGCGAAAAATGGCCATTTTCGACACTTTTGCGAAAAATGTTATTTCTCTTCTAATAGGTCTTTTTTCATGCGGTTTTTTGCATAGCGCAAATCTAGGATAGTTTAGCTTTCAATCCATACTAATTAGGCTATCAGGCGACTTGTATTTCCTATTTTTTTAGCCTTCCAAAGTTCGATCAAAAAATCGGCCATTTTTGAAAATTTTCCTTTGGTCCCCCCCTTTGCTGTTTTGCGAAAAATATTATTTCTCTTCTAATAGGTCTTTTTTCATGCGGTTTTTTGCATAGCGCAAATCTAGGATAGTTTAGCTTTCAATCCATACTAATTAGGCTATCAGGCGACTTGTATTTCCTATTTTTTTAGCCTTCCGAAGTTCGATCAAAAAATCGGCCATTTTTGAAAATTTTCCTTTGGTCCCCCCTTTGCTACTTTGCGAAAAATGGCCATTTTCGACACTTTTGCGAAAAATGTTATTTCTCTTCTAATAGGTCTTTTTTCATGCGGTTTTTTGCATAGCGCAAATCTAGGATAGTTTAGCTTTCAATCCATACTAATTAGGCTATCAGGCGACTTGTATTTCCTATTTTTTTAGCCTTCCGAAGTTCGATCAAAAAATCGGCCATTTTTGAAAATTTTCCTTTGGTCCCCCCTTTGCTACTTTGCGAAAAATGGCCATTTTCGACACTTTTGCGAAAAATGTTATTTCTCTTCTAATAGGTCTTTTTTCATGCGGTTTTTTGCATAGCGCAAATCTAGGATAGTTTAGCTTTCAATCCATACTAATTAGGCTATCAGGCGACTTGTATTTCCTATTTTTTTAGCCTTCCGAAGTTCGATCAAAAAATCGGCCATTTTTGAAAATTTTCCTTTGGTCCCCCCTTTGCTACTTTGCGAAAAATGGCCATTTTCGACACTTTTGCGAAAAATGTTATTTCTCTTCTAATAGGTCTTTTTTCATGCGGTTTTTTGCATAGCGCAAATCTAGGATAGTTTAGCTTTCAATCCATACTAATTAGGCTATCAGGCGACTTGTATTTCCTATTTTTTTAGCCTTCCAAAGTTCGATCAAAAAATCGGCCATTTTTGAAAAATTTCCTTTGGTCCCCCCTTTGCTACTTTGCGAAAAATGTTATTTCTCTTCTAATAGGTCTTTTTTCATGCGGTTTTTTGCATAGCGCAAATCTAGGATAGTTTAGCTTTCAATCCATACTAATTAGGCTATCAGGCGACTTGTATTTCCTATTTTTTTAGCCTTCCGAAGTTCGATCAAAAAATCGGCCATTTTTGAAAATTTTCCTTTGGTCCCCCCTTTGCTACTTTGCGAAAAATGGCCATTTTCGACACTTTTGCGAAAAATGTTATTTCTCTTCTAATAGGTCTTTTTTCATGCGGTTTTTTGCATAGCGCAAATCTAGGATAGTTTAGCTTTCAATCCATACTAATTAGGCTATCAGGCGACTTGTATTTCCTATTTTTTTAGCCTTCCAAAGTTCGATCAAAAAATCGGCCATTTTTGAAAATTTTCCTTTGGTCCCCCCTTTGCTACTTTGCGAAAAATGGCCATTTTCGACACTTTTGCGAAAAATGTTATTTCTCTTCTAATAGGTCTTTTTTCATGCGGTTTTTTGCATAGCGCAAATCTAGGATAGTTTAGCTTTCAATCCATACTAATTAGGCTATCAGGCGACTTGTATTTCCTATTTTTTTAGCCTTCCGAAGTTCGATCAAAAAATCGGCCATTTTTGAAAATTTTCCTTTGGTCCCCCCTTTGCTACTTTGCGAAAAATGGCCATTTTCGACACTTTTGCGAAAAATGTTATTTCTCTTCTAATAGGTCTTTTTTCATGCGGTTTTTTGCATAGCGCAAATCTAGGATAGTTTAGCTTTCAATCCATACTAATTAGGCTATCAGGCGACTTGTATTTCCTATTTTTTTAGCCTTCCGAAGTTCGATCAAAAAATCGGCCATTTTTGAAAATTTTCCTTTGGTCCCCCCTTTGCTACTTTGCGAAAAATGGCCATTTTCGACACTTTTGCGAAAAATGTTATTTCTCTTCTAATAGGTCTTTTTTCATGCGGTTTTTTGCATAGCGCAAATCTAGGATAGTTTAGCTTTCAATCCATACTAATTAGGCTATCAGGCGACTTGTATTTCCTATTTTTTTAGCCTTCCGAAGTTCGATCAAAAAATCGGCCATTTTTGAAAATTTTCCTTTGGTCCCCCCTTTGCTACTTTGCGAAAAATGGCCATTTTCGACACTTTTGCGAAAAATGTTATTTCTCTTCTAATAGGTCTTTTTTCATGCGGTTTTTTGCATAGCGCAAATCTAGGATAGTTTAGCTTTCAATCCATACTAATTAGGCTATCAGGCGACTTGTATTTCCTATTTTTTAGCCTTCCGAAGTTCGATCAAAAAATCGGCCATTTTTGAAAATTTTCCTTTGGTCCCCCCTTTGCTACTTTGCGAAAAATGGCCATTTTCGACACTTTTGCGAAAAATGTTATTTCTCTTCTAATAGGTCTTTTTTCATGCGGTTTTTTGCATAGCGCAAATCTAGGATAGTTTAGCTTTCAATCCATACTAATTAGGCTATCAGGCGACTTGTATTTCCTATTTTTTTAGCCTTCCGAAGTTCGATCAAAAAATCGGCCATTTTTGAAAATTTTCCTTTGGTCCCCCCTTTGCTACTTTGCGAAAAATGGCCATTTTCGACACTTTTGCGAAAAATGTTATTTCTCTTCTAATAGGTCTTTTTTCATGCGGTTTTTTGCATAGCGCAAATCTAGGATAGTTTAGCTTTCAATCCATACTAATTAGGCTATCAGGCGACTTGTATTTCCTATTTTTTTAGCCTTCCGAAGTTCGATCAAAAAATCGGCCATTTTTGAAAATTTTCCTTTGGTCCCCCCTTTGCTACTTTGCGAAAAATGGCCATTTTCGACACTTTTGCGAAAAATGTTATTTCTCTTCTAATAGGTCTTTTTTCATGCGGTTTTTTGCATAGCGCAAATCTAGGATAGTTTAGCTTTCAATCCATACTAATTAGGCTATCAGGCGACTTGTATTTCCTATTTTTTTAGCCTTCCGAAGTTCGATCAAAAAATCGGCCATTTTTGAAAATTTTCCTTTGGTCCCCCCTTTGCTATTTTGCGAAAAATGGCCATTTTCGACACTTTTGCGAAAAATGTTATTTCTCTTCTAATAGGTCTTTTTTCATGCGGTTTTTTGCATAGCGCAAATCTAGGATAGTTTAGCTTTCAATCCATACTAATTAGGCTATCAGGCGACTTGTATTTCCTATTTTTTTAGCCTTCCGAAGTTCGATCAAAAAATCGGCCATTTTTGAAAATTTTCCTTTGGTCCCCCCTTTGCTACTTTGCGAAAAATGGCCATTTTCGACACTTTTGCGAAAAATGTTATTTCTCTTCTAATAGGTCTTTTTTCATGCGGTTTTTTGCATAGCGCAAATCTAGGATAGTTTAGCTTTCAATCCATACTAATTAGGCTATCAGGCGACTTGTATTTCCTATTTTTTTAGCCTTCCGAAGTTCGATCAAAAAATCGGCCATTTTTGAAAATTTTCCTTTGGTCCCCCCTTTGCTATTTTGCGAAAAATGGCCATTTTCGACACTTTTGCGAAAAATGTTATTTCTCTTCTAATAGGTCTTTTTTCATGCGGTTTTTTGCATAGCGCAAATCTAGGATAGTTTAGCTTTCAATCCATACTAATTTAGCTTTAAGGCGACTTGTATTTCCTATTTTTTTAGCCTTCCGAAGTTCGATCAAAAAATCGGCCATTTTTGAAAATTTTCCTTTGGTCCCCCCTCTGCTATTTTGCGAAAAATATTATTTCTCTTCTAATAGGTCTTTTTTCATGCGGTTTTTTGCATAGCGCAAATCTAGGATAGTTTAGCTTTCAATCCATACTAATTAGGCTATCAGGCGACTTGTATTTCCTATTTTTTTAGCCTTCCGAAGTTCGATCAAAAAATCGGCCATTTTTGAAAATTTTCCTTTGGTCCCCCCTTTGCTACTTTGCGAAAAATGGCCATTTTCGACACTTTTGCGAAAAATGTTATTTCTCTTCTAATAGGTCTTTTTTCATGCGGTTTTTTGCATAGCGCAAATCTAGGATAGTTTAGCTTTCAATCCATACTAATTAGGCTATCAGGCGACTTGTATTTCCTATTTTTTTAGCCTTCCGAAGTTCGATCAAAAAATCGGCCATTTTTGAAAATTTTCCTTTGGTCCCCCCTTTGCTATTTTGCGAAAAATGGCCATTTTCGACACTTTTGCGAAAAATGTTATTTCTCTTCTAATAGGTCTTTTTTCATGCGGTTTTTTGCATAGCGCAAATCTAGGATAGTTTAGCTTTCAATCCATACTAATTAGGCTATCAGGCGACTTGTATTTCCTATTTTTTTAGCCTTCCGAAGTTCGATCAAAAAATCGGCCATTTTTGAAAATTTTCCTTTGGTCCCCCCTTTGCTATTTTGCGAAAAATGGCCATTTTCGACACTTTTGCGAAAAATGTTATTTCTCTTCTAATAGGTCTTTTTTCATGCGGTTTTTTGCATAGCGCAAATCTAGGATAGTTTAGCTTTCAATCCATACTAATTAGGCTATCAGGCGACTTGTATTTCCTATTTTTTTAGCCTTCCGAAGTTCGATCAAAAAATCGGCCATTTTTGAAAATTTTCCTTTGGTCCCCCCTTTGCTATTTTGCGAAAAATGTTATTTCTCTTCTAATAGGTCTTTTTTCATGCGGTTTTTTGCATAGCGCAAATCTAGGATAGTTTAGCTTTCAATCCATACTAATTAGGCTATCAGGCGACTTGTATTTCCTATTTTTTTAGCCTTCCGAAGTTCGATCAAAAAATCGGCCATTTTTGAAAATTTTCCTTTGGTCCCCCCTTTGCTATTTTGCGAAAAATGGCCATTTTCGACACTTTTGCGAAAAATGTTATTTCTCTTCTAATAGGTCTTTTTTCATGCGGTTTTTTGCATAGCGCAAATCTAGGATAGTTTAGCTTTCAATCCATACTAATTAGGCTATCAGGCGACTTGTATTTCCTATTTTTTTAGCCTTCCGAAGTTCGATCAAAAAATCGGCCATTTTTGAAAATTTTCCTTTGGTCCCCCCTTTGCTATTTTGCGAAAAATGGCCATTTTCGACACTTTTGCGAAAAATGTTATTTCTCTTCTAATAGGTCTTTTTTCATGCGGTTTTTTGCATAGCGCAAATCTAGGATAGTTTAGCTTTCAATCCATACTAATTAGGCTATCAGGCGACTTGTATTTCCTATTTTTTTAGCCTTCCGAAGTTCGATCAAAAAATCGGCCATTTTTGAAAATTTTCCTTTGGTTCCCCCTTTGCTATTTTGCGAAAAATGGCCATTTTCGACACTTTTGCGAAAAATGTTATTTCTCTTCTAATAGGTCTTTTTTCATGCGGTTTTTTGCATAGCGCAAATCTAGGATAGTTTAGCTTTCAATCCATACTAATTAGGCTATCAGGCGACTTGTATTTCCTATTTTTTTAGCCTTCCGAAGTTCGATCAAAAAATCGGCCATTTTTGAAAATTTTCCTTTGGTCCCCCCTTTGCTATTTTGCGAAAAATGGCCATTTTCGACACTTTTGCGAAAAATGTTATTTCTCTTCTAATAGGTCTTTTTTCATGCGGTTTTTTGCATAGCGCAAATCTAGGATAGTTTAGCTTTCAATCCATACTAATTAGGCTATCAGGCGACTTGTATTTCCTATTTTTTTAGCCTTCCGAAGTTCGATCAAAAAATCGGCCATTTTTGAAAATTTTCCTTTGGTCCCCCCTTTGCTATTTTGCGAAAAATGGCCATTTTCGACACTTTTGCGAAAAATGTTTTTTCTCTTCTAATAGGTCTTTTTTCATGCGGTTTTTTGCATAGCGCAAATCTAGGATAGTTTAGCTTTCAATCCATACTAATTAGGCTATCAGGCGACTTGTATTTCCTATTTTTTTAGCCTTCCGAAGTTCGATCAAAAAATCGGCCATTTTTGAAAATTTTCCTTTTGTCCTCCCTTTGCTATTTTGCGAAAAATGGCCGTTTTCGACACTTTTGCGAAAAATGTTATTTCTCGTCTTTTAGGTCTTTTTTCATGCGGGTTTTTGCATAGCACAAATCTAGAATAGTTTGAAACCAAGTTAGTAA
>NC_090871.1:18284686-18324686 GCF_036669935.1 Montipora foliosa
ACTCACGGCCTCCCGCGTAACAGCCCGGTGCTCAACCAACTGAGCCACCGGTGCGGGAAAAAAAAGGCAATAGAAGGCATACAATACACCACAACAAGTGTGTCAAAGCTTTTAATTAAGACAACTTGTAATTGTGTTTCAAGGTGTAGACAGGCCAAACACGACTCTTATTGGTCAAGTTAGAAATTCAAAGACCTCAGAGCTTTGAAGTAACAAGTACACCTTTCAAAGACCTCCCTTTTCTATATGAAATTAGGGGAGGGTTTTAAAAGATTTCTGTAAGTAAGGGCACGTTTTGTATAAGATGCCATTTGTTCATAAGAATATGTTTGAGATTGGGTGTCGAAGTTCCTGAAGCGTGCGTCTAACTTAGCAACGGTTCTTATTACGGGAAAGCGGATAACAAGAGGAGCAGGATATAGGATGGAATTGCCTTGCGAGTTTGACACCCGAAAATATCCCACAAAGTTTCGAGACTTTCGAGGAACGGGACCCAGGAGCCTACAACTCCAATACGAAGTCCATGTAACGGCATTATCACTGATGAAGCTATTATTGGCGGATTTGACTTGCACGAGTGACCATTCTCAATGCCATGGAATAATGATGTCTCATGCAAGACTTGTGATCAGCTGGAAAGGTCTGGTTTCGCGGGAACATCAATCTAAAAATAGGTGCGGTTACACACACCGTGGTAAACGCCGTCTCAGAAATACAATGAAGTTGTACGCTTCTAGTCATGAGCTCCTGTTTGGGCAGGTTTATTCTCACGACGCAAGCAGAATGAAACATACAAAAGGTACCGATGGCCAAGACTACTGATTTTGATTATGTTGATCTTTGTGTCGTATGTAAACCAATTTTGTAATTCTTTCATTTCCCTTTGAAATGAGTTTCAATCTTTCTTTCAGACGAAACGATAGGACTTTAGACAACTAAACCAAGAATATGAAGTTAGAGTCATCCGCCATGAGATCGAAATGCAGTAATGTATGGTTAGTTGGATGCCGTCTAAATATTGCCGTCTACATTTTTTTTTTTGGGGGGGGGGGGGGAGGGGAGAGGGGTTTTTAAGGGGCCTTTATTTAACTTTTGACTTTGGGGGGAGGGCGTTCACTCGAAGAGGGCCCTACTCAGTAAGCTGGTAGTTGAGAGCATTCACAGTGTATGATTTTGCACTGCGCAATTTACGCGTTGACAAACGTTCCTGACAAAGTGATGTGCTGTAAAGGCTATTCAAACATTTACATAGAGCGGTTTTAAATTGAGTGTCGAAAGTAATTGGCGAATTGCTTTGGTTTTGCATTTCTTCACCCAGTGATTGGTTCAATGTTCTCCCGCCACTTTTTCAACCAATCAGAAGTGAAACCGAAACCAATCGTGGCTCACGCATGCACATTTTCCCGCGCTTTGTGTCGGCTACGTGTAATTACTTCCAGTTTTGATTGCTTTACTGGATTGTCTCCTTCCTTTTTGATTGGCCAAAGTAATAACTTGGGGTTTGGTTTTACGACACTCGATTGAAAGTCGCTCTAGAAAAAGCGATTTGTAAGTGCGACATTCTCAATCGCATTACTCACATATTCACTGCTACGATGTAATGCTGTTAACTTGACTTTGGAGCAATTGGTGATGATGACTTCAGGAGAGGGAATTACCAAATCAACTGGATTGATTCCACTAACAATCACTTGAACAAAACGACTGCAAAAACGAACGTACTATCATGATAAACACGTGAAGGTGAATTGCGATGCCTTTCTTTCAAACTGTCAGGCCTCTTCTCAAGAATTGTCCTTCAACAGTATTCTAAAACATTGCTGGATGACCTTTTTGTGACATCCGCAATGATCAATGTCAATGCAAGTGAAATCATCCGAAACAAATGATTATTCTGGATATCCCAAAACCGAATTCAATGATTGTTTTACTACCGACGGTTTTGACAAAATAAGCAAGAAGACGCAGAACCCATATTTAGTTCTATTTAAACATGGAAAAACAAGCAAAGTACGTTCTAAAAAAAATGTGTTTGGCGATACAGTTCAAATGTTACGCTAATTAGTTCCGTATCCAAATCACAAAATTACCATCCGCAGTTATTAGATACAAGACACCTACTCTATCATACATTCATTTTACGAGTCCGGCATGTCTAAGGCTCGTCATTTACAAGATTTTCAGTTCGTTTGATACGGACGAGTTAACATGATAGCGGTCTTTGTAATAAAAACAGTAAGCGATAACCATTACTATTTAGAATAATGATTAGATATTTAAATATAATTTCCAATAGCTGAATAAATTGTTTGTTAAAGAATAGTCCAGCAGTAACGCTGAACAAAACTTACGAATTAAATGGATAGAGGTGACAAATGGCAAATGTGTAGAAGGAGAATACCTACGAAGTTTGGCATAAAATGCTGGGTTATTGGCCAGAGTATACAACAAAAAGCAGGGGAACAAATGTAAATAAGTCTCACCTCTAAGAACTTATATATATTGTACGCATGCAAGCCCTCCGAGGAAAGCTTGCGATAGTAATTAATATATGTTTCCGCACAGTTATTCACTGTTTTTTATCACATGCCTGGTGATTTTTGTCCATTACAGATGACTTGTCTTTATTCAGTCTCACGTGAGTGTAGTTAGACATCCCTCTGTGGATAAGTGCATTTTGCTAATCTTATTTTGTTTACACCCTATTTAGTCATAGATACAGCGAGTATACTTTCAACGACAACTTGATTAAGCTAGCCTGTTAGCTCAATAATTTATTAACCACAGACGCTCATTTTTGGATTGGTCGTTCTTGAAAGGTGAGGGACTAAACTCTCTGAAGGAGTTTCGTTTACGAATTGTCACTTCTTACGCATTTTCCAACGGCTCTGCCTTTCTACGATGATTCTGAGACAGTTTCACTCCATCCAGAAAATGTCAATGTAAATGTTAAACTTGCAGCCTTATGACAATTAAAGAGAGATTCGCAACTCGCCTAAATGAAAAGAAAGAGAAATAGCAATCATTTAAAAGCTCATGTTTATTCCTCGTCCCTATGACCTTGATACTGATAAAGGCTTCTATTACTTGTGTGGAAACAAAAAGAGCTCTGTCCAAACAGAATACTACACAACAACTCTTTCTACTAGAACAGTATTCGCTGACGTAAATGCGAAATGAAAATTGAATCAATGTAGACAAACTGTGCGTGACTGAGTTGAGTCTGTATACTGAGCTCGAGTCAGCACAGGCTCCCCAAGCTGAAAATACGTGGTGTATGCGACAGCTTGTGTATATAGAGAATTGTATGGGAAAATCACCGATCGTAAAAAAATTGTGTAAATAACTATCTCCTTTGAAATAAAGTTTTCCTACCTCAAATATGTGACGTACTTGTCTCTTGTGCCGAGTTTAGAGCCATTCTGACGCCGTTTAGTGAAGTTATCCGGAAACCGTTACTAAAAGAATAGGAAGGCCAACCACTCCATCTATCGCTGGCCAGACCTCACTCCACAAATCGTTTTCTCCTCAACAGGAAAAGTCCCGAATCGCAATTAAAACAACAATTCCATAAAGCCCAATAAATTTCACTCCAAATACGTGTGTTTCGGGGACCGAAAACGTTGCCTTAAAATTCACCTCTTCGGCTTTCCTCAGAGGCTTGTGACCGGGCAGTCAACAACGGCCGCTCGCAAGGGCTCTCGCATGGTTTCACCTTCAACTCTGATTGGTCCATTTGAATTTGACCGCGCGCTGGCAACACGACCCTCCAATCAGAGTTGAGGGTGAAACCAGCTTGCGAGCGGCCTTGTTGACTGCCCGGTCACAAGCCTCTGAAGAAAGCCGAAGAGGTGAATTTTAAGGCAATGTTTTCGTTCTTCACGAGTTTTTCGGCCCCCGAAACACACGTATTTGGAGTGAAATTTATTGGGCTTTATGGAACTGTTGTTTTTATTGCGATTCGGGGCTTTTCCTATTGAGGAGAAAACGATTTGTGGAGTGAGGTCTGGCCAGCGATGGATGGAGTGGTCGGCCTTCCTATTCTTTTAGTAACGGGTTCCGGATAACTTCACTAAACGGCGTCAGAATGGCTCTAAACTCGGCACAAGAGACAAGTTCGTCACATATTTGAGGTAGGAAAACTTTATTTCAAAGGAGATAGTTATTTACACAATTTTTATACGGTCGGTGATTTTCCCATACAATTCTCTATATACACAAGCTGTCGCATACAGCCTGTGGAGTCAGCGAAAGAAATCAATCTGCACACATCAACATTTCTAAGAAATCACACAGTGTGACCATTTCCAAGAAAAGTATGCAAGAATAGGTCGAGAATAGGGCATTCTGCCAGAATCCAACAAATTTGAATGCGGTGCGGTTTATGTTTTAAGCAAAATGTTTAATACATCAGTATTTTCTAAAACGGTCAATCTCAGGTACTAAAATCAATATTAGAAACATTACGTAATTCGGAAAGTTTTTGCTAAGTCAGTACATTCGAATTCGAAGGGAAAAGTCCCATCCCTTGTTCGGAATTCGAAGGGGAAAGTCCCATCCTTTGTTCGGAATTCGAAGGGGAAAGTCCCATCCTTTATTCTGAAAGTAATTCGGAAACTGTTTGCTAAAGTTTTGCTAAGCCAGCATGCACACTCGAATTCGAAAATAAAAGTCCCATCCTTTGTGGCAGAAGAATTTTATAAACAACCTGCAGAAATTGCATCATATAACAGCAAGAATACTCAAATGAAAACGATTATGAGGGGAAAATCCCTTCACTTTGTTTATGGAGACTTCCAGAGTTAGGGAAATATCCCGTTGCTGATTGACCAATCGTATTTTATCTGATTTTCGTATTGGTCAGAAAGTTGGCATAATCTTAAATAGACGTGACATCATGCAGCCTATATAATTGGGAATCAAGCGGCGCGAAATTCAAATTAGCGAGGAAACTTCTGTTCACAATATCAGCGAACTGTGCTCTGAGGGAGGTGAGTTAAGTTTCTTGATTCGAGTTTACCCTTCGTATATTTTCAGTAGAACACCTTATTTCTACGGGCAGAACCAAATGATAGTCTGATAGTCGTCAAAGCCGATACCTCGCGTGCCACGAGCTATCTAAGGCCCTGATCATATGCTCTCGGGTGGGCGAGATATTTTTCCACTCATTTGGTTAAAACTATCAACCGTTCACATGAGATGAGGTGGGCGAGACAACTCGGGAGGGCGAGACAACTCGGGGAGGCGAGTTGTTTCGCCTCGGCAAGTGGGGTAACCCTGGCAGGCGAGACAACTTTTTCGCATGTTAACAGTTTTGCTCGACTACCCGAGAAGAGACAGCAAAATCTTAAATGCGCACACATAAAATAAAAATCAAAGAAACAACAATTTGGGGGCTTATACATGTTGCTAACGTTTGCTTTCCAATGAACTGAATGTTTTACCCGCCAAAATTCTCACCTCAGTCAACGGAAACTCTCGCTTCAAAAAGAGCCTTTTATTGAAACTATATATTACTGCTCCGTTAAGTTTTCAGTCCATTTTCTGAATGTGAAAATGCAACTGTCCTTAATAAAAACGAACTAGAAAGAAAGGGCAAATGATGATAGGTATTTTTTGAAGATGCATCTTAAAATAAATGCATAATTAAGTAGGGTCAACTTTGTCTTAAACTGCGAACGCAGACTGCGTTCGCAGGCTAACTTTGTCTCGGTCACGCAATTCTCATATAGATGCTCAGTAAAGTTGACTCAGGAAGGAGAGCTGTCTCGGGTAACCGAGACCATATAAACAGGCCCTAACTGTAATCAGACATACAATAAATTTGGCCGTGAATTATGATACAGTACGGCAGTGAAATAATTTGGAAGCAGATCAACATCGAACACGCACATTAACTCAGTAAAACAGCTGAGCTTCTTGGTAGAATATTTTCACAGTTCGACACAGTTGCGACCAATTTTTGCAAAAGAGAAAACTTACGTCTTAACTGAATTGTCAATGAGATCATGTCAGTGCTCGACAGTTAACAAGACGGTGGGCGTGTGAGCGATTTGGCTGTCAAAACTGTAACTTTCTCTTTCCAGACATCAAGACATCCGATCCTCGGTTGCCTTCTTGATTGCCCAGTGAAGAGATATTTTACTGAATTTCAGTTTTTTTGTTATCTCGTCTAATACCACTGAAGAAACTGTTTAGAGTGTAACTAACGTCAAGGGGGCTTATTTTGTTTATTTGTGTTTTCTGATATTTGCATCCATTGTGAGGAAGCTCAATACGTATGGGTTATTGACCAAGCGTGAGGTCAAGATGGCTGGATATTGGCCAAGTTCTTTTTTTGCGTGTTTATGGACCGAGACGAAGTCGAGGTCCATAAACACGCAAAAAAAGAACGACGCCAATATCCAGCCATCTTGACCCAACAAGCTTGGTCAATAAAGGATTTAAATTTTTTTTTTTAATATTCCCATTTGCAAAAAATATCTCGGTATAATCTCGGGGTTGAGGTTAAAGGGAAAGTACGGTCTAGAAAAAGTTTCTCTGAATCGGAAGTTCTTTACCTGTATTATCATACTTGACCACTCATTTGGACTAAATGTGTTTAAATAGCCAACAATAACGCTTCAAAAATGGGCAAATTTAAATTGAAATCCGCCATCTTTGCTTTTGTGTATGCAAACGAGGCTATGACGTACAAGAGAATGAAGGGGTAGTTTCTAAAGAAACTGTGGTGCTGCGTCGGTGGGGAAGTAGTATACAAAAATTGGTTTATCAACGGAGTTGATAATGTAAATTGACCACCGTACAGAGATTCTAAAAGCTGACGTTTAGAGCGTTAGCCCTTCGTTAGCGCTCTGACGAAGGGCTAACGCTCGAAACGTCAGCTTTTAGAATCTCTGTACGGTGGTCAATTTACATTATCAACTCCGTTGATAAACCAATTTTTGTATATGACGTACAAGAGTCAAGGATTTCTCCGGATGACTAAATGTACTTGATGAAAAGAGGAAAAACACAGGCGAGGAGAGCAATACTTTGTAGACTTGAATCTTTAATCCAGAGGCTAAATTGTATTGAAATTGCCTCCACCTCTGAACAGATTTACCTCGTGGTCGTTAAACAGGGTTTTAAATGTGAGTTATATGCAGGAGTTTTACAAAGCGAAAGAGAGCTTGCAGTGATATCCCGCGCTCATTGCTGTCTACCGTGGCTTTCTACGGGACCCCTGTTACAACTTCAAAACAAACGATCGATTTATATATTTCCATCAAATGGTAAGAGTAAATCGTTTCAGTAGTTTCTATACTGCTAGCAAAATTTAACCACATTTCAAGTTACGTTTATTAGCGCATAACAGTGAAAGTCGTCTATATATGGCTTGATTCAGTTTTCTCGCTCCAATATAATTATATTTTGGAATATTTGACTGACATTTCCGTATGAAGCGAATGTCACCAAGACCAATTACAATATTCATATACCTGAAGATCCCGCTTGAAGTCCTCCTTGGTAAAACACACCCGAACAGATAATGTAGCAGTCAGGTTTTCATGCTTCAGGAATCCATCCACGTTTTATTTTCGCGGGCCAACTTTTCTTTAAATTTTAATTTTCCGGTGTAAGCTTCGGCTTTTTTCTTATATGTGTTCTCAAGTCTAGACATGTGTCAAGTTTCATCCCCCTCGAACTGAAGCGTACACCCCAACAGTGATAATTGTTGATGTGAAAAAGTCTTGCTCCGTGTATTGAGCAACATCTGAAAGTTTCGTCGACTTATTCTAAATTAAACGCTTCCCCGTGTGAAAGCAAACAAATACGTTTGCTGGAGCATCGAAGACGGCTGTCGCTGAAGGCGAATTTTTGCCGCCTAGTTTGATTGACTAGAAAATCTATAAGGATTAAGTGACTTAAGCTTCTGTCGCACTTATGGCCTACATGGCCTACTACCTATTGAACCACAAGACCGTTTACCATAGTTCATCTTACATTTGAATTTCTCGAAGCAGAAAGGTCACACAAGAATGAGAAAGTGATCGGGGATAGGTCGAACACGTTTGTTGACTATTGCTACGTCATAACACGTCATATCCAAGATGGCGCTCTCCAAGTCACGAAAGTGCTCAAAACGGCAATTATTTTGGAATTCCTGGGGAAAAGTTTTCGTAATTTAGGGAAACTTTTTCCAGACCGTACTTTCCCTTTAAGGTGTGTTCACCAATGATAATCTAGTTATTTATGTCCCTTGCTCCATTTTTCCTACGGTGGGTACAAAAAGTTCACCTCCCACCCCACAGGCTTCGCTAAATGAATTAGAAGTCTGGAAGTCTTAACGTGTGATAAATGGAGACGGTTGAGGAAGTCCAGGTAACGTGACGCTGGTAATTTTCTCCCCAGGTTCTAAGAGCAATGAAACAAATTTGTGCTAAGCTGGTAAATCGACGCTGGAGACCCTATGATGTGTCTTTAGTCAAGAAGGTTCCAGGAATATATACCATTGGTGTAAAACGAGTAAGAGGAATAAAATACCTCTATGCGGGAAGATCGAAAAACATAAAGAAACGATTGCAACAGCACAAAACGAAAAAGACACAGGATATTAGCAAGAAAGTGGCAGCCATGTTTAGACAGCACAAAGGGTCCCAACTAAGGATCAAGTACGTCAAAGACGAAGGACAGAAAAAAAAGGAAGAAAAATATATTCGATGCCTGGCGAGGAATATTGGATACCGTCCTGTGCTGAATAAACGCGGTGGAGACAAGGGATACCAAAGAAAGCATACCTGACTAGAGCCAGTAGACAAAACTAAGAAGATGACTGAGCTCGAGATTATAATGAGTAATCTGAGAGTAAAGGAACCTGGTCAGCTAATAAGTTTTCCCATTTTTATTTAAGCAATAGAGCACTTTTTCTGTGTTAACATAGCTCATGTAAACATGAGGAGGGTTGGGAGAATTCGAGACAGTTACGCAAACCCAAGACGTTGTCGAGGGTTTGCATAACTTTCGAGAATTCTCCCAGCAGCCCCTGAGTGTTACGATGAGGCTATGTAAACGCGGTAAAAGTGCTCTTTTGCTTTATAAAACAATTCTCAAGCATCATTGATTATTCTGTTACATTCCATGATAAACCAAGCATTTCCTCCCCTGGAAGATGGTTCTAGTTTCTTTTGCTAATGTTCACCTCTCAAGTTGTCTGTTGTCTGTTTTGGTATGTGATAAAATTTATGCTTCAGGTCGCGCGCATCAACTTGATGTTTATAGAACGAGATGCTTCGGTGAAGCATACACTGGGTTGCCTGTGGTACGTGTTACAGAAAATCAGAAGGCACTGAATTGTGTGGTATTGAACTACAGCATTCCAGTCTCTGAAGAATAACAAATAAAAGAGAAGTGAGAAACATTAGCTTCTGGGCTGACATGTTGATAATTTTCAAGTTCCCTCACAACTTCTTTTCACCACAAGTTTAAGTGTGCCCTCTGAGCATCTGACAGCTTTGTAATACTAAAATTCACTGAAGTTTATTTCTGTCCGGCGGGGTTAGTATCAGGATGGGAGACCAAAGCAATATAACCCCTCCAGGAGCTCATTAAGAGGAGCCTCTATCTCCCATACTTGGCCTCGGAGTCAACCCTTTCCCGAGTAGATTTATTTATAGAACACCTCCCTTGGGAGATTCAGCACGCTCACTGACGCTCGAGGCAAAAGCTTAACACCCTAACTGCCTCTCCCGTATTGAACATCAATGGTACTCCCTTAAACCAGGTATCAACGTCAAAATCTCTAGGTGTACTCATTGATGCAAACCTTACATGGGGCAGTCATATCGAAAGGTTGGCTAAAAAAGTTGCCTCTGGTATTGCAGCTATCAAAAGAGTTAGACAATTTGTTCCCCCAGCAACACTCCATCTTATCTACAAAGCCCTGATTCAGCCGCATTTTGACTATTGCAATGTTGTTTGGGGAAGCTGTGGCGTAAAACTAGCAGACAAACTTCAAAAACTCCAAAATCGTGCAGCGCGAGCTCTAACTTTCTCAAGCTATGATGCAGATGCATCGCACCTATTCCAAAATTTAAACTGGAAAAATCTTAGTACTCAGCGTGATATCCAAAAAGCCTTAATGGTTTTTAAATCTCTTAATGGCCTTGCTCCTGAGTACCTAAGTTCGAAATTTATTTCTCGGTCTCACACTACTTCATACATTTTTCGAGATTCTGTAAACAAGTTAACTATTCCACAGCTACGCACAAATTATCTCCGTAATAGTTTTCGCCACAGTGGTGCTGTTCTGTGGAATAGTCTTCCTGAAACATTAAGGCAAGCAGAATCTCTACGTGATTTTAAGTCTCTTTCACATGGTTATTATAATAGCAAGTAAGACACGGCATTCATGGAAAACAGGTTTTTGCTTTGCATATACTTAATTAAATAACTTTAATATTGTAATTTAATTTAATTTAATTTAGTTGAATCAACGTAACTAAGGTTTTTTATTTTTCATGCCTGATGAATTTTTTAAAACCGTGTATAAATAAAGATTGATTGATTGATTGATTGATTGATTGTTGTAAAAGCCAATCTCCCTTGGAACATTCAGCACGCCCACTGTTGTAAAAGCCAATCAAAACAGAGCTATCTCAGCGTCAAGGGAATTATGATACTTTTCGCGGGAAAAGCCTGTTCCTAAAAATAAATTTACTCGGGAAAGGGTTGACTCAAGGAATTAGAGGAGATAGAGGCTCCTCTTGATGAGCTCCTGACCCCTCATAAAACAAAAGCATCGGACCGAAAATACTATTAACGCTAGAACTCAGAAAGGTACAGATTTTGTTAGCTTGCTTTATGCAAAACAAATATTGATGCAAAAGTAAATAACTATTGATATACAGTTTTTAGAAAGAGCAGAAGGAAGTTTCTGGGACGGTCGATCGAGAATAAAATATTTACGACATGAAAACAACATTAATTTTGAACCGTGAATATAGAATATAAAAAGTTACGATCAGCGACAAACATTTTGGGAGATTTTTGCTACGTTCAAATAAATCGCAAAATCGAAAGTGACATGGCCAGAATTCAGCGGGCGCCGTGATTAAGTGTTTACTTGTTTACTCGACAAACAGTGAAGCATCTGTTTCAAATGATGGCAAGATACCGGCTTTTTGTAAGTTTTTTTTTCTGTCAAGTGTTTTAAAGTTTGACAATGAAATGAGCGAAGTCAAAACAAAGATCACAATCTCCCAACTCTTGAGGTTGACAATTTGTTTATGCAAAGTCAAAATTTACTCTCCAAGACGCGTACGACGTTATTTATCACCAGGTAATTCCATCATTTTGGAAATAGCAGCTACTTTATTATTCATCTGCGCCACAATTTTTCACTGATTTTGGGGCTCATTTTGTTGAAACTCAAGCACTCTTCCAACAGGCCTGTGAACCCTTCCTGCTTACAGAGCAATACTAAAAAAATTCTCCCATATCACATTTCAACCTTAAGCTCGAAAATTCAGTACACAACATGATATTATAATTCACAAAGGCAGAAAATACCACAGAATCCTTTTCCAGCGAAAAATTTATTGAAACAAACAACATATTTGCTTTTAGAGGCGAAAACCTCTTCCTATTTCATTGCGTGCGTGAAGACAAGAAACTCGATTGTGTCAAATTACCATGTACTTCAGGTTTCCTGAAGAACCTTTTCCTTGAATGACAAGAAAATGCTTTTTCTATTGCCATAAAAACTATCTAGTTAAGGTCGCATATCATAAAACATGATGAATTCATAAAGGCCACCTTTTCCAGCGAACAATTTTTTGAAGCAAACAACATATTTGCTATGAGAGGCAAAAACCCCTTCTATTTCATTACGTGCGTGAAGACAAGAAACTCAGTCGTGTCAAATATGCGCAATATTGCAACAAACTAAATTTCAGGATCAAACCGTTTCCATGAAGAACCTTTTCCTAGAATAATGAGGCACAAAATAGACGACAAGCTTTCTTTCAAATAATTCTTGGCTGTCACATTTCCAGTTATGTTTTTACTGAAGACTGTGCAGAGTTGATCACAGATCCACGCAAGGTGTTCGATTCGTTCTCTGTCTTTGTTGAACCCATAAGTTACCAGAGAATTTTCCAATTGGTTTCAGTGTTCTACATAACAGCACACTTGGTAAAATATTTGAAATACAGCTCACTTTGATTTCGGCTCCACGGGCGATAGATTGTTGTCGAAGTCCATTACTCGTCGCTTTTAAGATTCCACCGCCTGTATATCCAATTGACTTGCCATTATTGAGCTTCATAAGGGTATATTTTGTTCAAAGATCCGCTAAAACGCCATTCGCGTTACATGACTTTCGACGCCATTGCCGGTTAAGTTAATTGTTCTACTGTGTCCAGCAGAGAAATCTACGCGTTTCCCACTACCCTCTCAATCCTAAGAAAATACGCGCAGAAGGCTCTATGCAAAAATACACCACTTAGCAGGGGAGTGACAAGCAAGACTTTTGCTGACACGGAAAATAAAAATAAAACGGAGAAACCTACCCATTTTCCGACTGGGATTGCCATACGGAAACCCAGTAATTAGATTGATACTCCGACGAAATTTGTGGAGGCACGGTTCCTCATGGTTAGTGCGCTCGTCCCCGGATCGAGTGGTCGGGGACACTGTGTTGTATTCCTTGGCAAGACACTTCACTCTTACAGTACCAATCTCCACCCAAGTGTACAAATCGGTACCGACGAATTTAATGCTGGGAAGAACACTGCTATAAACTAATATCCCGTCCAGGGCGGGAGTAGAAATATTCTCAGTCGCTTCATGCTACGGAAAACGGGATAAGCACATGCCTGATGGGCCACTTGGTTCGTGAGTGAGTGAGTGAGTGAAAACTTTATTTACCCACGGTGATTTTATTAAATAACTTTACAATAAAGCATCTGTTCTACCTAAAAGCCGTGCATTATATAATTTACACAAAGATATAGACATATATGTGAACTAAACTAAGGAAAATATCGCACACAACATTAATAATATATGATAAAAAACAAAAAATTATGATGCTTGTGTAGATAGAATAAACGACCTTGCCTTAGCTTTAAATTGTTTAAAAGAAGGCTCTTCCTTTAAACTAGAAGGAAGAGAATTTCAGAGCTTAGCGCCAGCAGAAGCAAAACTATTCCTGAAATAGTTTGTTCTGGCTTGGCACTATTAGGTTCATTCCAGAAGAACGAAGGTTACCGACTTGTGTTACTGTCACACATGCCAGACAAGTAGGACGGACAGAGGCCATGATTTACTTTAAACATCATTAATGCCATATGAAGTAGTCTCATTTCAATAAGGGAAAGCCATCCAAGTTCATGCCCGATATCAGCTGAATGTTTGGAGTATGACGCACCTATAATAACACGAGCGGCCCTTTTTTGCAACTTTTGAAGACTGTCTTCCAACGTTTGGCCAATACTATCCCAAACAATACTACAATAAGTAAAATAGGGCTCAACTATTGACCTGTATACGTTCAAGAGGTGCTCCAAACCAACAAAAGGCCTTATCCTCTTAAGAATTCTAATGCCACATCCCACCTTTTGTCTGACACTTTGTAAATGATTTATCCAAGTAAGAAATTGGTCAATAGTGAGGCCAAGACACTTTGTAGTTTCGACCTGTTGTAACGTTAAACCATTTACACTCAATGATGCAGACTTAATTTTTTTTCTCGACAGTTGTAAGTGGCTCTAAAAGCAACAAAATTTGGAATTTATATATATATATATTTTTTTTATGCAATGCAATTTTATTTACAACTTCAACATTTACACTACTTACAGTACTAATTTTACACTTACATTTATACTTACAATATACTTGCTATTATACTACTTATTATTTTTTTCCTAATTGTAATTACACAAACAAAACAAATAACAAATATAGCTAACAATAAAGTAAGTAAGTAAATAAATAAATAAACTACAAACAAACCTAAATAATAAAGAAAAATACGTAAGACATACCGAAACAACATACACACAAATAATCTAAAACAGGCTCAAAAAGGCCCTAAACGCACCGTTGCCGGCTTAGCATTTTTTGCCTGAATACTAAACCCGCGATTTCAGACTACGTCTACCTTCTTATTCTACGTTATTCTACGTTAGGAATAGTTTGGTATAATGTCAAATAACAGAAAGACTCCTTCACCTTGTTACGTGTATTTTGTCATCTCGCCTTTTAACTTCCACGCCGACGGTTTTTTGCCTGCCTTCTTCGTCAGTATACTTTAGGGTAGCAGGGTAGGCAATAAAAACTTTTCTGTCGGCACCTAACTTCTTTTGTAGGTGTTTCTTGTAAGGCAGAAGCGCCTTTCGTCGGTCTCGCGTTTTCTTCGCAAAGTCTGCGCCGATACCGATAATGTCGGTCCCCGTTATAGGGGTTTCCCTTTAATCTGGCGGCGGCCTTTGCAAGAACCTTCGCTTTGTCTGTGTATCTTAAAAAAGCCACATGGATGGGTCTTGGTTTCCTCATGTTGTGTTTTGCGGCGTACGTTGGAGTGCGGTGTGCACGTTCTATTTCGACTTGCCCACATAAAGTTTCCAAAGCCATGTGACTTGCAATGAAATTCTGGATAAATTCAGCGCAATTTTGACCTTCTGCTCTTTCCGGGATGTTGTAAAATACTAGGTTGTTTCTTCGAGACCTATTTCGTAGATCTTCAACATCTTCTTCTAGTAATTGAAGGTGCTCTTTCTCTGTTTTCTTCTCTATACTCTCTTTCAAATCTGCCACCTCACTGGTAACTGAGTTTAATCCTCCTTGTAGTTCGAGGACTTTCTGTTTGATGGTGCCCATATCATCTTCCATTTTGATAAGGCGTTCGTCAATTTTGTCGAGAAGATCCAGCTTTTCTAGTCTCCTTTTGATATCAACCAAGATGGCGTCGCCGACGCCGAGCACATGGTTTTCTTCTTCAGAGCTTGAAACTCTTGACCTTTTTTCGCTCGGTTTAGGCGGCATGCTTGAAGTATTTAAGCTGTAAGTGGCGATGGATAGATTTGCCTGTTATTTTAGGCGATAAATTATTCCATCTATTCCATCCATCTATTCCATCGGCGTGTCAGGCACACAAAATTTGGATATTGGTGTGTTTGTAAACACAGTAATTTGATTGTAGTTGAGAATAGAAGGCTCATGTTTAGAAGGTAAATATACCTTAGGCCCCGGGAAGAAGGTTGAGCTTGGTCATAAACCTAAGTAGTCTAGAATAAGACTGAGTCATAGAAAACAGGTTTAACAAAGTGATACCAAAAACTAGAGCTTATTTACTGTAATCAAGCCTCAGATGTGTCCTGTAAAAGAAAAATCGCTGATTGTCATCACTGTGAGCTTTTCATTTCTGTAGTTATTACGAATTAGCTGAGACTTGAGATTTAGTAAACATTTTATCCATTACAGATGAATGCTTGTTGGTCAACACTCTACGTGTGATAGACCTTATGTGCAGTCAAACAGTATTTTCTTTGCGTCCTTGTCAGTCAAATGTGCCTCAATGTGCGTCAGTTTTGCACTTATCGCCACAACTTACCTGAGAACAAAAACGGCAAGCTGGAATTTCTCACAACATAGCTCCTTCGTTAGAACTTCAATATCCACTAGCTGGCAAGATAAATAAAATCCTGTAGTGTGGTGATTGACTACAACACAAGCTTTATTTCCCCCTGGTCTTACAGAAACGTTTTAAAAATAACAGAGTTAGGGGCCTGGCTACACGAGAGGGCAGGATAAGGCTCTTCTGCTCTCCCCGGATTACCCACTATATCTCGCAAGAAAATAGTGTTTCTTATACCATGTAAAAAAATTCTCTTCTTACCTAGCCAACCTCTTTCCCAAGGCTTTTCCCGCCTCTCGCATTCTCCAAGAGAAAAGCCCCGGTAACGAGGTTGTAACCAAGCTTGTTCGGTTAAGACGTATGGGTTATTGACCAAGCGTGAGGTCAAGATGACTGGATATTGGCCAAGTTCTTTTTTTGCGTATTTATGGACCGAGACGAAGTCGAGGTCCATAAACACGCAAAAAAAGAACGAGGCCAATATCCAGTCATCTTGACCGAACAATCTTGGTCAATAAAGGATTTATTATATGACTTAAAACACCACAAAATGATCTTTGATCTTGCGGGACCAAGCGAGAAATCCCGAGCGGGCAGTATCGCTCCATCTTGCCCGCTCGGGTAGCCAATCAGAGCGCGCGATTTGGTTCATCTTGCCCGCTCACGGAGCTAGTCATATAATAAGGCTGGATATTGGTCAAGCTCTGTTTTTGCATGTTTATGGAGCTCGGCTGCCTTGAAGAGTCGATACAGCGTAGTTTTTCATTAAATTCTATGTTATATTTCGCTGACCACCCGAATATCATCAAGATTGTAATCGGGCCTCAGTTCAAAGGCCGTATAATTTTATTCCGTGAAAAAATCGCTATCTGTAGTATAGGGCATACTTCACGTTAAATGTTGATATCGGCCAATGTTTTCGCACACGCCTTTACTGAGATGTGCTTGGAGTGTGCATAGAGCGACTTTCATATGACCTTGAAGAATAAACGTGAATACAGAACGTAAACAAAAGTGCAAAACATTTAATTGGCTCATCGAACAAAAACAAACCAGCGCGAATTTTCATTGGCTTAGCGAACGCGGATGCAAACAACGTCATCTCTCCATGGAACTTTCAGGATCGTTTTGACGTCATTTGAAATGCAGTAATGTGATTGGGCTATCGAACTGTTTACTGCCCATATTAGGAGTTTCCCTGGCGAGAATAAGGAGAAGCTTTGTTTTAATCTTGCCAAACATTGATCCGTGAAACAAATTGCGAAGACTTTTTCATGGTCATACGAAAGTTGCTCTATTTACGGTTACAAATATTATGATCGTTGCATAGTTTAGAGTTTTAGGGCCGCGCGCAAGCTGGGCACTAGTATGGCGAGTAAAGCCCGAATCGCGCAGGTTTTTCAGATTTTTGTGACCTCGGCGTGACCAAATCTGTAAGATTAACGGCTAATTTTCTCGCGTTCCCTTCGGTAATTTCTTCTCAAAACTGGCTCAGTTCTAACCACATATAGTTCCTATCAAATACTTTATATTTGTTAAAATCTGGGGGAGCTAATCGAATACATTTAGAAAATGACAAATTACAAAATATTGGCAAAACCGTCTGAACGACCTTGACTTTATACCACTTCAAAATGTCAGGCAATATCATTTCCATAATGTGGCAAAGAATTTTAAAAAAATCACAAAGGAAATTTTAAATATTGAGGAATTTAGGCCAAAAATAAGATTGTATCTGCCTGTCATTAGATGTGATGTTGCCTTGTTAACGGCCTAATCCAAAAATTGACACCCAAAAAATAAGCCTTATTATATCGTACCCATACTGGTAAATCTCTGCAGGGAAAACTTTAAGAGAAATAACCAAGGTTTCCTTTTGTAACTCGTGCCCTTTATTGAGGGTGTTCGCAAATACAGTCGAACCTCCCGTAAGCGGTCACCATCGGGAGCAAGCGAAGGTGTTCGCTTACGGGAGGTGTCCGCTTATAGGAGGTTGAAAAAAAAAAGCAATAGAGGGTATACAATACACCACAACAAGCCTGTCAAAGCTTTTAATTAAGACAACTTGTAATTGTGTTTCAAGGTGTAGACAGGCCAAACACGACTCTTATTGGTCAAGATAGCAAATTCAAAGACCTCAGAGCTTTGCTCTAACAAGTGCACCTTTCAAAGACCTCCCTTTTCTGTATGAAATTAGGGGAGGGTTTTAAAAGATTTCTGTTGTAAGGGCACGTTTTCTATAAGATGCCATTTGTTCATTAGAATATGTTTGAGATTGGCTGTCGAAGTTCCTGAAGCGTGCATCTGAACTTAGAAACGGTTCTTATTACGGGAAAACGGATAACAAGAGGAGCAGGATATAGGATGGAAATGCCTTGCGTGTTTAAATTTCAAGGAGACAAATTGTCGTGCGATTGGCTTGAAGAATAGTTAGAAAACGAAAACTTTAATGTACTGTAATGAAAAAAAAAGTTAACTGTAATCTGACTATGTTTTGTCTAGGACAGTGTGCGATTAAAAAATTAAAATCGAACCCATTCAGTTAGAAATTTCCTTATATTGTTGTTCACTGTCCGCTTACGGGAGAATATCTTAACCCCTGTGGACCCCGAATAGGTGTCCGTGTCCGTGTCCGTGTCCGTGTCCGTGTCCGTGTCCGCTTACAGGAAGTTAGTTATAGAGTATTTTGGAGGATAATTCGTCGGGACCCCGGTTTGATGTCCGCATTCGGGAGGTGTCCGCTTTCAGGAGGGAGCCACCGTAAACAGCGACGCTTGCGAGGGTTTGGTCACCTTCTACGGATGAGCGAGAAAAACCCTGTATAAGGAGTTGGAAAATTGAGATTGACGACAGACGGAGTAGAGAGCGACCACAACTGAGGTGGATGGAGAATGTCAGAGATAATATGAAAAGAGCTAACCTGAAACCCGAGCATGCTCTGCACAAAGAGGTTGCAAAAGCTTCGACCAAGCAACACTGCTGGAAATGGACAACATGAAGAAGTTGCACAGTTTTTAACTGTCGGCTCACATACACCTCATTCGATGGTTTAACCCTTTAAGCCCCGAGGGGTTCCCCATTGACGAGTAAAATCGTCTGGCGTTAGACAGAGTAAAATCTATAAGTGCCATTTGGCACTATCGGGGCTGAAAGGGTTAAACGGGGACATAGTTTTTTAACGCTGTTAGCTTAACATGTAATACGCGCGGATATTTTGCGAGTTGCGTTTTACGGGCTATGAGCAAAATGTAGTGACTTATCCACTGGATAAAAATTATCAATACTTTGAACAACTGGGGATAGTTCGACTGTTGTCGCAGGAAGGTGTGGCCCTTCTCTTCTTCGCGAATGATATCGTAATGCAGGCGTCCAAGCAATTTTAGGCTTTGAGTACGAGGATTTGAGGATGGGATGCGCACCAATGTTCCAAGGTAAGCTACCCAGGGGGGAAAAATTAACAATCTCATTTTATTGTTTCGACCCCAGTTGAACAAAAGCTCTAGACGGTCGATGTCTTTTGACAAGATTTTCCCGAAAAGAGCACTAAACTTTTCGCTTTTTACTGAGGAATTTGTGGAGGAGAACATTCGAATGAAACTGTAGACCAATTTTGGTTCTGTCGTTTTACCTCGTTCCCATTTTTATAAGCTTCCATCACCTCATTCGCTTTCACGGAGAGGGACACACATTAGCCAAACACAGAGGGCACTATTAGCTGGGCCAAATTACTCGTCCCGACCATGAATGACTTCTCTTTTGGGCCAGGAGCCCGTTTCTTGAAAGTCCCGAAAACTTCAGTTTCGGGCGGGGCCCGGCAAACCATTTGTGAAACTGCCAACCACTTGTTTTGGAAAGCTGATCTTTTAACATGTTTTCAGGGAAACAAAAAGAAAAATTATTGTGAAGTTTGACGACTTAAATCCGCTGCGTTCTCGAGTTACGAAGGGAATTGTGACACCCGAAAATATTCCACAAAGTTTCGGGGCGTTTCGAGAAACGGGCCCCAGGGGCCTACAACTCCAATGTAACGGCGGTATGTAACGGCATTATCACAGATGAAGCTATTACTAGTCGATTTGGCTTGCACGAGTGACCATTCTCAATCCCATGGGATAATAGGGACTTTACGATCTACGACGGCGACGTCAACGAAAACGTCACCTTAAAATATAACTTTGCACTATCGTAAGTTTCTCGCGGTTAGGCCATCTCGTTCGCGTCGTAAAATGAGGGCGAAGTATCCTAAAAATAAATTGGTACGAGCGGTTTCAGAGTAAAAATAGAGAATACAAGATTTGCATTTGTGCGCTCGCGTTGTCGTCAAAAACTCAAATTTGGTGATTTCACGTCGTTGTTGTGCAGAGTACCGCACGAAAATGTGTTAAAACGCGTGCCGCACGTGCAACACGATTACTTTTCCCCTTTTAACCAATGATATCGTTGTTTCGTGCCGTTATCGTTGACGACCGCGTCGTAGATCGTAAAGTCCCTAATGATATCTCATGCAAGACTTGTGATCAGCTGGAAAGGTCTGGTTTTGCGGGAACATCAATCTAATAATAGGTGTGGTTACACACACAACAATTTTGATTATGTTGATCTTTGTGTCGTATGTAAACCAGTGTTAACGAAAGTCTTTTTTTTTTTGCATAAAAGGTTTACGTACAGTGATAGTCTGTGTTATTGTTCGGTAAAACGCGAACTCTTATTCCAAGAGTTTTGTTATAAACTTGTCCGCAAGAGAACGGTAAAATCAGGGGACAATCGCGGCTAGTCTGCGTCCCAGACGCAGTCACTCCCGTGCTTGCGTCTGCTTCCAAGACCTTCTGTGGCAACGTTTCGTCTTTTTCAAGATATTTCATTAATTTTATCGCTGGCATCGCAAGATGCCCGCCCGTCTGCGGGATCACGTTGAGAACAACATTCGTGGTTGCCATGGAAACACGCGGTATCCGTACGACACCGCTTTTGCGCCCGCTGATAGCCCAAGTGTTCGTATCGGAGTCCACATCGTACAGTAATTGACTAGGGTCGGTTGTATCCGGACGACTCCATAAACGTGTGAAGGTTATGTGCCACTTATATGTTGAGCCTGCAAACAGGTCACCGGACTCATCTAGAGGCTCTATTCGTGAACTTATGGTGTAAAATGTCTGAAAAAAGGAAACAATTGAAAATATTCAAATAAAAAATACTTCTGCGACCTCAATTATCTTTCAGGAAATCATCCCATCCCAGTATTTCTGGATATTTCATCCAGTCAAAAAACTTAAGGATTACCTGATTATTGACCAGGCGAAAGTCGTACAAGTAAATTCTCCTCTCGGATGACGAGGGTGAAGAATCCTGCGTTAAGAAATGTTCAGTGCAAATAAAAATGTGTCATTCACGTTATGTGAGCAAACTCTACTTCTGAAGCTAGTTTCTGCATAATCCACGAACAGAGATAATTCGTTTTAGGATGCAGTTCAAAATAATTTTCAAAAACGTTCACAACCACAGTTAAACAAAAGTACAGAACGGCTGACTTACAGAAATTTGCTTCGGCGTAAATGGGACACGAAACTCACAATCCAGTTCAGCAAGAGAACCTGAAAGGTACATGGCAAAAGAACAATAAACAGCTCAGTCGAAAGCAAATTGCAATCGCAATTTTTTTTCAGATTAACGAGTTTACAAACGCAGCAAAGAAGTCGAATAAAAGGCAATAGATGATATGACAGGATCCACGAAAATTTAATGGTAGCACTTCAGGAATAAACATCAATACGAAAAGAAACTTCAGGAAAATTTCATCTCGCAAAACTAGCGAGCGCCATCGAAATTGAAATGTTGCGCGAAGGAAACGTAATCACGCACGGTCGCACGCACGCACGCACGCACAATTTTTTCGCAGCAGAGTGGAATGGCAACTCCCAACATAACTCAACCGTGCAAGCAGTTAGAGTCAGTTGCAAGTCTAGGGCTCTATCCACTCAACCAGGCTACTTCTTAGGTTCCTCATTTGGAGATCAAAGTTACCTTCCTTGCTCTCAATTTTCCACAGAAAGGACATGTCCTGTTGGTCAGTTATCACCTAGAAACCGGAGCAAACTGTGATTAGCGAAGGAACCACAGAAAATCACAAATATATGGGATGCAACGCGTTTCATTGTCAAGAGGCCAAATTACTGTTTAGTTAACTATGGGGCCGATTCGAATAAGTGTTAGCTGAGGTATAGCTGAGGTATTTCTTGTTTAGAAAAATTGACGTCACATTTCTTTTGATATTGAAATTTGCCAACCACGTGAAAAAAGAAATGATTGTTTCAACAACCTATTAGCTTCTGGTTGGTACATTAATAACAATGGGTGACGTAACGAGAAATATCGCTATCGAAGATGGTAAAGAGTGTTTTCACTCAAGTGATCAGTAACCTTGTTTTTCCACCGAAACAAAAGAAAGAACGTTTGTATGATAATAGAGATCGATTCCCGGAGGATTAGTTTTGCAAACCAACATGGCCGCTGCTCCATTGTTTAGGGACACAAACATGGCCGCCGTGAGTTCAGGTGAAAACACTTTTTTTTTTTGAGGACGGTGCCTTCAAATTCAACGGTATTTTTGCACGGTATATGAATATGCGGGAAAACCATGATCTCAACAAGTGTTATTGAAATCCATAAAAAATAAAACTGGGGATAACCGCACATTTTTCAGAGAAAATTGATCAACAATATTTGCAAAAAGCTTTAAAATACAAAGCAACGTATGGCGTTCTTTTCCAAAGTGAAACATAATTATCTCTAATAAATGCACGGTTACCCCCAATTTCCTTTTTGGATACGAAGAGCACTGCTAAGTTCAGCCTTCTCTGCATAGTTTTAAACCGTGCAAAAATATCCCTGTATTAGTAAGCATCACCCATAGGAAGCCAGAGTACCTCAAAAATGCGCAGAATTTAAGTGCCAGAACAATAGTAGGCACCTTCCTTGACCAAAGTAAATTTATGAAGAGAACTGGTAATCGGAAGGTCACACGTTCGACTGTTGTTAGGAGCAGTAAGAACTTCTTTCCGAGTATCCCAGAAACAACAAAACAAGTCTATAGAGTGAGTTTCAATTGAATATCTTAAAACCAAAACCAAAGTAATTACTTTGGCAAATCAAAAAGAAAGGAGACAATCCAGTAAACCAATCAAAACTCAAAGTAATTACACGTAGCCAACACAAAGCGCGGGAAAATGTGCACGCCGCGTGAGCAACGATTGGTTTTGGTTTCACTTCTGATTGGTTGAAAAAGTGGCGCGAGAACTTTGAACCAATCACTGAGTGAAGTATTGCAAAACCAAAGCAATTCGCTTATTACTTTGGTTTTGGTTTCACGACACTCGATTAAAAGTCGCTCTAGAAAACGCGATTTGTAAGTGCGACATTCTCAATCGCATTACTCACATATTCACTGCTACGATGTAATGCTGTTAACTTGACTGTGGAGCAATTGGTGATGATCACTTCAGGAGAGGGGATTACCAAATCAACTGGATTGATTCCACTAACAATCACTTGGACAAAACGACTGCAAAAACGAATATACTATCATGGTAAACACGTGAAGGTGAATTGCGATGCCTTTCTTTGAAACTGTCAGGCCTCTTGTCAAGAATTGTCTTTCAACAGTATTCTAAAACATTGTTGGATGAGGTTTCTGTCACATCCGCAATCATCAATGTCAAGGCAAGTGAAATCATCCGAAACAAATGATTATTCTGGATATCCCAAAAACCCGAATTCAATGATTGTTTTACTGCGGACGGTTTTGACAAAATAAGCAAGAAGACGGAGAACCCATATTTCGTTCTATTTAAACATGGAAAAACATACAAAGTGCGTTCTGAAATGCGTTTGGCGATACAGTTCAAATGTTACGCTAATTAGTTCCGTTTCCAAATCACAGAATAACCACCCGCAGTTATTAGATACAAGACACCTACTCTATCATACATTCATTTTAGGTGTCCGGCATGTCTAAGGCTCGTCATTTACAAGGTGGAGTCTATCTTTTCCCTGTGCGCGGATCCGAAAAATGCTAAAACGGGAACCAACAGCAAGTTGCAATTGTGAAGTCCGAGCAACGTTGCCAGTGCTTTTCTTCGCCGAAAGTTGAGCGGGCAGGAAAATTCTCAGCGGAGAAAAGAACAGGGAACGGGGTCGGTGAAGTTGATTGCTCAGGGTGTTCCCGACTGACCCCTCCCCCAACGCAGTGCCCACTGGGCTGGGCTGCACTTCCTCCTGCCACAAACTTCAAAAAGTCCATTTCATCCAAAGCCATCTAGACCAACGACTCACCTGGTTTCAGAAGAATGAAGCACGTGACGTACAGTGAATGGACGATGAAACGAACATGACAGGTTGGCTGTTACCACAGGAGATAACCACTTACAGCTAAATGTGAGCTGGGAAAAAATCAACAAACAATAAACTACAATCTTGACCTAGTCTATTGTGCATGCGAACTCAATTACACAAGTAAAACGTTAACAAATGAAGCTTTATGTTCATACACGGTGATACTTAAAAGCTTGCAAGCTTGTGTGTCTGATGGTAAGTTTATCTAGTCGGGTACAAGTACTCGAATACTTAGGAAGACTGTAAATCAATTCAAATCACACGAAAATCAAGGCAGCTCAAATCAAATGTTGTTTTTTGGTGAGATGGGAAAACCGGAGTATCCAAAGAAAAACTTCTCGGAGCGGAGTAGAGAACCACAAACTCAACTGAGTCCGTGAATCAAACCCAGGACAAGTTGATGGAAGGTCAGTACTCTCACTGCTCAGTTCGTTTGATACGGACGAGTTAACATAATAGCGGTCTTTGTAATAACAACAGCAAGCGATAACTATTACTATTTAGAATAATGATTATAGATATTTAAATAAAATTTCCAATAGCTGAATAAATTACCAAATATTCCGTGACTTCCTCTTGTAGGCTCTGCTTCTCCAAAGGTGCATGAATAATTAGCTTCAGATCGATCTTCGCGTACGGTCCCACGGCAGGGAGCGTTACCAAGGCAACTGCGACATTCGTGACGTCCTCCTGGCTATGCACTGTCGGCACTTGTACGCTGTAAGGTGCTGTCCTGATGTTGTCTTGTTTGTCTATTGAAGAATGAATCACTGCATGGCCAGAGGAGATCGGCTCAAAACTGATACCTTTTTTCTGAGTGCTGATTTCTAAGACTGAACCGTTTGCTATGGATCCTGGTTCAACCGAGATGCTAAGGGTCACTTCCTGTGGGAGACCGGCTAAGAGATAAAGGTCTGCAAAAGAGGATGTGCGACATAAAGGGCACTGAGTTGGAAGCCGATATCAACTTAAGTCGTCATAGTGTTCTGTTGGGATTCCAACCTCAATGGGTGTAGGTTCAAGATGTTTATAAGTTTCCTAGAAGAACACATTTCGAATCATTTTCGTTAACTCTAGAAATTGATTAGCGATTGCGTACGAAAGCGAGGTCTAATAATTACAACTTATAACTAGGTTGATGAATAATCAGCCGGTCGACACATGTTAAATGTACGGTTCATTTAATAGCAATTGACAACCTCAGCGGTTTGTCAGTACGATCAGTTGATGTCGTAACTCAGTGAGAAAGCAAAGGTTTGAAATACCATCCTCTCCTTTCTTCGCCATAATTAATGCTATTGATACAAAATTGACATATCGTACCTCCAGGAGGACTCCAGCATATTCTTGGTGAATCATCCACAATTGCAAACCCTCTGGACTGCCCTCGCAAGGGCAGCTGAGGCCACACAAAATCCAGTCTACCAATCTCCACACAAAGCTGCTTCAGATAGTAATGTCCCTCTTCCGCCAACTACAGAAAATGTATAGAGAGCGTTAAACGTTTAGTTACGATCATGAGCTCTAGATGCCATCCACGGCTGGGCTGTGCAAACCAGCAGGGGAATCTACAAGTTTACTTCATTGCCAAAAGCTCATTGTAATCTCAAAAAACCTCCAAAAAGCCAGCACTGAATACTAAACGTTCACTGCATAATCAGCTGCCTATGAAAATTTGAACCGGATATACTGATAATCAAGTGCAATTGCGTAAAGAAGCCTGAAAAATTTAGGACTTCAACGGGATTTGAACCCGTGACCTCGCGATACAAGTGCGACGCTCTAACCAAATGAGCTATGAAGTCACTGACATTGGGAGCTGGTCATTTGTGGGTTCTAATGTTCCCGTGAGGAATGAATCATACTGATAATCTTGAAATCTGCAACGAAATGATAAATGATCTTTCAACTTTGTGTATAGCAAGACACCTCCTTAAGGCAAATTTGAATGTTAACGAACAAAGACTAAGCAATGACGTCAGCAAAGGCTGCTGTCATCTGGAACCAACAAAAAGTAAAGAAAAGAGTTTAGATCAGAATACTCCGTGAATCGATAAGCCTGTACTTGCCCCCTAAAGGGGTTTGTAAGACATGCGATTGCCAGTTAATTCACGCCTCGGGGTGCCCCAAACTCTGGTGTTTTGTTTCAACAACAACAAAATTTTCTTCACGCATGCAAGCAGATAAGAGTATCAATGTAAAAGAATAAATAAACAAATATGAGCGGAAAAAAATTCACACAACCAGCAGTTAGCAATAGTTAGTCGAGGCGGGCGGTGAAGTGGAAAAAATTATTATTATTATTATTATTATTATTATTATTATTATTATTATTATTATTATTGCATGTAAATAACATCGATACAGTGATTATTTACTTAGACACTTTCCGTAGCCCTTAACAGAACCAAGCCAAAATCACATTATTTGTGGCCAACTTCTTATAGATTGTGTAGCTGCCAAAAGGAGTAGCCTATCTTGTACCTACTTAGACTGTAAGCAACCTCTACATGTAAATAAATGCTATTTGAGGAGGACACAAAAAGGAAATGCAACAAACACGGGTCACTCCCATGCAACAATCCCATGGAGAGCTTGATCCGTCGTCAATTTTCTTCTTTTGCCAAAGAAACAACACTGCGCTTGCACGGTTACATACCTGAACTGTGAGGTTGTAGTCGTTGATTCCATATTTCAATGGCACGTTAAAACATTCAAGACAACATTCTGCATCATCTTCACTGACGGAAAGCGCAGTAAGCTCCTCTGAGCTCTTCATCTCCGGACGTGACCCTTGCTCAGGGACCAGAGGGTGAGGAATTTCCTCTCTGTTAACATTACTGAATCCCTCTCCATCTGAAACCAAAAATATCTCAACAACAGAAATCAAAAACAATGTGACGGAAAGACGCTATGTGTAGTGGAGTAAAGGAACCCTTATACAAACTAAAGGGCTCAGCGATTGAGCTTTTTTTCCCCTTTAATTTTACCTTTATTACAGCTTTACACCTAGGATACATCAATTACACAGAAAATAAAACAACAAAATATTACAAACAGTGTACATTTAGACATAATACAACTACAGTACTTACATTTCTGCATTTCATACATTACATAAATAGCTTTTTTCCCATCAATTTCCACTTACCGGTACTGAAGAATTTTTCTTGATAGGAAACATCACATGACAATTTTTCAATATTATAATGAAACTTTAGGTAGCTTTGTAGTAAAATCGGAGTTACGTCCTTCCATTTTACATTTATATATGAAAATTTTGATTTCTAAAATAATACATTTTAGCTGTTTGAAACTAAAGTATCAACAAGGTTGACCGGAACAAAGATGATTATACATAGTCTACAACTGGGAGAGAAACTGTGGATCCATTGGTTATCACTTCAAAAGCGAGGGCTGATGAGCAATACTAAATTTAGCTAACCACGCGCTCCCGTCCCATTTAGAAATGTCTGTAGCCAAAGCTCTTTTCCGTGCATCGAAATCGACGACCTCCCTCATACTTCCGCCAACCCCTACCAAACCAGAGCCCTCAGTGCCGCTTACCGTCTGCCATAAAATGTCACAAAAATACTCTTCTGGGGCCCGTTTCTCGAAAGTCCCGAAGACTTTTCGGGCCCGAAAAACCATTTCTGAAACTGCCAACCGCTTGTTTTGGAAAGCCGATCTTTTAACATGTTTTCAAGGTAACAAAAAGAAAAATGACTGTGAAGTTTGAAGACTTAAATCCTGTCCGTTCTTGAGATAAAAAGGGAATGGTGACACCCGAAAATAGCCCGTAAAGTTTCGGGACTTCATCCATTGGATAAGTCACTACCCAGAGTATAGAATATACTTCACATTAAACGTTGGCCAAGACATTTTTAACACACCTTTAAACTAGATGTGCTTAGAGTGTGCATGTTCACATTTACGAGGGCAAATCGCGGAGAAGGCCTCTAGCGGTAAGTAACTAACGGCAAGGTTTTTTGCCACTAAAAATTGTACAGCCTCACGTTTAAAAGCACGAAGTAGCCTTCTATATCCACCTTCTATGTGCTAGTTAGATTTTTGAACTCGAATGAATGAAGTATTTATATTTTTTGGGCGAACAAAGTGATACACTTCCACTTGACAAAAAAACAACATGGCGGCATCAAGCCGAACTCCTTGCTAAAGTTCGAAAGCCAGGAAACCTGAAACTGCAAACGGCTAACCGCAAACCGCAGTTTGCGGTTTCCCGCGAAAACCCTGATGCTAGAGGTCTGTATAGTCACTTATCCACCGTATACAGTTATCCGGCATTTGAACAACTGGGGACTGGTGTTTAGAATATATATATATCTAAAGAAGTGTACTTGCAAGAAGATAGGTACAAAAACAATCATTTATCTCCATCCATCGAAAGGGGCAGCATAATTCACGATACGGGCTGATGTTCAAGGGGTAAAATAAGAACTGTCCAAAGTTACACGATTCCTTCTCAACTGCTGGTTAAACAAACACTCGGCCCAGTTTACCTGGGGTTTGACTTTCTGCTTTATCCGACAGGTCCTCTTCTGATAATGCCGCTGACGAGATCCCGTTTTCCACATATGGAGGTGATGCAGCACGGATTCTCTTGCTCGAACGAATGCTTCCGACACGCTTCAGCTCACTGGTTTGGATGCTGAAACTTATTCGTCCACAAGTAACTTCCTGCAAAGGTGCATCACCCATGAATTTTCACAAGCCAAGACAGAGTTGCCAAATACAACTGCATAAGTGTGTTCTTACAGGTACATTCAAAAATGCTCGTAATTATAAATGCATGACTATCACAATAGCCCATTTCCGAGTTGCTGCATGTCTCAGTTTCAAAACGAGTCCTGGTGCACAACCATTCAAATGTAAATGAGTTGCGTATTCTTATGCAAATCAAACTCATTTCCCTTACAATAGTTGAGCACCAAGACTCACTTCGAAACCGAGACTAACAGCAACTCGCAAATGGCCCATTATGATCAGCATCATGAAGTGGCCCCTTGCTATTCTCCCCAGGCTCCACACGTATCCGGATATTTTTGAATCCGCAACTTTTTCTTTCCGGATACGCCTTCCGTCCACACGTATCCGGCGAATTCGCTGGCGAACCCGGAACCTTTTTTAATACACTCTCCAGAGTTGACATTTTTAACCCGCTATGAATCCGGAACCGTGTGGACGCTAAATCCGGATTTTTTTTTTTTATCCGGATGACGTAACAAGATCAAACCCTGTTCCTTACCGTGAAATCAATTCTCAAGATGGCTGCCGAGGACAATATTAGGGAACTTAAGCACACGTGTTTTTGAGAAGCGGACGGCAACCGGAAGAAAGCTGTTTTCCCTTTTGACTTGTCTATTTACATCGCCAAGTATCTTTTCTCCATTAGAGATGATTAGTACAAATCTCTTGGGGACACCACTGTCCTGGGACGCAAAATGTTTCCTTCCGGTTGCCGTCCGCGTCTCAAAAATTCGAGAGCTTAAGCTCCCTAGTAGCAAAATTCGCGCCCTTCATGGCGCATGCTCTGTTATCTCTGTTTCTTTGAGGAGTCCTGAGTACTAGAGTGATTCCGGATACGTTTCGGATACGTGTGGACGAGCAAATTCGATTTGAATATGCTACGTGTGGATGGGAATATTTTTGAATCCGGAAAGAAAAAGTTGCGGATTCAAAAATATCCGGATACGTGTGAACAGGGCCTCAGACACTTAAAGTCACAAAGTGTCCCCTAAACTCCTGTTCTCAAGTAAAGATAAACAGCGGTATTTATCCTCACCGCAAAAACGCTAACAGTGATATTTAGGGCGCGTTCGATTGACCCTATTCCGGAATAAGAATACGTGAAGTGATGATTTAAAACGGTATGTCTGGCGTTTTGAAGCAACAAGGATGATAAAGATCTGCTTAAAATAGCATTTTAGCAAGTGTTTGACAAGTTTCATGTGAATCTCCGTAAAAACGAAGGATTTCTAACTTCTATTCCATGTATTCCTATTCCAGAGTATGGTCAATCGAACGCACCCTTAGAGTTAGGCTTACAGTTACAGTTACAGTTACAGTTACATAGATAAACTAGTCCGCGATGAAAAGGAGAATTCTGATAGGTTCTCGGACCGCTAAGAGGTAACACTCAAGGAATAGAAAACCCTGGGAAGGAGAGCCAATATAATGAAAACCTTATTGAACTAGCTCGTTCGTCTGTACGTACGGACCTCACGCTAGTACAAAAATTTACTAATTTCTTAAAAGAAATAGGTAGCACGTGCATGCTTAGACTTGAGGCGACACTTCGTGTTGAATGTCAAAATTTGTCATGCATTTCTGCACAAAAGTGGCAGAATTCCTATGACTTCATGTAGGCATCACGTTCTCACCTCCTCCAGGGCACTAAAAAGCTTGATTCTGATATTGATACTCTCTCCAACACTGCCGATACCCTTCATCAGATCAATCTGTACGTCTTCTACTCGCAGCATCGGTTCAGCCCGCACAATAATCGGTTGTTCTAAGACAAGATTTAAAAAAAAAACATCTTTACTTTCCAAATTTAGATTTACAACGAACTCCTGAGTTGAAACCGCATCCTGTTGCCGTTGAACTTGGGAAAACAATTCCATAACTGGAGACACAGCGCTTGTCCCTAAAACGCAAAAAGGACACCGTGCAACAAAGCGTACGTCGCTAGTCGTCGCTTTGGAGTGTAATAAGAGTAAATAAAAAACGAAAGAACGAAGGTTTCTTTACAAACTAAGTTAAACCCCTTCAATCGCTTGTTAGCGTCGTAAGGGTTTGTGTTTCAAGGTCAGAAAACAAAGTCAAATTGGTAACAAACTCCGTGACTGACGTGAATGTAGAAATGTACAATGTAAATTCATTGTTCAAACAGTATCAGCTCAGTTGATTTCCGCGCCTTTGAGAAGAGTAGCGCAGTTTATTACCTGAATCCATTGTTTCTCTCATAACCTGCACCAACTCTTGAGTGTAGTACGATCTTTCTTGAGAGGAAAGATGCTGCTCGCAAGCAAGTATTGCACAAGAGGAGGCATACCTGGTGAACGTTAAGGAGGTTTGGAATAAAGGAGCCTCAAATGGCGCCGAAGGGCAGTTAGTTTTGGTACATTTCTTTGCCATCCATTTCGAAACATAAATCTAAAAAAAAAGCGACCGTGGCAAGTACATCACAATTATGCTTTTTCTACCATAATTTCCTCACACTATAAAGTAATGGATCGCTAAATTCTACTTGAATACCTTGGACACCGTTTACACGTACAAAAACTTGAGACGATGTAAAAAGTGATCGGAAAAAAGCGAATTTATTTTCTCTTTAGATGACATCTTTGATGGCGCTGTCGATGTGAGGGGTCGCAGAAGGCTCACGTGATTCTCTTCCAATGCTCTTAGGCGTTTTCCCGCACTTGACACCGGCTGCATGTATGTTGAGGTCTGATTGGTTCATTTCATTGTTTGAGCCTGTCGTGATTGGCTGAAGTAATTGCATCGGTTTTGGCTATATTAACGTCAATGAAGGGTGCTCCAGGGTTAAACTGCAATGAAATTGTTTTTTGAAAAGATACTTGTCCGTGTGCGTCAACTGCTTTTGGCACTGCGCAAGTTTCACCAAGCACTTTGTTGCCAAAAGAGTCCATCTCTCGTGTTTGTACATCTTGTATGCATCATATAGGAGAGGTTCAGCAAGATCGAATTCTCCACGGCAACTGGCAAAGGAAAGAGAAATTAGTTCATGATACACAATTCGCTTCAACAGGTCGAATAAGTTCTTCCTGATTTGGTAGACTTGGGTGGTTTGAAACCAGTTTCAAATAACAATAGCGAGATGTGCACAGGCTGGTTGATGAACTAAATGAGCTACTGAGAGATTTGACCGGAAAGATCGGTTTGTTAATCAGTTGCGCATGTACGCGTTAGATTAGTTTTTTCAGTTGACGTATCAATAGTGAAAATCGGAGAAGCAAGAACAGTGATTGTTATGCAACAACTTCAGGAACTGAGGAGCAGAGTCGAGCTATTTCCTTGAAGAGCCGTTACCGAAATAAAACGTGAGTGAGTGTACCCTCAAGTTTGGCACAGATCTATTGTTCTTGTCTACCAACAAGACGACGATGATGTAACAGCGTAAACGTAGGGAAACCTATGATAGGGACTTTAAGCAAAGAGGATGTCGACAAAAATGAAAACGCCAAAATAACAAAAGGCTAGTTGCAAAAAAAAACTCTGTTCACTCAACCAGGCATTTGGTACATTTCTTTGCCGTCATCCACCCTGAACGTTGCCGCCATCCACACCATCGAAATGACCAACTTTCAGGTTATTTCGAGGTCTATCATAAGGCGGGACGAAACACGCCAGCGTGTACGAGGAGCCGCAAAACTGCTCTGACCAGTCTGGACTTTTGGGTAACCAACTGTAAAGCGATGACTAACTTTAACTTCCCTACCCAACTTCGTGCACGTCACAAAAAGAACTTACCAATGAAACTGTGCTAGGTCCACTCCAAGCAGTTTAGCTGCCCTGGCTCTCCCAATATTGTTATAGATTGTGATTGCCAGCTCTGTTAAATCCTACCAAGAAGAAATTAGAAAATGTTTTAAGGTGCTATAGCACGCGACAAGTCAGGTTACAGCACAAAAATGCTGAAAGATGGAGACCCAGCTTTAGCTTGTTTACTGAAAATATTATTCATAATTGAGATTTAAATATCTTCTAGATCTGTTGTAACGAATAATAGAGGACGAACATGAGAATCGTCTTGAATTGTCCTCATGTCAAAATTCATTTGATATCTTTCTCTTCAATCTCCTCCCCAGAACCTTCGTTCCCCAGGTCCAGCGGAGTGGCCAATGCACTCTCTGGCAGAATTCACTTGTGCCCGCGTTAAAATTCATCACTAGATAATAGCGGCTTCTGTTGGCGTGCAAAATGATGCTCACGGCGCAAACAACTTGGACAATTTTAGGACTGCGCAAACGACTCGAATCCCATCAAGTGTTTATAGTCTGATAAACTAAAGGCTGCTTCTCTTAGATCTACTTACATACCCATTACCACTACCCATGGAAGGTAGTAAAGTACGAGTTTTATTACGTTTTGAAAAGAAAACAGCAAATGACTAACATTGCCCCTTGGGCATTCACTTCAGCTTTGGTAGGGGGCCAAAAAAAAAAACACTGGATGCTGCACGCAAGTGGAAAAAACCAGGAGAGACTACAGAGATGGGATGGAGGTGCAGGGCTGGCGAAGTGGTACAAGCACTCCCCTCCCACCAATGTGGCCCAGGTTCGATTCCCAGACTCGGCGTCATATGTGGGTTGAGTTTGCTGGTTCTCTACTCTACTCCGAGAGGTTTTCCTTCGGGAACTCTAGTTTTCCCCTCCCCACAAAGACCAATATTTGATTTGATTTGCATTAATTTGTTGCCGGATTTCAGTTTACAGTGCCCCTAATTAGAGCTCCAGCGCTAGAAGACTAGGCACTTGAATAAAGGTCCTTTCCTTTCTCCCTGGAAGGTCTTTCCCCACTTGTTTACAACATCTTTAAATACTGCATAAAAGGAAATAAAAACTACTTACAAGGTACAACGATTCAAATACGCGTCTTGACGAAAGAGCTTCATGCAGTCTCTTTGTTGGGCTGTTAGGTTCAACATCTACAAAACATTTAAGATAACAGTTAATCACGCAGAAAAGAAGTCATTCATTATCAACTGAACTCCCCTTTGAACCTCCCCCGGTACCAGTCAACTTGTCGCCAAAACGCCTCGCCAACTGTCAACTTAACGGGAACCATTTTTCGTTCTCAAGGAAAGATAGTTGAGACCTTGGTCACACCGCGGTGACGATTCTTTTCCGTGGCGAGATGACCATACAACTCTCGTTGCTTTCACAGTAAGTGTAATGAAGAAATCAACTTCCCGTTAAAACAGGAACCTGATGTGTTAAACACAAAGATTTCATGGGCCTTGATATCAGTTAAGCAATAACAATAATCACTTTATTTTACTTCTTGGCTTATTTACGAGGTTACAGTAATTAAAATCAAACATTTAATTTATTACTGAAACGCAAAATAACAAGACATTAAAAGAAAAGGAAATTGCAAGAAGTTTGCACTACCTAAGTAGCTAAAGATGTCAATCTAATCGAGTTGGGAGCCCAGGACTAAAATTCAATTGCTGTTTACAATGCATTTAAAACTAATTAACCAAGTTATGATAAAAAATGAATAATGAAAGAGAGCTTCCTATATTACGAAACTAATTGGAATAGTATCTAGAAAGCCTAAAAAAGTCTCGGGCGTTGTATGGAGACGTAAGTGTCTTCAAAAGAAAGACTTTCCAGCCAAAAAATAATTTCGCTTTTTGTCTCCTTAGAGAGGTCTTTAATTGAGTGTCGAAAGTAATTAGCGAATTGCTTTGGTTTATGATTACTTCACTCAGTGTTTGGTTCAAAGTTCTCGCGCCACTTTTTCAACCAATCAGAAGTGAAACCAAAACCAATCGTGGCTTGAGCGTGCACATATTCCCGCCTTTGTGTCGGCTACGTGTAATTACTTCGAGTTTTGATTGGTTTACTGGATTGCCTCCGTCCTTTTTGATTGGCCAAAGTAATTACTTTGGTTTTGGTTTTACGACACTCAATGAAAATCGCTCTAAAAACAGGTGTAAAAGACCTTGTAATAACAGTAACGTCAACACTTGTACAAATTTAAATAAGAACTTGAACGATTTCATTTTCTTTGAGATTTTTTTACATACAGCTTTTATTGTGATTTGTAAGAATGTTGTAATATTCATCTTGTTAGATTGGACATTGTATTTGTAATCGAGGTCAACATTTTGGCTGCCATTTTCATTGACCTTTCAATAAAGTATGTAAAGTATGTAGTGTGGTGTTTCACAAATGACTTTTCGGGACTTCAAGGGAAAACCTTTCTAAGTCGCCGTCCTTGGGAAGTGCTGTCACTGGAACAAAATTTCCGTTCTCTCCGGTGGCCTCAAGGTTAGAGTGCTCCGTGTCTTGCCTCTCTCCACCCTGGTATATAAATGGGTACCGTGCGATGGACTAGCATCCCATTCAGGGAGGAGTAGAATACTCCTAGTCGCTTCATGCTACAGAAACCGGAGATAAGCGCCGGCCTGATGGGCCTTTCTAGGCTCGTAACAGAGACTTCGCCAGTGAACTTTACCCACTGGGGAATCCAGAAAACCTAAACCTACACACTAGTTGGATGAAACGTGATATCACTGTTTCACAACCTCCCACATTTTTATGAATGAAAGCGAAAATGGTAGACTGGCGCGATCACCTAGGGTGAAGTAAAGAACAGAATCTGTATTTACCGGTATATACAGTGTCATTTCAAACTTGAAGCCATGTATAGCAAGACAGAATTTAAATCAAACAACGTACAGCGACAACTAACAACAAACCCGACTTGCAGAAGGCAACAAGAAAAAGTAGGTATTCACAAAGAGTGGTGGAGTCTGATTCGGGAGCATCAAAGACAAATCCAGAACAAGGGCATAACCAGTGCATGCGCACTCGAAATCCAACACTCTAGCCACGTGACCATGCCACGCCTCCCTTGTCGCACACACAGCAAGAAAAATCGTTAGAAAACATAGGAATCCTAGGAAAGGGCAACAACTTGAATATACATTGTATTACTTAAAAGGAGTACTGCAACAAAGTTAAGCTGACCTTCTCCTTGTGTCTTTCCAATGCTGGCCAGCAGCATGCAGACAGTCTGTAATTCTGTTTCAGATGGGGTCATACCAGGCATAAGGCCACACAGGTTACCCAGGTCATCCAACTGAAAAACAGATGAACCAACATTGTTCATTGTCCAGTCATGTAACCCACCAAAGTACAAGGAAGGAAACTCACCATGTGGTATATACAAGAGAGAACAAAATGAGCATATGCAATGACTGGCCCAATTTGGTACTGGCTAAATTTCAAATTTCTTGATTGGGCCCCTGTTGCTCCCTTTCCCAGTTAATGTGTATAGGTTTCAAGTCTTTCAAGTTGGTGGACATCAGAAAAGAGGGATACCAAAATCTGTGCAAAAAATATTTGCTCTCTCTCTCCATGCTGTGACATTTTACGAATTTTTCTCAAAATAATAATAATAATATTTAAAGGCCCACTTTTGCCCAAAAGTCATTGCGGTTGTTTTGCTTTTGTTTGCAAATGACGGCTTGTCCAAATGTATGATCTGATTAGCTGAATGCACTCAGGCAAATCATGCGGGAAACAACATGCCAGCTATTTGAATAATTTCATGTTACATGAAATTCAGTCACAGTGTGCCATGATTTTAGGGCTTTTTGTGACTCTTAAGCAGGCGAGTCCAGTTACAGGCTTGCAGTGCCCAGCCACATCCAGTTTTTGCACCATGCCAGAATTTGACAATGCGTTTCAGTAAAATGAATGCCATACCTTCTCCCGTGCATACTGGTAAAGAAGTGCAAAGTGGAGGCTATAGGCCATTCCATTCTCATTGTTTTGATTCCTACAGGCCTTCAAAACTTCCAGTGAAGTTAAGAAGGCAGAACATGATGCACCACCTGTTGGCATAGATATCTGAAAGAAGAAAAATCCTGAATGTGTAAAAAAAAAAAACTATACTGCATGTATGTTTCAAGAAGTCAAAATATTTCCGATGGGCTGGAGCACTCAACATTAGATGAGTGTGTACCATGCTGTACAACTGTAGCTAATCATGGTTTCAGAAGCACAAGGCAATGAGAGAGTATTGCTCTCACCCTTGAACAGGGTGCAGGCCCACTGCAGGATAAAACCCCTATAAAATGTCAACAACACACATTTGCATAATTAATATTTTGTTCATATAAACATAATAATTTGATTGGTTCTAGCCCACCATCGATTGGAGGACAGGCAAACAGATGACATTGTCATTAAAAACACTACGGTATTATTGCCATGTCTACTGAATACATCACAGAAATTTAAAATGTGATAGGGAAATCCCAGAAACAGTGGGCTTTCATTTTGTGTGAAACCCTCCACTATGTTTAATCACTCACTGAAAAACCTGTCCCCATTAACCCTTCGGCGTCCAAACCGGCCTAAACCGGCCAGACTTAGTATTTTACTCTGTCTAACTCCAGATGATTTTACCCGTCAATGAGGAACCCTTGGGAGTCAATGGGTTAACCCATTGACTACTAGGAGTGAGTGAGACCTAATAGATTTTACTCTGTCTAACGCCAGACAATTTTACTCGTCAATCAGGAGGGGGGTTAAGGGGTCAATGGATTAAAAGACAAACAGCAACATGGAATACATTTGTTAGAAATAATGATAAAAAAGATGTGTGGGAGAAATTTAATATTCTCTCTCTAAGGCAAGAAACAACATAGCCAAGCAATGCTGATGTGAAAAACACTTCTGCTTGTACCTTGCAACACCTATAGCCTACCTCCATTAACACACACCACACATAGCCTAAAAGGTTACTTTCGTTATGTACATTGTAAAAACTGAATTATTTTAAAAAACAGAACATGGATAAATGTGCATGTTCAATCTTATCTTGTTCACAAAAAGGGTACTGGTACATCCAAAAAAAAACACACCTTAAGGGTATCCATGGCCAGTTCATGTTTCAAATTGTGAAGGAATTCCAACGTCCTCTGAGCAATTTCCCAAGGAGTGGGACGATTTAACTTCAAGAGCAGTTTACATTGCCTAGAAAACAGATAATTTCGAAGGTCCACATAGCTTGCTTCTTGTGTTTTTATAAGCTGTCGTAAAAATTCTTGCGCTCCCTTTGCTAATGAAACTCCATCACAACATTTGCAGTCACACATAAAAACATTTATGCAGTCCAGAGGTTCTGCAAAAAAATTGCATCAAAACAGGCAGGTGTAATTAAGTTGTTTAGTGGCAGCTTTCCCAGTTAGGGATCTACATTTTGATCCTTGATGACTTAAATGTCTATTTTTCAATTTTTAGTCTTTGATTGGTGTATATCTGTTGTGGTTAAAATGCCACGCACCTATTTTTTTACAACACCAGTCATTCCAACCCCTTTTGAAGGAAAATAGCGAATATGTTTTAGCGTCAAAGGCACACACATGAGCACCCAAGGCACAAGCCTGTAAGGGAATCTGGGGGTAACAAATTTATAAGCAAAGTTGTCTCTTAAAGCTCGTAATAATTTAAGGATGGTGCCTACTATTGTTATTGCACATACGTTCTCCGCATCTCGAGATACTCAGGTTTCCTATCCTTAATGTATATCTAACCAAGAAGCGTGATCTCCATGCAGTGTGCTAGAAGGTAAAATGACTGGTTTTAAAACCATCAACCAGTAAATAGGTGGCTGATTGGGATGAAACAGCTAGATTTTCTTATAAAACCTGATACATTTTCATTTCATTAATTCAATGTTTCTCATGAAATGTGGAACTACATTTTTAGGGGTATGTTTCCTCCTTTAACATGGCTTTTAAGGTTGTGCTTGTGACTCGATATTCTCCCTATTTCAAATTCTCGCTAACAGTGATTTAATGAAAACTGCACTTAGGTATAAGGCCATAAACACAATTCTTTAACATATATTTCCTCGTTACTCTGTCAAATAGTTGTCTGTGGTTTAGTGGTCATCATGATTGACTCTGAATGAGGAGATACCAAGTTCGAATCCTACTTCAGCTGCCTTCTAAGAGACAAAGAAATCTTATGCATGGGGAGCCAAATTGCAAAAAGTCCAAATACAGAGTTGAATCCTATACTTTGATCTTCGAACAAAGTAATAAAACTTACCACCAAATTTTGAGTTGATAACAAGTTGAGTGAGCAGAGCGTCAATCTCATCATACTGAATAAGGGCTTCCTCATACAGACCCAGCATCTCAAATACAAATGACAACTCTTCCTATGGTCAAATCACACACAAAAACCACTTAATGACAGCAGAAAAACTGAAAGTTTTCTCAAACCAAAGATGCACTATCACACGAGTCAGCTCCTCTTCGCTTGAGCTTGAACTCTCTAATCCTCCAAGATTGTCACAAAATTGCAACAAAATTGCAACAATCAGATTTCAAATACCGGTGCTAAGATGTTATCTCAACACAGCTTTTTTCACTTTGAAGTTTTACATGTATAACAGGGTGAGACGAAGATGAAAAGAAGAGGTTGCCCTTCGGGCAAGCTGTTAGTTGAGGTTACTAGCCTGAAGGTCTGAGGAGCTAGCCCAAAATTAAATTGTTTAATTATAAAGAATAATCAGATTTATTTAATTATGCAAAATACAAGTAATGATATCAAGCATAGATATAAACTAATTCTTCATAGTATTTTCAATTGATTCTTGAAGTTTTTCGTTTTAACTTCAACCTCATAGTTCATAGTTTGCCTAGTGTAATATAAAATATATTAACTAAAACAGTTGAACAGTGAGCTATAGGAAATATTTCAGTTCCTTGTTTGTACTGCTAGTTAACATGAACGAGGTTCTCGGAATGAACATCATCAACAAATTTGCTGAAAGTTTGGGAATGCCTTTAGTCAATTTGAACATCTACAGAATGTGTCTCTCTGTCTGCCGTCGGCCCGATTGCAATTTGCATATAATCAACACAGTTAACGCACACGTATGAAAATTGTTTCGCTTTGTAAGACCAGAAAATTGTTATAAATCGCAAATGACTGTTTCAGAGTAACATTTTACTCAAACATGGGCGAAATAATAAAGGAAAAATAACCTCTGAATTCGAATGGGTTCATTCCTTCGATGTTTACATCTGCAGTTACCCCCGTTGACGGTCAAAAATATTATAAATTTACGGAAATCACAACACAGTTATTTTGGTGAATGTCATGAATGATCGGTCAATTAAACTACCACTGTAATCTGAAGTCTGTCGACATTCGATGAAGTAAATTCTCTTCAAAGCTCGTCAAGCTG